>NW_012148119.1:1092775-1094744 GCF_000956105.1 Propithecus coquereli | reverse complement strand
TAACACCAACAGATCAAGTAGAACGTGAAATTGAGAAAGATGGCATATGTTTTAGAATCCTTGTCTTATGAATCAGCTTCTAACAAAGTTCATGGTGACAAAGTAATTCTGGTTCAAATGTTTTGTTTCTAAGACACTAACACGGCATGTGTTTAAAATGGTTTCTAAATCAGTTTCATCAAAATAATTTTTCA
The DNA here is from genome assembly GCF_000956105.1 of Propithecus coquereli. Classification (NCBI taxonomy): domain Eukaryota; kingdom Metazoa; phylum Chordata; class Mammalia; order Primates; family Indriidae; genus Propithecus; species Propithecus coquereli. Next base: position 1,094,550 of record NW_012148119.1, on the reverse strand, counting down.
ATTTTTTTAAATCACATAATATGTAATAAAAAGATAATTAAGTATAAAAATAGTGAACTTGCTACTGCATATTAGCAAAAATGCATAACAGTATAAATCACCTACAACTAATGTTATCTTAACATGGTAAAACTGTATCTTTGCACAAAGCATTATATATCAATAGGTACAAAGCCATATATCATTCATAGACAGCCATTGACCTTTCCTACAAACAAAATGACATTTCTTATTTCTCATTTATGTCTAGAAGAGAGAGGATATTGGTCACTTGCATTTTTAATCACACTGACTTAGAGATAATAGCAACTTAGGAAAATAACTTTGAGACAAGGGTTTAATCTTTACAACGTGTTTCAGCATACTCTAAAATGCCATACTGTGAAAATCATTTTTAAGAATTCTTCATACTGTTTGTACTTTTGGGCTCTCAACACTATAGGTCAGCCTCTAAACCCATCAAGCCCTTGCTATCATTTCTTAGGCCTCAGTCGAAATGCATCTAGAATAATAAATATAGAGTAGAAGAGCAATTCCATTTTATTGCACATGCTCTCTTATTGACACAGTAAGTCTTCTTTGATGTCTTTCCTCACTTGTTTTCTTTTGAGTCTGTCTGAGGATAATGGGCCAGTGAGAAATTTCCTAGTTACAAAATTGAAACTTCGGACTATTTGGATAATCATTCTTCAAATAGTTACAGGAAAGAAAATAGTCTCTAATTGAAAAATGTGATTATGATAAGAGTGCTTAACAAAATAGGCATAGATGGGACTTACCTAAAAATGATACAAGCCATATATGACAAACCCATAGCCAACATCATACCGAATGGGGAAAAATTGAAAGCATTCCCACTTAGAACTGGAACCAGTCAAGGTTGCCCACTATCTCCACTTCTATTCAACATAGTTCTGGAAGTTCTTTCTAGGGCAATCAGGCAAGACAGCCAAATTAAGGGCATCCCAATGGGGATAGAAGACATCAAAGTCTCACTCTTTGCTGATGATATGATATTATATCTAGAAAACCTCAAGGATTCAATGAAGAGACACCTGGAATTGATAAAATAATTCAGTAAAGTCACAGAATACAAAATCAATACACACAAATCAGAGACATTCATATATGCCAATAATAGTCAAACTGAGAACCAAATCAAAGACTCAATACCCTTCACAATAGCAACAAGAAAATAAAGTACCTAAGAATAAATTTAAAGAGGAAGTAAAACACCTCTACAGGGAGAACTATGAAACACTGAGGAAGGAAATAGTAGAGGCTGTATACAGGTGGAGAACCATACCATGCTCGTTGGTCGGCAGAATCAACATTCCTAAAATGTCTACACTACCCAAAGTGATCTACAGATTCAATGCAATCCCTATTAAAATACCAACACCATTCTTCACAGATATATAAAAATTAATTTTACGCTTCATATGGAACCAGAGAAGACCCCACATAGCAAAATAAATCCTAGGCAAAAAGAATAAAATGGGAGGCATCAATTTCCCAGACTTCAAACTATACTACAAGGCTATAGTAATTAAAACAGTATAGTACTGGCACAAGAACAGAGACATAGACCTTTGGAACAGAACTGAGAACACAGATATAAAACCATCCTCATATAGCCATCTAATCTTTGACAAAGCAGACAAAAACATATACTATGGGAAAGAATCCTTATTCAATAAATGGTGCTGGGAAAACTGGATAGCCACATGTAGAAGACTGAAACAGGATCCTCACCTTTCACCTCTCACAAAAAT
>NW_012148119.1:1090828-1092725 GCF_000956105.1 Propithecus coquereli | reverse complement strand
TATTTTATTTTCTTTGTTGCTATTGTGAAAACTATTGAGTCCCTGATTTGGTTGTCAGTTTGACTGTTTTTGGCATATATGAATGCTACTGATTTGTGTACATTGATTTTGTAACCTGAGCCTTGGATGAACTTATTTATGATTTCCAGTAGTCTCTTGGTAGATTCTTTTGGGTTTTCTAGATGTAAAAACCTATCATCAGCAAAGAGTGATAGTTTGATCTCTTCTGCTCCCCCTTGGATACCCTTGATTTCCTTCTCTTGCCTGATCACTCTGGCTAGGACTTCCAGCACTATGTTGAAAGAAGTGATGACAGAGGGCAACCTTATCTGGTTCCAGTTCTAAGCAGGAATGCTTCAATTTTTCCCCATTCAGTATGATGTTGGCTGTGATTTTGTCATATATGGCTTTTATCATTTTGAAGGTAAGTTCTGTCTGTTCCTATATTGTTAAGTTTTCTGATCACAAAAAGGTGCTGAATTTTTTCAAATGTTTTTTTGCATCTATTGAGAAAATGATATAGTCTTTGTTTTTACCTCTATGTGGTGAATTACATTTATAGATTTGTGTATGTTGAACCATCCCTGCATCTCTGGGATGAAGCCCACTTGGTCATGATAAGTTATTTTTCTAATGAATAGCTGAATTCGGTTTGCTAGGATTTTATTGACAATTTTTGCATCTATATTCATAAGGGTTATTGGTATGTAGTTTTATTTTTTTGTTGAGTCCATTCCTGACTTTGGTCTCAATGTGATTTTGGCTTTGTAAAACATTTTGGGGAGGACTCCTTCATTCTCAACGTTATGGAGTAATTTCTGCAAGATAGGTTTTGCTTCTTCTTTGCAGAAACCATCTGGTCTGGGACCTTTTTTTTTTATTGGAAGACTTTTTTTATTGCTGCTTCAATTTTGGTACTTGATATTGGTCTGTTCAGGAATTCCATTTCTTCCTGATTTTCTCACTTTTAAAACTCCTTTTCCTTGCCATTGATAATAGCATTATCACATACAGGCTGATGACTACCATCTCTCTAATTCTGGCCCTTCTGCCTCTTTAAAGCTCCAGACTCATTTTCAACATATGGCTTGGTATGTGTCTCCTGTGAATATCCCACTAGGATCTTAAACCTGACATTTTTAATACAAAAGTTATCTGAGTCACCAAATCTGTTCTTCCTCCTGTGTTCCCAATCCTGATTCATTGGTTTCTTACCTTTAAAAATCACTTATATTAGAAACCTAACAAACATTTTTAACTCATTCCTTTCACTTCACATTCAAACAATTTTGAGATTTTATAATCATACTTTCACAATGTATTTTATATCTGTCTTTTCTTTTCTATCCATGGTCATACATCATGCCTTTATTACCTCTTGCCCAAAGTGCTATCAAAGCTCCCAATTCTGCTTCTGTTTTCTCCATTATTTTTGGTAGTTTTATTCTCAACAGGTAAGATTATGCCACCAATCAGCTCAGAAATATTGCAAGCCTTTCCACTATGTAGGGGATTATGTCCACACTCTTTAGCAAAACATTCAGGGTATCCTGGCCCTACAAACTTTCCAGTCACATTTTCCAATATATCCTTCTATATTACCTGTGTTCTGGCCACAGTGATCTCTTTATCCATCACTTTATCCATAATTTCATGCCTAGTATTCAATGCTACAAAAACCATACTCAAAATTCAAAATTCAGCTAAAATATCACCATTTTCATGACACTTTTTTTTTTTGGATGTAACTAATTTTTTTTTTTTTTTTATTTCAGCAAATTATGGGTATACAGATGTTTAGGTTACGTGTGTTGCCCTTGGTTTTCCCCCCACTGAAGTCCGTGTTCCAAATATGTCCATCCTTCGGGTAGTGCGCATTGCACTCCTTGTGTATTTA
>NW_012148119.1:1084749-1087595 GCF_000956105.1 Propithecus coquereli | reverse complement strand
CAATACGTGAGTGGATTAATAAAATGTGGTATATGTATACCATGGAGTACTATTCAGCTTTAAGAAACAGTGGTGATATAGCATCTCTTGTATTTTCCTGGATAGAGCTGGAACCCATTCTACTAAAAAAAGTTCTCGAGAAGAATTATTAAAAAAGAGAGAAACTAATTCAAATAGAAGAAAATATTCTCTTACAATTAATTATTAATATTTTGGCTTTTTAAAAAGTATTAGGAAATGTGATTTATGTAAACTGTATGATCAAGGCATAATTGCCATGAAGCATAATAACAATTATGTGCACCATTGATTAAGTGTCAGACTTAGTCTGCTGTGTTCTATTTGAGTATAACAGAAAATTCCAAACATGTTTAGCAGGTCTTCAAGGATTTCTGGACGACCCAGCACAGTTGTTGCTAATGTGGCAAAATTGCATACTCAACTCTTTAAAAAAGAATTGAATTTTTCCAACACCATTTGTTGAGAATTTTCTATAGAAGAAAAATATTCAAAAGTAAATTTTAAAGGAAACAAACTGAGAAAAAATATTGCAACTCAACATCAGTGGAAAAGGCTAACTTCCCTAACTTATAAAAAGCCATTACAATTCAAAAAGAAAAAGACGTGATAAAAATGGACAAATCAGATTAGCAAATAGTATAGAGTAAAAGAACTAACAATGACACTTAAAGTCAAAACCCAAAAATATTCAATATCATTTATAAGAGATATAAAATGTAAAACTTCAATGAGATATCAGTTTTTTACTTCTTAAATTCTCAAATATCAAAAACTTTGATTAAACATGATAGCAAAGGTGACCATATACACAATCATACATATGTACAAAATGATATATGTATGGGAAAGAATATCATTGTCATGTCTTTCTTAATAAGAAGACATGGAAACAAATTTCTGTAAACTGAATATCAGTTAAATATAATCCAATAGAGACACACACACACACACACAGAATGATTGCCTTCTGAGCATGGATCTGAGACAGGGAAGGAAGACTTGTTTTTCACTGTATATTCTTTTGTATATTTTTATGTTGTACTACTTTGTAGATAAAGACACAGATTTAAAGTATTGATTTCCAAGTCATCTTATAAGTTGAATTCTATCTCTCAGTCTTTATCTTCTTTTTTTCCCTTTCACCTCCTTTCCTTCCAGAAAAAATCAGTTCTAAAGATATTAGATGAGCTAGAGCAAGGTAGGTATCCACATTGGAGGATATGGAAGCTTCAATGGCCCAAATAGGGTGTCAGCACCTGAGTTGGGTGAGAACGTCTCCATTGGAGGGCTTCCCTGTATACTAAATATGTTTAAAGTCATATTCAACTGAGAGAAGGAGGACATCATGCACAGGATGTCAGAGCCCAAGCAGGGATACATGGGAGGAATATAAAGACAATGCAAGATGAGGATAATCTCCACCTGGAGAGACAGACTGGGGCAGAGTGTCAGACTTGAACATAGCAATGAGGTTACATGTGCAAGGGAGTGGCTGTGAGCAAAGTCAAGAGATTAGTTACATATAGGGTGACTGATCAAATAAGTAAATATGTTAATCATAACGTGACTAGGTCTTTCACTATCAGAAAATAGGGATATACACATGGAAAGGAATAAACTAAAATAAACCCAGTAGTATAGATTGGAATTGGACATACAATATGAGTTCATGGTTTTCAAAACATAGAGACAAATAAATACAACTATAAAAGTATGTTTGTTTTTGCATACACACTAACACACACATATCCTAGTCTATTCACTGAGACAACAGGCCTTGAAGCACTTATGTCACAATCTCAATGAGTACATGTAGTGGTTAGATCTTGACTTATAGATACCATTTTACAATAAAAGCAACTGTCACTGCCTGGCAAAATGACTGATTCTATGGCTGGACAAGGAGAAGATAAGATTTTATTAGTTGTATTGTGGTTATATGGAAGAATGTCCTCATTTGTAAGTAATACACTAAGCTTAGGAGATTGATGTGTATCATTTTAGTAACCTACTTTCAAATGGTTCAGACAAAAAAGATTACCTTATCTGTATTTTTTCTATAAATTTGTGAATTGTTTCAATATTGTAAAAATATGTTATTTAAAAAATAATACTTACAAAATTAACCATGAAGTGATATCCTCCCAATCTATCTTCAAAGTTTAAAAGTGAGATTAACTCTGCTATAAATTTTTCTTAAGTAAAAGTAGTAAATAATTTTTGGAAAAAGAAACAATTTGTACACCATCAAGTTTTATTACTAAGAAATTGAACAATTGGCACATTTCTTTCTATTTTATTATTTGCTTTTTGCCCTTAGTTTTGTATACCGCATGTGCATTTACAAAAACACTCTTAAGGGTCTACATTTTCTTTCTTTTTTTTTTTATTTCAGGGTATTATGAGGGTACAAACATTTTGGTAACATTTTATGTCTTTGCCTCACCCAAGTGAGGGTTAGAGGCGTGCCCTTCCCCTCTACGATGCTCACCGTGTCCTTTGGTTGTGAGTTTACTCCCCTATCCCCCTGATCCCTGGAGAGTATTCCTGCCATGTGAGTACCATAGTGTTAATCAGTTAGTGCCAATTCGATGGCGAGTACAAGTGGAGCCCATTCTTCCGATCTTGTGATACCTCACTTCGTATAATGGGCTCAAGTTCAATCCAGGAAAATATAAGAGGTGCTAGATCACTCTCGTTTCTTATGATTGAGTAATATTCCATTGTATACATATACCAAATTTTAATAATCCACTCATGAATTGACGGGCACTTGGGTTGTTTCCACATCCTTGCAATAGTGAATTGTGCTGCCATAAACATTC
>NW_012148119.1:1077792-1084004 GCF_000956105.1 Propithecus coquereli | reverse complement strand
CCTTGGTTCCCCCCCCCATGGAAATATTTTAAGAAAAAATATGAAATGTGTTTAAAGACAGGAACAGAAAATGCGTGAATCATAGTGTAGAGGACAGGATCTATAAATTGTTATGACAAAGGCAAGAAGAAAGAATCAACATGCTGTGTTTTTTATTGAAAACCTAAAATTACTAGTACAAACAAAAATTTTGCCAGTAACTGGTATGGAAGATTGAAATTTGCTTTCCTAAGCATCATCGTGCCCATATGAGCTAAATAGAAAATTCTTTCACTTTCAAGAAAGTACTTGGTTTTAGATTTCTGTTGAAACCAGTTTTCTTGGCTATGTTCAAATGACTTCACTATTTCATTAGGGCCATGCAAATCTTATACAACAATGGTTAAAAAGTTAAGATTGAAAGAATATATCAACTTTTGTCTTAAGATTCATTTGTTAACTATTCAGTGGTCCAGAGTCTGCATTCATTTGGGAAGTAAATTTTAGTAATTTTTTTTAATGTGCCAAGCCCTGTGTTTGATACTTTACACACAGTATCAAACACAATCCTCACAACATTTCAAGAGAGAAATTACTATTTCCATTTTGCATGGGTGAAGCCGTGAGGCCAGGTAACTCAGTCTTACAGTAAGACAGAATCCTAGGACTGGCTGGCAATAAAGGCTATATCCTCTTTCCACTAGACTCCTTGTAATGAAGTTAAGATGAAAATTATTTGGTTCTAATAAAAAATTCCTTATGGAACAGTGGTTTAGTATAACTCACCATTTTTAGCAATTAAAAAATGATAATTTTTCTAAAAACTACATAATAAGGATTTAAGTGACAGTATTAAATAAAAACAAAATATCTGTTCTTCAAATCTTCTTGCCAATGACTCCTCCCAAGCTCCTAGCACACTGAATCTGGTGCACAGAGGGTACTCAATACCTACTCTCTCTCTTTTTTATAAATCATACTATAAATTTAAATAGCATCCTGTGTTCTGTACACTATAAAGCTTCTCTAGTCAATCACAAATTCATTCTAATCCATTGCTTTAATAAATTTTAATTTTGTACTTTTACTCTATTCTTTGTGTGCTTAAGACTCTCAGCTCTGATGTGAGAAATGGATTGTCAAATGATTTCACATGAGGTTAATGATAAAGTGTATGATATGGTGTAAGAAGACAAAAGGAAAAGAAAACTACGGTAACATCATAATTTCATTTTGCAGAGATATGGAAGATAATTATGAATTTTTGAAGAAATAAAGTTCTATAAAATATTATCCAATGATGTATATACACACACACACATGAGGTCTGTCCAGAAAGTATCCAGCCATATAATATGAAAAATAGAGACATTTATTGAAAAAGATACAACAAGCATTGAGCATAGGACAATGACACCTCATTCCCCTTCAAAGTAGGCACCTTGGGATCTCACAACAGTTCTCCCAGCGTCTCTTAACTAAACCTGTACAGGTTCAACATTCTCAGGTCTTCTGCTTTGTTGCAGGCCTTCCAAAACGTGGATCACTTTAAACAGATTGTCAACCATCTTTGAAATGTTTTTGCCACACTTTTGTTTGCACTGCATTCATTGCATCATCCCTGAAAGCCTTCTGAATTATCTCAGTAGTTTCCGTGGAGGAATGTTCAAGCTTAACGCAAAGTCTAATGCAAATTCATTGCTCTACTCACTCAGTCATTTTGAATGTGACAGTCACACAGTATATATACTCACTCAATGGCGTCTAACACCCCACTGACTAATACAGTGAAGTTGTCACTGTTCATGCATGCGCATTCCAGTCCACTCTCCTTGGCTGCCAGGTTACATCAGTGTCGTGCAAACTGCTCTCATTATATTAACAATGACTGGATACTTTCCAGACAGCCCTCATATATGAAAAATGTGATTAGCAATTTTTAAATGGTAATCTATGGCTTAATAATGAATACAGATGCCCTATAATCAGGGGTGCCCTGAAATCAAATTCATCTAAGCTTCCTTACTGTTCAACTTTGCACACTTAGTATTGCCAGACAGGGGTTTTCCTTTTTGCTCTTATCATATCAAATCAACCTTATGTCACATCAGTTTTTTTAAAATAGACTTCCTATAGTAGACATCTGTAGTTTTGTCTGCCCAGTATTCCTTTTTTCCTTTCCTTTGGAAACTGCACCTTCACTATCTCACGCAGGCTAAGTAGGACCATCAGTATGTTTCATCCCACCCAGCCCAAGGACAGCCAAACAACAATACTAGCCAAACAACAATACTAGCCAAACAAATTAGACTCTTTTTATTTCTGGAATTTGATTTCAAAATATAGAACATAAGGATTGGAAATAGGAGCTATGCACAAACAATGAGTGCGATGAGCACCTCCGGGGGAATGGACACACTTGAAGCTTGGACTTGGGGGGAGGGAGGGTAAGGGCGTCATACGTAACCTAATCATCTGTACCCCCATAACATGCTGAAATAAAAAAAAAAAACTGGATCCCTGGACATGTTCTGATTTCTGTTCTTTTTGAGACCCAGTTAGTCAGGTTTTCCTTTGAATTTCTGACCCACCTCATATCCTTCCAGTAAAGTGTCTGTTTGCTCAAGAAAATCAGAGTTCATGTCTGTTTCTTATACTCAAAGATCCTTATAAGTGATATATATATAGTTAATCAAGATTTCTACAAGGCATTGGACATTGATTATCATTATCTCTTAATAGGCAAGACTGATAAACATAGGCTTCATGACAAATAGCAATAGCTAACACGTATTGGGGGCTCTACTATTTGCCAGGGTATTTGTTAGGTATTTACTTCACTGATTTATTTAATTATCACATCTCTATTAGACTAGCATTACTCTTGTCCCAATTTTACAGATGAGGAAAGTGAGGTGCAAAAAGCACCAATTACTTGCACATGGTCATATATATAGCTAGTAAGTGATACAGCCAAGTCCTGAAGCCTGAATTTATGACTTTAGAGACTATGTTCTTTACCATGACATAATACTGCTTGACATGGAGCCATTGCTGGTGCAACCACTATACTTGATAACGAATGGATCTATTCCAAACTAGAGGGATATTTCTAGAACTGAGTTATCAGTCCTAGAGAATATTTGCATCATCAATTTGAATGAAGATATACAATACTTTATTATTATTAAATTTGGGTATGATAAAGCCTGAAGGAATAGCTAATGGCAATGGGTGACACATTTTAAAAAGAATATTGTGTCCCACATAGGGCTCAATAAATGTTCACTTCCTTTAATCCATTTCATAAATGCTGTGAGGCATTCATTCAATGAAGGATTGCATCTCATGACTCTATGATCTTTCCAACATTATAATTATATTGTTCTTTTCATAAAGAAAACTCTGATATCATGCCTAATTTAAGCCTTTTATATATGTAGTGGAAATATATCTCTTCCTGAGCAAATGCTTATCATAGAATTTTATTTAATTCAGACAAATCTGAAGTCATAACTATAATGGTATCAGCCTCAAAGTGCCATTCAGTTCACTTTGGGAGAAAGACTAAAATATTACACCATGTTCAATTAACTGACTTCTAACAGTTGAAAACTTTATAATTTCAGCATGAAGGGCATATGGTCATAAATTTATGATCATAACTGTGAGAGTACCTAAAATAACAGTACACTTGAGAAAATTAAAGATTTTTAAGAAATATTTTCTCCATTAGATAAGTGCCCATTTGTAGCTCTGACTTGGGTGGTGCAGAGGCGGTATATGTAAGCAAAGTGTTTGTACCCCTGTAATATTCTGAAATGAAAAATAAATAAAATTAAAAATTAAATTAAAAAATAAGTTCCAGGCAAGTCATTCAGAAATATGTTATATACATTTACAAAGGGTTAAACAAGATCTGTGTATTGAAACATCTAAGGAAGGCAACAAGGTGGAAGTAGATTAGAATTTCTAAAGTAAATGGGATTTGAGATGGTAGAAGTATTGAAGAGTGGGTTGGAGTATAGTGTGTTCACTTATTTTTTACAAATAAAATAGACATGGCAAAAATATTTAGCTAAATAGTATTTTTAATATAGATAGATTCAAGCAGTTTCCAACTCCACATGTAAGGAGCTTGTACTTCACTACTCCATCCTAGCAACAAGTACAAAGCTGAACAGACTGAAAAATCAGCAACTCTTCTTGGATTTGTAAGAAAAGTGCAGAGACAGGTCAAACCACTTCCCCTAAGATTGGAGAGACAGACAAATACAGGGAGTCACTGCCTACTGCAGGAGAGACTCAAAAGCAGAAGCCACTGCAGGAACCAGCGTCAGGCTAGGAAAACCTGAACTGTAATTGCTGGGGGCACAATATGGACAATTCTAAGAGTTAAAATCTCTAGGAGGACCAGTTATGGGGAGCTTCCTCACTTATGTGAGTTTTACCTCCAGGAGCCCTACCAGGTTCTTGCAGGAAATATTAAAGAAAAATCCCCTTGTGCTTTTGGCAGGGTAAGGGGAAAAGGAATCATTTTAGGATATGGTAGAGCATTCCATTCTTAATAAAGCCTCCCCTCAGGAGAAACTGGTTACCCACAGTCTAACCTGCCCTGATATTATCAGAGCCTAACTGACCCTGGGGAAGGGTAACACATAACTCTAGCCCATTCTAGCCATCCTGTTCTATGTAAAGGGGCAGAAAAAAAAAAAAAAACTCTGAGAAACACTTTTAAAGTTCACAGTCCAGAAGCACAGGCTCATTAAAATACTGGGACCTCATCACAGTACTATAGAATGCTTCCCCTAGGCCCACACCTGACATTACTAAAGGCCTATTTATAGCAGTTTTTTTTTTAGCAGGTACATCATGTCTGCATATCAAGAAAAATTTACAAGTCATACTGATAGGCAAAAAAGAAAAAAGCACACAACTTAAAGAGAAAGAGGAGACATCAGAACCAAAGATGGCAGGTGTGTTGGAATTATGAGACCAAGAATTTAAAATAACTATGACTAATATCCAAAGGGTTCTAATGAGTAAAATAGATAGCATGCAAGAACATTAAGCAAAGAGATGGAAATCCTATGAACGAACAACAACAACAAAAAATGCTAGAGAGCAAAAACACTGTAACAGAAGTTAAGAATGTCTTTGATGGGCTTATTAGTACATTGCACATGGCTTAGGGAAGAATATCTGATTTTAAGGACATCGATTTAACCTCCAAAACTAAAAAGCAAAAAAGATAAAAACTGAAAATAAACCAGAACAGAATACCCAAGGACTGTGGGGCAACTACAAAAGTTGTAACATACATGTAATGGGAATAGTAGAAGGAGAAGAAAAAGGGAAGGGAAATGATAGGCTCTTTTGGTTTTAAGATTACAAATGCAACTTACCTAATTTTCAGCAGGTCTTTCCAATCACTGCCTTTTCCACTTTGACTTTAAACTTTCTGATATCTAAACCAAGCATTAGGTAAACTATGGCCCATGGACCAAATCTGACCCTCTGCCTGTTTTTGTAAATAAAGTTTATTGAAACACAGCACTACATTTGTGCTATAGTAGCACAGTTCAGTAGTTGTGACAGAGATTGTATGGCTCACGAAACCTAAAATATTTATTGTCTGGATCTTTACATAAAAGGTTTGCTGGCCCTTGGTCTAAACCCTTAAAAATGATCTGTCTAAAATGATTAACCTTGGAAGAATAGCTTAGGCTGATAAAATACAAGATGACAATCTTATAGTACCAGAAAATTATAATTTTTTTTTTAAAAAAAGGATGGAAACATATCAAAAGGCCAAAAGGAGGCAACTTGAAAGAGTTCCCAGTGGATAAACCTGGAAAAATTGGATCAGCAAAATAAATAACATTGGTACAAGATTGTGAAGCAAAAAATAAAATAAATATCCATGAATCCATACCAATACAAATAAATAATTGAATCCATAAATAAATATTGGAAAAGGGAAAGTAACCTTAATGAATAATTGCAATTAATAAATGTGGAAGGAATGAAGAAAATAAAAAATCACAATTGAACACCAGAATATTAATTGCCGTAGGCAAAATCAGCTGATGGATACTAAAATTAGTGGGGGATATTTTAAGGAGAAACATGATATTTTCATAGCCTCAAAAAATCTTCCCCCTTCATAAATATATACATTATTGTCAATTAAAAATAAAAGAAAGCAAAAAGAAATAAAAATAAAACTTTTT
>NW_012148119.1:1073433-1075381 GCF_000956105.1 Propithecus coquereli | reverse complement strand
CCAAGATTATTCTGCCAGCAAATGGTATAGTGGTGTTTTACTGCACATAGTTTTGTTCCTGAGGCTTGCTCTTATCCACAACAATATACTGCCTTCCAGATGTAGGAAGACTCATTTATTGAATACTGTGAAAGGAAGTAAGGCAACTGAAGGAAAAACTTGTGTTTAACAAGTGTGCTACCACTAGTCATAAAGACAACATATCAGCTTGCATTCCCATAGCCAATTGCCCTAAAGTTAATTATTTGATTAACAGGAACAATTAATTAATAGGAACTCCCAGTCTTGTGAGTGAGAACTCATTCTCTATCAAGAACACACCAAGCCATTCATGAGACATCCACCTCTATGTCCCAAACACCTCCTACTAAGCCCCACTTCCCAACACCACCACTCTGAGGATATTATTTCAACATGAGTGTTGGTGGGGACAAACAAACCCTATCTGAACCATAGCATAAGGATAGTACCTGGTAAATAACAAGTTGACAGTCAATTCTGGGTATTAAAACTTATTAAGAAGTCTATTACTTTTTACAAAAATATTCAATTTGTGGATTCATAAAGATTCTGGTGCAGCTTGTATTTTCCACTAAAGACTCTTATTCACCCTCTTCACTAACCTGTTTCATGCTATACTTTATCCCTATTGAACCCTCCCTTTATAGGGACCGTATAGAACCCTAACCCTTTTCCTTCTTGTATTTATTTCTTTATCATGCCTTAGCTCAGCTGGTCTTGACAAAGTCACATATTCACACTCTGTGTTCATTCAGTATCCACAGACAATCAGAAGACTATCTCTGAGGCGCCGATTATATTTTCTCTAGAATCATTTATAAAGGTGTCTGTTAAGTTTCCCAGACACATGGGTACAGAGTAGGCAAGGGAGATTCTCCAGAATATATCCAGAGTAAGCAATATGACCTAAATATCCTTGATTTTTAACAGAAACAAATTCAGAAATATCTATGTCATCTTTGCAGTTAACCTCCCAAGGGGTTAATAATTGAGAAACTTTTTAAAAGTCTCTTCATTTTTTTGGAAAATAGAATGAGTATTTCCAGGTTTTCACACACCATTATAGAAAGTACTACAGTCAAATTAAGGCAATATTTTGGTTAAGTATTATAGTAAATGATAGCTGTTCAGAGAAACTCAGTTGCTAATTTTTTGTTACTAACAGTCATAGTAGTGCCCTGGGCAAAGTTATGAAAGGCTCACTACCATTACTGGCTATAATAAACCAGCATTGCCATTATATTAATGTAGCCTTTTTCTACCAACAAGTAAAATATTTTGAAGTAGAATTGGTGTATTATGTAGATTCTTTAATATTCAGAGCCTATGAATATATAGATTAAGCAGCAAATTAGTATTTGCCTTTGGAAAGTATGAATATTGCATCAAGGTCCTATAGGTTTCTCTTTATTTTATTCAGCTTCCCTCATTCCTGGCTTTTAGTAGCCCTGTATGCATCACTGTCACTTTTACATTAGTGCTGCTACCATGAGCATTTATGCTAATTCACTATATGTGCCAAAGTCATTACTGTTAGCTTCTGAACTGAGAATTAAACCTCATAAAGTCAGCTAACTGTGTAGAATATTTCAGTATATCACTGTCAATGATTCTTAAAGACTATTGCCCCCCTTAGTGCATTGATTAACTCAAGAAGTAGGGGAATATTTTCATTTACATAATAGGTGAAAATGTACCCTTACAATCCTCTTGAGCACATCAACCAAAATGTATGATATCCTCCATTGGCAATTGTTACCAGGCCCTCTAGTTGTTGATATCTAATAAAATATATCTAGTATATATTCGATACAATCATGTACCACATAACAACCTTTTGATCAACAACAAATCGTGTATATGAAGGTGGCCCCATAATATTTTAATATCGTATTTTTACTGTACCTTTTCTATGTTTAGATAACAC
>NW_012148119.1:1071702-1073383 GCF_000956105.1 Propithecus coquereli | reverse complement strand
TGTATACAGAGAAGGCTGTTATTAAAAATTCTCAAGCAAGTGTTATCTACGTTTCATTCAGTATAAGCTTAAAACCATCATATTTCTTGGAAGCAAGTACAAGTATGCCTACACATTTCCCAAGCATGAGAAAACTAGAAAATTGGTGCTTTTAATATATGGAATATACTCTAGTGCATTAAAAGCTACAAGAGGTCAACAAGTATCAAAGTAGAGAAATTATTTGATTTTTAGTCAATTTTCATTGCTATAACACCAACACTTAGAACAGAATCTGATAACATTAAGTATTCAATATTGTTGAATGAATGAATGCAAGGAAACTATCATCAGAGCTAATAGACAACCTACAGAATGGGAGAAAATATTCACATGCTACACATCTGATAAAAGGCTGATAAATAGAATCTATATAGAACTCAGGAAAATCAACAAGAAAAAATCAAACAACCCCATTAAAAAGTGGGCAGAGAACATGAACAGAAACTTTTCAAAAGAAGACAGACTAATGGCCAACAAACATATGAAAAAATGCTCAACATCTCTAATCATCAGGGAAATGCAAATCAAAACCACAATGAGATAGCACTTAACTCCAGTGAGAATGGCTTTTATCAAAAAGTTCCAAAACAACAAATGTTGGCAAGGATGCAGAGAGATGGGAACACTCTTACACTGCTGGTGGGACTGCAAACTAGTACAGCCTCCATGGAAATTAATATGGAAATAACTCAAAGAACTCAAAGTAGCACTACCATTTGATCCAGCAATTCCACTATTGGGTATTTACCCAAAGGAAAAAAAGACATTCTATAAAAAAAATCTGCACTTGTATGTTCATAGCAGCACAATTCACAATTGCAAAGATGTGGAAATGACCTAAGTGCCCATCAATCCATGAGTGGATTAATAAAATGTGATATTTTTATACCATGGAGTACTATTCAGCCATAAAAAAAATGGTGAACTAATATCTCTTGTATTATCCTGGATGGAGCTGGAGCCCATTCTTCTAAGTGAAATATCATGAGAATGGAAAAACAAGCACCACATGAATTAACCATTAAATTGGTACTAATTGATCAACACTTATGTGAATGTATGAAAATAACATTCATAGGTCATGGGGCAGGTGGGAGGCGGAAGGAAGGGGTGAGTAAACTCACACCAAATGGGTATGCTACACGATGTCTGGGAGTCGGGCATGCTTGTAATTCTGACTTGGGCAGTGCAAAGGCAATATATGTAACCAAAGCATTCATATCCCCATAATATTCTGAAATTTAAAAAAATGAATGCATGATAGAAATAATCTGAAGAAGTCCTAATTAATTAAAATATTAAAACTCAAATTCCTCAGACCTAAATATATTCTAAATAAGCAATTTGTGTTTGTTGATTTCTATTTTTGTTTGGCTTTGCTTTGTTTGGAGTGAAGAAACTGAAATAATACAAGAATATTCCTTCTCCTCATTCAGAATTACAGAAGCAAAAGGGATCTTGAAGATCATTTTATTAAACACTTCACCTTAAAAAAATAAAGCTCAGTTTTAAGAGGCAAAATGTCTCAAGATTATCCAGGAATAATCATAATCAGTCTTTGCTTTCTTTCCACCTCCAAATTCTAAATCAAATAGCTCTCCTTTGTCTTTTCAAAATACCCCATGCATATTTCTAACTC
>NW_012148119.1:1060625-1062202 GCF_000956105.1 Propithecus coquereli | reverse complement strand
ATTCAAGAGCAAAATTTGTAAATGCAAGAGATATTCATTTGTTGGTTTATTACTATGAATAATAAGTTCATAAAACATGGTCTTCCAATGGATGAAGACTCCTTCCCCCATCCCATATTTCTAATATGTATTTATATAAAGTAAACTATAAAACAGTAAAAGTGGAGGAAGCTCTGCAATCTTCAATTAACTCGATTTGGAATACTATACATAATTTGAATTTTTAAAATTACTTGCTATTTACATTTGTTTTATGGACTATTATACATTATGATAAAACAGAGTATCTAGAATAGCGGTCCCCAACCTTTTTGGCACCATAGACAGTTTTCATGGAAGACAATTTTTCCACCTATTAAGGGGTGCAGAGATGGTTTCAGGATGATTTAATCACATTACATTTATTATGCACTTTATTTCTATTATTATTACATTGTAATATATAATGAAATAATTATACAACTCACCATAGGTTGGGTACCCCTGATCTAAAGGATTCTACACATGTTTCTCAAGGAGTTATCCAAGAACACTTTAAATAGCATCTTGGGAGCTTGTTAAATATGCTAATTCCTGCCCCACTGCAGTAGACCTGTTGAAACAGAATTTCTATTGTACCCAAGAATATACATTTTAGCACAGTGCCCACAGTGATTTTTATGCCTGCTATGGTTTGAACATCCCCTCCAACAGTCATGTTGAAACTTAATTCCTAATGTGGCAGTATTGACAGGTAGAGCCTTTAAGAGGTGATTGGATCATGAGAGCTTTGCCCACATGAATGGGTTAATCCATTCATGGATTAATGGATTATTATGGGAGTGGAACTAGTGGCTTTATAAGAGGAAGATACCTTGAGTTAGCCATGCTCAGCTCCCTCACAATGTGAAAACCGGCACTGCTTCAAGACCCTCAGAGATTCCTCACCAGAAAGAAGGTTCTTACAGGATGCTGCGCCTCAATGTTCAACTTTCCAGCCTCCAGAACTGTAAGAAACAAATTTCATTTCTTCGAAATTACTCAATTTCAGGCATTCTGTTTTAAGCAACAGAAAACAGGCTTAGACAATGCCCATTAAATTGTTAAAGTCACTGTGCTAGAGGGTAAATTAATGTAAAAGCAATTTTAGCTAAACAGCTATTCAGTGAAGGTTCTTCTTTATTTCAATTTCTTCAGTAGTCTCCACCATAATGTATAAAGTAAGCTTAGAGAATTGTGTTTACTTTCACAGGCTACATTAAACCTTTGACATAGGTAATTTGGAGCATGCCCAGGAAAAAGAATGACCCACTTGGCTCATAATTGGTAATCAATATTTGTTGAATAAATGAATGTAATATAAATAGAGTATTATTATTAGTTTTGTCTTTTGTTTTCATTACAAGATGTTATCTCTAGCAATGAAGAAAAAGTTGTTTACCAAACATCTACAACAACATGTGAAGTATTCTGAAGGGAAATATGACCAATTGAGTTAATGAGCACATCCCTCCCAAATAGCTAGAAAAAATATTTTCTTGAGTACTAGGTTATTTAAAACTCCTGTAAATACATTTCACTTTAATGCATTTAGTTTG
>NW_012148119.1:1058412-1060575 GCF_000956105.1 Propithecus coquereli | reverse complement strand
TCAGAATATTATGTTGGTACACAGATTTTGGTTACATAATTTGCTTTTGTACAGTTTGAGTCAAAGTTATAAGTGTGCCCTTCACCCAAATAGTGTGCATTGTACTCGTTAGGTATGAATTTACCCATCTCCTCCCCTGCCACCTGCTTGATTTTGGTTGAGTTTTACTCCCATATGTGCACACACATGTCAATCGATTAGTTCCAATTTAGTTTTGAGTACACGTGGTGTTTGTTTTTCCCTTTTTGTGATACTTCACTTAGAAAAATGGTCTCCAATTCCATCCAGGTTGTTACAAAAGATATATTCTTTTTTAGTACAGTATAATCTAGTGCATGCCTTCTTTCACAAAATTGACAATCAATATGAAGTATTTGTTGATTGGATTTTGACCCTTGCCTAGTCCAATGATAGAATGTCTTGGGTCCATGTTCACTGATGCATTTTCATAATCTTTGATGAGTCCCTTCACTCAAAACATAGGAAAATGAAAGACAGATTCTGCACCACAAAAGTAATTTTAAAAAATAATTGTAAACATTATGTAATGCTTGGGATTGGACTTGAAATAACCAAGTGAAAAGGAAAGTGAGGTGTGGTGTTATAGATAAAAAACGATTTTCCATGAGTTGGTAAAAATCTTGGAAACTGGATGATGAGTACATTAAAGTTCATTAGTCTCTTCTTTATTTTTATATATGTTTGAGGTTATCCATAATAAAATGTTTAAAATATAGTAAATGATCCTACACATATAAAATACATCATAAACACTAAGTATAATGAAAATTGAGTTAGGTGTACTAACAACCATTTTATTTTCCCAGTCTGGGGTAATTGGGAAACACAAAAAGAAATGAGCAGAGACCTGATCTCCCAGCAAGCAGAGAAGTGGTAGAGTACACAGGAGGTGTTTGTATTTTACCTTCCACTCCAACGATGGAGATAGGGGAAGAGAAAATTCAGGAAGAACAGAGTAAGTGTCTCTGATGTTAATCAAAGTGAATTTGCTCACCTGTAACAGAAAGAGACCGTTACCCAAGGCTTAGTCATCCTGGTGTGATGAAATTGAATTTGTTCCAAAGCTGGGGTCTATCCGTCAGGCTGAAGTAGTCCTAGAGGGTCCACGGGTGTGGAGGATGCCAGCTCAGGGGGTGCTCGCGATTCAGTGCCCCTCCCTTTTGTAGAGTGCATGGTCTCAGTGAACTCCACTCCCTGGGGCATTTCTTACTCCAGGGACCCAGAGTCAGAGTAGAGGCAGGGTTCCGTTCCTAGAGAAAAGTGTGGCCCTGGTGTCTTCTTGCCTGAGCCTCCAGGGTATCTCGGTCTCTGAAAAATCTGGCCTATCACAGTAGCCACCATTTGAAAAGCTTCCTTCCGCTCTTGAGGCTGCTGTCAGCTCTGCTTCCTCTCCTTCTCATCTCAGTTATAAAAGGCCTTAAAGGCCAGGTTTAAAGTTCTGATTGTGAGGTCTGAGGCCTCTTTTGGTTTTTGGAGTTTGTGCCGAATATCAGGGTCTGACTGGGAGATGAAGTACAATGCCAGGATGTATTGCCCCTCCCAGGTGCCAGCATCTAAGCAATAAAGAGGTGAAAGGCTTCAGACAATCTTGAAAGGTTGAGTGATTTATGATGCCTTCTGACATAGCAGCCTCCCAGAGAGGAAGTGTGTGCACAGGCAGGGAGTGAGTTTGGCCAGCCTGGGCAGGTATGGCAGAGATGAAGAAGACGGGGCGGGGGGAGGGGGGGCAGGGGAAGCCAAAAGAGGGAAGTGAAAACAGTAAGAGAGAGAAATGTGACTATTTCTCCTGGGTTTCAGCACCAAAATGTCAGGTGTTCTGTGTTTTCCTGTAGTCCCTTCCCCTGATTGGTCCCCGGCTTCTCCACACCTGGGAACTGCCCTCCTAGCCTGTATCTGCCACCAGCAAATTTGATCCTTGCCTAACGTAATCATATCAAACCTAATGACTCTGAGGCCCATGATATGCTTTTTAAAAAATGAAGAAACAGCTAATGGAAATGGGGCGCACTATATGGGGGAATGACACGCTTGTAGCCCTGGCTTGAGCAAGGCAAACACATTTCATGTAACCAAAATGTATGTACCCCCATAATATCCTGAATTTAAAAAAAAATGAAGAAACAATGTTTATTTTACTGTCAA
>NW_012148119.1:1055243-1058362 GCF_000956105.1 Propithecus coquereli | reverse complement strand
TTCATCACTTATTGAATGTCACACATAAACTTTATTTGGAAAAGAACATTTTCCAGAAAAAAGAAGGCAATGTGAAACAATGTTATACCAAATCTATTTCCCTTTTATGAACTTTTGATATGGATCTCTTTCATGCTCACTGTTTCACCTAACTTATTTTCTACAACTTACTTTTACTACTTGCACAACTCATCAACAAGTACACATAATCTGAGGTATTAATTACAAAGTACAATAACTAAAGAAATCTTTAAATATTTTTATTATGTCCATCTTTTGTTTTAATAAGAATCTGTACATTAAATGCACATTTTCAATCACAACAAAACTTCTTTTATGTTTGATACCAAATACATTCCTGGGACAAATATTTGGATATTAAGCATAAAGCGGTAGTAATCATGTAAATCAATATATACATTTTAACGTGGTTACCATTTAGACTCAGAACAATTATTTTGACCTAATTTTCTTATCATGGCTTTACTCTATCTAAAAGCAAAAAAGCAGTATGGCCTGATAGGTAATGG
Source organism: Propithecus coquereli (assembly GCF_000956105.1). Lineage (NCBI taxonomy): Eukaryota > Metazoa > Chordata > Mammalia > Primates > Indriidae > Propithecus > Propithecus coquereli. The sequence continues at coordinate 1,057,832 of NW_012148119.1, read as the reverse complement.
CTCTACATACAAGAGCTTTATTCTTAAGACATCTATCTCAATTTTGCTATCAGAATTTAAAAAGTTTGTAAGACTACTCCCTTTACTGAAATTTTCAATCACATTAATGCCTACAAGAGAAAACACTAATCTTCATTCTTCTTACAGATAACTCAAGAATATTGGATATTCTCAATCTGTTATCTTTGTGAATTTAATATTAATTCACCTGGTGTAAGAAGCCAACATGAAGATGGATCAATAATCACTCATCTATGTAACTAACTGATGTCCTCTCAACATTTGCGGTAAAATAAAAACTGAAGTACCATATTCTGAGCTTCCAAATTTATGGATTCTCTAATGTATGCATCTAGATAAATTTTGAAGAAAATTTGTTCCCTTCAAATATGATTCCCATAAGTGCTTAATGTCTTTAAACAATACTTAGCACATCTGCTTTTGGAACTCAGTATTTAGCAGTTAATGGGATAATTAGTTATGATAGACCAGTGAGACCTCAAGATGGGTACGCTTTTGATTTTCTGTAATAAATATTGCCATTGAGATTTGAGAAATTATTTTTAAGACTATGACAACATGGAATTACTGTCTTTTATGTATTTAGAACCTTAATTATAATCACTAGCTATATGACTTTAATATAAAATGACAGAATGTTTCATGTTTAAGTTGTAAAATCTGTACTTCTGATATAATCTCCATGAGTCCTGAACACTGTTGTTACTACGGCTTCGTTTGACTAGAAAATTGCCAACAAGAGCCCCTCTAATGAGTTAATCAATTGCAAAACTCTCTAAGCATCCTAGTTTGATTAGCTTCACAAAAGGGATGATGAATTACTTCATGAATAGCATAATTCCATTAAAAACAAGGATACTTTGTTACTGTGGTGTATTCTTGGTCATAAAACTAAGTATAATGAATTAGAAGACTAGACAAGTAACATTTGACCTGACATGATCCAAATTATGGCCGTGCACTGACAGTGAGAAACCACCACCAATTCAGATGATGTAAGAAGATTCAAGATGTGAAATAACCTGGACTAAATTGTAAATTTCAGAAACATTTCATCTGCCAAACTAGCTTAAGATCTTAAGGAAGGTGGACTTCTAAAAAGCATTGCATCTCTGATAGTTCAACATCAACATATGTGCATAAGGAGAAATAACAATATTTTATCAGTGTTCAAATCTGAAAGAAAAATGTCCAAAATCAGAAGTATCTGACTTTTTTCCCTCCGAGGGGAACAACTTATCTTTTTCCTTAAAAAATTTAAATTATCATTGGAGGTGGGTGTGTTATTGTGAACTTTTCCCTGAAGTTGAAAGTTTATGACTTAGTAGTGAAGTCTCTGAGTAGGGAATTAATGCAGAAAGGCAGATCAAGGAGGGCATTTCTTGGGGTGGAAATGATATGTGCAAAGATATTGGAATGAAAAAAAAGTATGGCATGTACACAGTAGAGCAGTTAGGCATAGCAGGGGATGTCCTTAGGGAGGAAACTAGAATTTATATGGGACTGGGAAGGCAGCCCCAGACAGATTACACCAGGCCTCACATGCTAAAGCAAGGAGCACACTGAAGAATTTTTAGCAGGACTGACATTGTCTGATTTATATTTTCAAAAGAACACTCAGGCAGCAGAGTGGAAGACTGATTGGAAGGAACTGAGACTGGAACTAAAGAGATTAATTAGGCATATTTTGCCATGATCTAGGTAAGAGGAGTTACATTAAGGCAACATCAGTAGAGTTGGAAATGAGAAGACAGATTGTGGAAATATTTAAATGTAGAATTCATCAGTTGTTTTGAACAAATGGAGGTGACAGATTAAGGAGAGAAAACTGGCTAGGGAACTATCAGATTTCCATCCTTAATAACTGCAACACTTGGAGTGAAGATGATGTCTGATTTAATATTGATTATATGGAGATGCAAGTAGGACATTCCAGTGGATATATTGGGAATAAAAGTATGATCCCAGGAGAGATCTCAGGAGAGAAGTCATCTTAGGAATCATTGGAATTCAGATTCTAGCTGAATTCATGGATGCAGATGAAATCACATAGTGCTGTGTTGGCATCACAGCTGCCGTGAATGGGGGAAATTAATCCTTCCTTTAAAAAGGCAATGAAGAGGCCAGGTGCGGTGGCTCACGCCTGTAATCCTAGCACTCTGGGAGGCTGAGGCGGGTGAATTGCTCAAGGTCAGGAGTTCGAGACCAGCCTGAGCAAGAGCGATACTCTTGTCTCTACTAAAAAATAGAAAGAAATGATCTGGACAACTAAAAAAATATATACAGAAAGAATTAGCTGGGCATGGCGGCTCACGCCTGTAATCCTAGCACTCTGGGAGGCTGAGGCGGGTGAATTGCTCAAGGTCAGGAGTTCGAGACCAGCCTGAGCAAGAGCGAGACCCTTGTCTCTACTAAAAAATAGAAAGAAATGATCTGGACAACTAAAAAAATATATACAGAAAGAATTAGCTGGGCATGGCGGCTCATGCCTGTAGTCCCAGCTACTCGGGAGGCTGAGGCAGTAGGATCGCTTGAGCCCAGGAGTTTGAGGTTGCTGTGAGCTAGGCT
>NW_012148119.1:1053182-1055193 GCF_000956105.1 Propithecus coquereli | reverse complement strand
TCACTTTCAAATGAATGGTCCTAAAAGCATCAGCAAAAATGCCAGTTTCTATAAAAATTCAGATACTATAACATGTGGCCAAGATACTGATCTCCACGTACCCCATTCCCAAACACATACCAAAATTAATTATATTTTGGTAAAAAGAAAATGTCAGAAGGGAGAGCATTTCTTTATGATTTACTTTTTAAGTTCTGAATATGATAATGCAAGTCATGTTTAACCATTTGAAATTTGCCTTAAGAACATACTGACAACCTGTTAATTTCATTATTGAATGTTTCTTCTAGACCAATCCTTGGTGTCCCAAAAGAGTTGTGTGTACAATTGCCTTTGTTATTATTAATTTATCATAACTTATTCTCAAGCAGTTTGGTCTGTAGCTACATTTTGTGGTGTGCCAGTAAACTGCAACAATCTCTAAGTATACTCTTAAGCATAATACTAGGTAATGAAAATGCTAGCTTGACAATGAAAGAGAAAAACATTCTACTCCATGTTTGACTTTATCTGCATATTTTCTTATAGATTATGGAACAAATCAACAACAAAGTCACTAACCTATAGTCAGAATAAATTCCATATTTATTTTTCATAAACATCTTAGTATCTATCAAAGCATTTTATTTCCACAAGGTAGGAATGGTTAAATTATTTATAATCCTTCTTTGAAAATAAAACCAGTAACTAGACATTCTTCTATGTCTCCTCAAAGCAAATTATAATTTTAGAAATTTGTTCCTACCTATCTCCTTCTCACAAAAATCTCATATTCAATCTCACAATACAACATCAGCGTTCCAATATAAGGCACTATCCCTTCTAAGCAGGAGATTACTGTCCAAGCACAAAACTAAGGATATTTAAATTGCTGGAAATTAATTATTTATGATGGGACACTATGTTGATCAGTATTTAGATTTAAATATTTGAAAGATTTTAATTTTTTTCAAAAAGAAATTTATTAAAATGAAATAGTGACCAGATACCAACTCTTGCCGGTTTTGCCAGATGAGATGACTTCCATCTGTTCACAAGGAATTAAAGTTCCCAGGAAAAGATCTAGTGCTTTAAAAGAACACTCAATATTGCTTATTTCACAATAAGATTTTAAATAATTTATATTTTGGGGGTTTCTTCTGGTAGTAATAATACTAACAATTAAATGCCCTTTAAAACATAATTTCACTAATAGCTAATGAAATTCATAGGACTGTCTTGTAAATTTCATACTGGAATAGTTTCAAAAACTATCACCATATGGTTTTAACATGAAGTGTTCAATAAGTGTACTAAGTGAGACATATCTCAAATTTTACAGACTATTACATTTCCTTTCTCAGCTTATGAACTAGTGTCTGAAATTATTCATGGGCATAACCACTTTAGAACACATTTTAGTTTCTTAAATATGACATTTTCTGCTGAAATGAGTTTAGTCTTATTAAAAATGGATTAATGTAAAATGGAATAGGTGGACATTCTTTAATACCCATACGGAGCAAACATTTTTTGTTGCTTAAGAAGACCTTTAAATGGGACAGAAGAAAGGGGAGTGAAAACGAAGTGAATAAAAATGAAGCTCTTTAAATCTAAGATATACAAGGTCATCCTTTTCCAAAAATGTATCAATTTATGTTTTCAAAAAGTTGTCATTCCTTTAATATTCAGTAACTTTACAATTCATGTTTATTCTATCATAAAGACTATTACATATATATGCTTTTTCATAAGTATTTCATCTTTGGCAGACTGCTGTGTTTTTCTGGCCTTCTAATTAATGAGCTTTTCTCACCTTGTGATTATCTAATTTTCCCTTAATTGCTTTATAGCAATAAAGTTCATCTTGCATTCTTTCCCCATAGGATGAGGGCTTTCTTAATGCAACAAATCTTCATCTTGTAGAGCTGAAAATAATACATTATATTAGGATGGTTTCTCTCCCTCTGAGATTTAGAAGATTACAATTTCAACTGAATGTTGAAAAGGTTATTATAAGCTTCCCATATCC
>NW_012148119.1:1010222-1042037 GCF_000956105.1 Propithecus coquereli | reverse complement strand
ACTTTAATGCATTTAGTTTGTGTGTTTTTTCTTTTAAAAACAGGTCAATACAACTGCATAAGCATTATCATTAATGTATAATGTTAGACAAACAGTATATTAATTTTGTTTTAGTACTTAGCTGAAACAATGAAGCCAATGGGAGAGAAGGTAACAGAGTTTATGTTTTTAACACATGTAAAATAAGAATTCTCCCTATGTGACAGATACTACCAATGTGCTCACCAAACCCATTTCTTTCTCCTCAGCACACAGCTCTCCTATATCTCCGCCTTCCTTGCTTAAGTGTGACCTTTAGTCTTATGTCTAGACAATAGAATGTGAGTGGAAATGTTGGACGCTACTTCCAAGCCAGTCCCATGAAGTCCTCCCACTGTGATCACCCATGCTGCTGTCCACAGTGACTTCAGAAGTTATGTGTTGAACACAGAGGAGCCACAAGAATTAAGGAACATGGATTCCTGAATCACCACTTGGACAAGAATCACCACTTGGAAAAACCTCTGTTTTTCACTTTCTGTAGATGTTAAGTCACTTATATTTGGGGATTTATCTGTTAACAATAGCTATGACAACCTTATTTAACAAAAATTAGTTATTTGAACTAAAATCACAACAAAAACCTAAAATACATGTCATAAGTTTAATGGTCAGGCAGTGAGCACTAAATTAATGGATTTGATGGTTAAAAAGATGAAGGTCCATGATATGCGCTAGCAAAACATTTTTTACAACTATTGCCTGCTATAACTTGGAAGGCAAACCTTGTGCCCATTGAACTTGTAGCTCTAAAGAGTCAGAGTCAGAATCAGGGTCATAGTGTGCCGTGTTCTAATTTTCCACTTAGAGAAAATATTAAAAGAGATGAATTTAGAAAAGAATTGGTTAGTTTGCAAGGGGAAATGAGCCTGCTTACTTCTAGATCTCCATAAAGCAGAACTCTGGAAGTTCTTTCCACATCGTGAAATGCGTGCTAGAAAAAAATCGGCCTCTTCATTAATCTAAGGAAATCAAAAGGAAATTGGTCTCAGACTCTAATTAATTTTGGTAGTAAGAATAAATAATTATAATTTACAACCATGTATTATGACAAGTAGTAGATTCCAGAGAAACAGAAGACTTATTCTCTAAACTTAGGAAGGTTAAAATTTAATTGAGTAGAAAAATAAAAGCAAGATTTGAAGGTAACTTAAATATATCTAGCTCAGTCTAGATAATAATACATTGCAGTGCATGGGGGTCCTCTAAGTGATGGTTAGTGATGAGCAAATTATTAGATTCTGTGGTTTTAAAAATAGTAAGAAATAAAAAGCAAAAAATCAATAATTACAGGCCTAGTGTAAGTTTGATACTACACACTGAGAGATTCAGAAAAAGGGCACCTTAAAGAAGAAATGAATTTATCCTAGAAATGAGTTTTAAGCCAAGTGTTTAAGAAGATGATATGCATGAGTTGGTGAAAAAAAAAAGATATCAGAGGGATATTTCATATTCATGTTTGTAAACAAGTTAGAAATATGTGGCATCTTAATGGAGTCAGATAAGGACATGCAAGCTGATTTACCTAGTATTAGCACGTTGACCTAGTGACAGATAAAGAAAAAATAGTTAATATTTGCAGCCGTACTCACATACTGCCATTGATTTATAGTGGGACACAGCTATGAAATCAGGACATGGACAGTACTTTTAAACCATCCTAGACCATATCTTCTCATGTAAAAGAAACAAAGATGGATGAATTCTACTTCTGAAATAACTTTTAATTCTGTCCTCCCCTCTTCCATCTCACAGCCTTAACACTGATGACATATATCTACTAGACAGTGCCAACAGCCTCCTAAACCAGTTAATCTACCTGCCCACACAACCTCTCAGCCCTCACTTCCTCTGTGCATCTACCCTGCTCAGTTTCAGCAAAGAAATCTTTCTCAAATATAGATGCCTATGTCAGGCCTGTGCTTAAAATTGCTCACTGGCAGAGGCCTATCACGTATGGGAAAAATTATAAAATACTTAGAATGATATGCAAAGTCACTTAGAGCGGCAGACAAGACCCTGACTAATTTTTAGTTTCCTGTCATACCACTTTCTCTCATGAATCCTGTACTTAACTATTAGCTTGTTGTCTGACATCATAATCATTTTTATATCCCCAGACCTTCATGTACACTATTCTCCCTGTCCAGAATGATCTTCCCTTCATTCCACAGCCATCAATCATCCTTTGTTTTGCAGTGTAAGAATTGCCTTTTATGTGGAGGTTAGCCAGATATTGCCTTCACATAAATGGATATACAGATGCCATTTTTTGTGCTCTCTGAGCCTTTTGTATATTGACTTTATCACACTGTATTTTAATTGTCTATGTTCTTGTCTCCTATTAGATTTTGAGAGTTTTGAAGGCAATGGCCATGTCTGATTCATCTTGAAAACCCAAGTTCATATAAATACAGAGTAGGTATACAATAAATGATTATTAAATAACATTTTAAATACTAATATAATGCAAGGAAGTAGGAATCAACATCAATGGATATGGGCTTAAAACACAGTCTGTTTTCCCTCTTTCATACTATTAGGAAATGAGGGGATTTGAATCTTGGGAACATGGTTGTAATTAGTTTTAAAAAGGATGCAGGAAACCGTGTAGCCTATTACAATAGAAAATATATGTCCTCAAATTAAGCCATCTCAAAGTGTATTTATTTCCATTAGAGAATTTGTTGGTTTACAGTTTCAACTTTAGTGGCTTTAAAATGTAAACCACTGGAAAAATCTTTTTGTGGTTTTATTAAATATTTAAGGGTGAAGAAAAACAATTTGTAAAGTGGATGAGTTAAATTAGACTAGGAATGACCCAGTTTCTTCCACTATTTAAAAAACATTCACTGTCTGTGTACATGCTTTTTTATGTTTTCCCCCACATTAATCAAATACCAAGATATAGGGGATTTTGAGGGTACAGACTACCTAAGCACTAAATGCCATTCACATACTATTCCCCTTTTCATTCCAGAGAATCAAAGGTGTCCTGTTGAGCAGTCTTGTGTGAATGAGAATAAGGTCTTGAATAAATTGCTCACAAAATCCATGCTAAACTAACCCTCCAATGGCTCCCAGTGGTCACACAGGTCTTTTACACAAATCTCTGCAATGCTTGACTGACCTCATGGGCCTCCCACACCTCAGTAAATGGGTCAATGGGGACATTTGCCTAATTTTTTTAGGAAAAAAAAACCTTTCTGAATTTAGGTTAAATGTCATATAATCTATGTCATGTACATAAAAAGTAGTAATTATTGCAGCTGGGCCTATGGGCTACTTCTTATTATGAAAGGATCATTTACTTGCAAGATTTCTAAAATCTCAAGGCATTTAGATCGTTCATGCTGCCACATTTCTATTATTAATCTTCCAGTATTAAACCTGACAAAAACAAATCCAATGTTTTCTCGTCAGATATCTAAAATCATGATAATATTTGTACATTCTAAGTCATTAAGAAATAGCAATCTTACACATTCTAAGTTTCTAACAGCACATTTCATAAGTGCATGTGAGAACAAAATATATTGGTAATTAGAGAAATAGTAGTTAATCATCTCAATCATCTTACCACATCTTATTTTAAATAAATATGCATATATTGAAATCAGAACATTCTACTATTTCAGAAAATAAGAATAAATAGAAGATATTTCTTCAGATGCTATTTATCATTAAGGTTCTTTTGATGTTAATGTTTTAAATTATTATGCATTTATGTATTTTCTGATTTATTCACTTTCTATATGTTTGCTGCCTTAAATACCTGAGCCAGAAATGACATTTCATATTATCTTTATTCTACTTATCATTTTTATTACCAATTTTCCTGATCCCAGGTAGAGGAGAGCAAGAAAAAGCCCTCCTTTAAAGAGCTGCTTATATGGCAAAAAAAAAAAATCTAAAGTTTTAGTTATACTTCCTGATATTAACTCATAAAATGAGGAAGATACTATCAAACAATGGGCTGAAAGTGGAAAGATTTTCATTTCAGCTTTGCCTCTAACCAGTTCTGTGACTACAGGCATATAATCAAATTCCTGTGCCTCAATAGTCACAACTGCAAAAATGGCATTATTGGCTTCTCATTTCCCTGGGTTGTGGTAAAGTTTAAATTGCTGATGACTAGTCTATGAGGTTCATAATTTGTACTAGGTAAAAGTAAAAGAGCCAAGGGCTGTATGCATAAGGCAAGAATCTCTAGTTTTAAATCAAAGTTTATATGAAATGATCAGAGAAAAGAGCAAGAAAGAATAGGGAATGAAAAAGTAGAAAGTATCCATGAATTAACCCTCCTTATTAGAGGAGTCGATACTATCATTTTAACGTGCATGTGTACTGTTTTAGGAAGCTCTCCTCCATGGTCTCTATTGCTGCCTCTCAGGATATTATGAGATAGTTAACACGTTTTGGAAACATGCAGTGTATATTTTGGCATAAGACTGTGAAGAGCTCGATACATAATCAGGGAAAGAGTCTATTGGATTATAAAGACTTGCAGTGATCTAAGACATCTTGAAGAAAATACATATATAATGTTCCTCCAATAAACTACCAGGTTCCAATTACCACAGATGAGAGACTTGACAGCAACACAAATGTGATGAAAATAAAAAATTGGGGGAAAATTTACAAAAACACCAACACATATATAAGGCGATAGGTAGTCTTCTTTTACTGTGTTTAAAAGAAATTATATTCTGGCTGCAATAAATACTCTTCTTTCTGGAAACAGGTAATTTTCAGATCTAGGATTCTCTATTATTATCTTGGAACGAAACAATATCTTCCCCCAAAAAGATTTACGTTATTTGTCTCTACTTTATCTAAAAGTCTTCATGAAGTATTTTTTAAAGGCCCTATCAGACTTTAATGACCACTGGGAGAAAAGATATACTATTTTGAACTCATTCACTATTTCCTGTTTTTCATAAATATGAGTCGTAGCTGAGCAAGAAACCCTATTATACCTGAGTCACTCTCAGTTAGCAGTCACATTATTATTTGTCTAACTACTTTTCAATTTCATGTTTTTAAGAATTTGCTTCCTCTATGGTCTCCATTTTGCTTTGTCAGAGGTTCGGAAATTAAGGGTTTTCTATATTGTTAATACTATTTTCTAAAGGCATATCATGTATTGGAAAGAAATCCAAGTTACCACTCCATCTTGTGCTCTAATGACAAGACCCAAATATTTATAGAGAATTTGATCACTGAGAAGGGGACTAAAAAAGAATACCGCAGAAAGCCCTCGTGATCTAGATCACTCAAGATTACTTAGTTATAACTAAATCAGATATCAGGCCTTGCTTTAGTAAATGAAATATTCCCATCATTGGGCAACGTCATAAATATAGGTTTTAAAAGTTAGAGTGAAATTTCTGTAGTAATTAGTGTTTTATAAAATTAGGAACACAATTCTGCAGTTGCTAACATGTTCAACATCTTTGTCCTGTTAAAATCTTTCTCTAATAGATTTCTAGAGAGCATGCATGATAAAAGAAGAGAATGTAGGAAAATAATATCTAGATTGCATTAAAGTGAATTATAGTGGGTTTAATTTCATTGTAGCACTCTTCCAATCTAGTCATATTTTACATTACCCAACATAAATTCTTTGGTTTTAAAAGATGTTGACTTACAAGATTCAAAGCAAACACAGATGGCAATTCCTGTTTGGGAAAAAGGATAAATTCACAAAATAGATTAGTTGCAGTAAAATCTAGTGTTGAAAGTAAATAAAACAAAGTCATTTTTATCTCTGATAGTCACTGTATATCTATGATTATACCACTTAACTAATTTTTTTTGTAGTAAAATAAATAAGTTTCATGTCTGGAGTGAGGTAAGATATAATTAAGAAATATTTAGCAATTATTTAGTGCTTTAAGGCATCTGTGAACAAGAAAAGAATAAATGAGATATCAAAATATTTTCAAGCAAGTGATAATTTTCCTATTTTCTAGGATTTCATTTTAAAGAGGTTTTTACTCAATAACACGTTTTTCTAAATGTTTATAGCCACTGATAGAAAAAATAGTAATTATTTGGGGCTTATTTATACCAGAATTTTGTACCTAAACATTTTTATGAGAAAATGGGATAAATAAAATATTCAGCATAAACCAAAACACTGTATGATCTGTAGTGAAGTTTCCATATTGCAAAAAATATTGTTTATAATATGATGTTAACATTCCCAGGTCAACAGAAAGCAGCACAACCTTGTTTATAGGGCAGAATACAGACAAAATAATCTTTATGGAATCTAAGCTACTGGGCTATTTAGTACATTTAAGGTATACCAAAGGAATCATTTGTTCACACTCTGTTAAACATCTGGTAAGAGAAGCATTTAACAAGAAAGTTAATGAAGGGGACCCGCAAAGTCTGGACAGTCTGATAAGGCATTTATAAAGAGAAAATACATTATCATATGTGTGGCAGCAATCAGCACAGGAGCGGTGAAGAATTTAAACCAACACATGTGTGACAACGCATCTGAAAAAGAAAAAAACCCACAGTACCACAAAATTCCATGTGTCAGAAAGTATGTGGCTTGGACTTAGGCCTGTCTGTGCTAAGCTAAGCAAACTTCAAACACAAGGGTTTACTGCCAAGGCAAAGTGAACACAACGTAAACCATGAAACAGACGTTCTTCATGGTCTACACTGAGGACATGGTGGAGTCTAAATTATGAGGGCAAGAAGAAATCAAAATTATGATAGAGACTGTGTGCTTATTTTTTAACCTAAGATTATGCTCAAATTATAGATTGATTATGCAGAGAGCAAAGGACTGCTAAACAGTAGGTACTTTCAATCTACACACTTCTCCAAAGTTCAAAAACATGGTAGAAATAGAAATAGGGATTCCTACTCCAGACCCTCACTTTCCACAAGTCCTCTACCATGCGCTATAAACTCAAATATCTGTTATTTTTAAGTTCATGTGTTTCTTCTATAGGGATTTGCTATTTATACGAAATAACATCTTTTATTCCTATATTATTTCCTCAAAATATTTGTATATGGTAACAATGAAAGATTCTGTCTCTGACACTCACTGACTTGACTTAACCAAACTTTAGTCAGGCTTCGCCCCTCTCCTGAGGCACCTGAACTTTGGCCCACATTCAGCCTGAGCCCACATCAAAGTGTGGAAGGGACAGCCCCTCCTTTACAGTCCCTCCCAAGAGTAGGTGAAGCACAGGGAAAAACATTGCCAGATGAACTGTCTGGTCAACCTATCCATTTGTTCCACTCCCTCATACCAGTTTCCCTCTAGCCTTGTTTACTTCTCATTATAAAACAAAATACCGTTATATTTGATCTTTGAGAGGCTCGAGGCTTGCAAATTATTTCCCCCAGTTGTAATAGTCCCCCGCCCCTTTATACAATAGTCTTTTCCGATAAAGTATTTCCTTACTTAAGTCTGCATTTGTTTTTTATTTGGCAATAGTTAGACATTTCACTAGGCACCCCCGGTCAGTGAATACTACTATAGGCGTCTGCGAAAAGCAGAAAATCCAATCAACCATGTAATATTCTGTGTCCCATTACTTTGGCAAGCTACAATATTTCTCCTTAAACAGCCTATCTGGAAAAAAATTGGTTCTTCTGTCAGGTGCCCGTGAAGAAAAACAGCCTATAATTAAAGACTTGGCTCAGCTCACATATGTATGGCAGAAAGATTTCCAATAACAGTAAAATCGTTGTTGGTAGGAGTATGATACCATACAAAAAGAGGAGAGAAATAGTCTGGCATCCAGGTGAGAAATGTATATTTGGTTGTATGCTTGTTGTTCGTGGTTTGTTTTATCTCTGTGATAAAAATTCTTATTTTTTTTGCTTTAAAACTAATTATTTTATGAAGAAATATTCCTATAAAGAAATGGATTGCCTTAACAAAAATATTGTGATCACTGGAAAAATCCAGTTCTTGCTTCTCTAGTAATTCACGCATGCAAAACTAACAATTGTTTAGAACTATTGATTACTTTACTATTACAATGTTCATCAAGCTTACAGAATTGTTTTACTATTCCCAAAAATACCTCTCAATGATTTCTCCAGAACTGGTGATTAAATTATTAGGCTAGAATTGTGAAAATGAACCCTATATAGGAAGACAATAGATTGCAATTTTCATTTTGATTTTCAGGGTATATTATTGCAGTTCAGATAGGAAAATAAGCTGTGGCCTATAACCAATAAAGAAAGAGAAACCATTGTAGAGTTAAGGTAAATCGATCTGTTGTCCCAGAGGAAACTACCCTAAAGCTCCATTTTTTCTCATTTGACATGGCTACCAAGGTCTGGGAGAGAAATAATCTATTAGTAATCACTAAATATTTATGATTTCTTAGAATAGCTGGAGACAAACAGAAGGACATGGCAGTGCTAGCATGCATCAGAAGTGCCAATGAACAAAGCAAATTAAAAATGAACCTAGACTTCCAGTTTCTGCTCTCATATGAAATGTTCTTGGAAGTCGTCACTCCTTACATTAAGAAAATACTAAACAAACAACTTTTCTTGGACCTATTAGAAAACTGAGGTTGCAGAGCAAACTACCACCCTAAAATATGGAGGAAAAAAGCTCATTTAGAGAGATAAAGCATTCAAACATTTGCTCACCTAGAGCAGAAGCTGCTAGAGACATAATCGTTACAAGCAAATACTAGACTGGTAATTGTGATGACATGCTGGAGGCTCAAGTACTAGACTAGCAGAGAGTGAGAAACCCCTGGGGACCCTAATCATAAGAGGGCCAACATATTTTCCCAGCCATTTCCCTCCAGGAACCTCACCAGCTTCTCACACAGTAAGGATCATCTGAGAAAGAGTCCTTCAGGGCTCTGGCAGGTGAATGGGAGAATACCCATTGTGAAACCAAACCAGATTGTTCTTCATAAAAAAAAAAAAAAAAACTACTCTCAGGAGAGAAAGACTTCCATACAAAGCAATACTAAAGCCTTTTCCCACAATGGTAAGAGAAGTCCTCCTAACTATAACAGTATAAACATCCAAACCTGAGAGGCAAAGAGAAAAAAAAAAAAGAATGAAAAAACAAACAGAATAGAGCATCTAAAAACTGTAGCACAGTATCCAAAGTTATAATAATATGCCTAACTGGATTACCAAAAGAAAAAAGAAATAACTATTCAGAAGAAATATTTGAAGTCAGAGACTTAACATACTTTTGTACAATCCTCCCCATTTTATTCACCCATTCATCTATTCCTTTATTTTCTTTTATTTATTTCAAAATATTATAGGGGTACAAATGTTTCTGGTTATATGTATCTATTTTATTATGCTTGAGTCAGGGTTATAAGTGTGCCCATCACCCAGATAGTGTTCCTTGTACCCGTTGGGTTTTCACGCATTCCTTCCTTCCTCCCCAGCTTGATTTTCACTGAGTTTTATTTCCCTCTGTGCACATGTGTGCTCATCAGTTAGTTTCAGTTTAATAGCAAGTACATGTGGTGTTTGCTTTTCCATTCTTTAGATACTTCACTTAGGATAATTGTCTCAAGTTTCACTCAAATTTTTGCAAAAGGCATTAAGTCATCCTTCTTTGTGGCTGAGTAGGATTCCATGGTACACATATACCACATTTTGTTAATCCACTCATGTATTGATGGGCATTAGGATTGATTCCACATCTTTGCAATTGTGAATTGTACTACAATAAACATTTGAGTGCAGGTGTCTTCTTGATAAAATGACTTCTTTTCCTTTGGGTAAATACCCAGTAGTGGGATTGCTGGATCATGTGGTAGGTCTACTTTTAGTTCTTTGAGGTATCTCCATACTGTTTTCCATAGAGGTTATACTAACTTTCAGTCCTTCCAACAGCGTATAAGCACTCCTTTCTCTCTGCATCCATACCAGCAAGTATTGTTTTTGGACTTTTTAATAAAAGCCATTATAACTGGGCTAAGGTGATATCACATTATGGTTTTAATTTGCATTTCCCTGATGATTAGTGATGTTGAGCATTTTTTAATATTTATTGACCATCTATCTTGTTTTGAAAAGCTTCTGTTCATGTCCATCTATTCCTTTATTAATTAAGTTTTTAAAACAAGATTTGTATGTAACAACTATGTGTAGATACTGGTGGTACAAGAGTAAACAAACAGACATGACTTCAAGAACACTGCTAAAACAAAACAGTTCAAGAAAGTACTGTAGTGTATAAATTATGTACTGAGAAGGAAACAACCAGATATTATAATATAGTAATGCCATCTCATTCCTGGTTTCACTTTCCATGGTTTTAGTTACCAAAGGTCAACTGTGGTCCAAAAATATTAAATGGAAAATTGCAGAAATAAACAATTCATGAGTTTTAAATTGCATGCCATTCTGAGTAGCATGATGAAATCTCAGTCTGTCCAGCTCTGTCCCATCCAGGATGTGTTTCCTCCCTTTGTCCAGTGGAAACAATGCTGTAGACACTACCAGCTTGTTAGTTACTTAGCAGCCATCTCAGTTACCATATTGGAAAAACAGTATATATAGGATTTGGTACTATTTGTGGTTTCAGGCGTCCACTGGGTCTTGAAATGTATCTCCTGCAGATAAGGGGGGACTACTATAGATAACAAGGGTTAGGGAAGATATTTTATTTTGGGTGATTAGGAAAGGGAACTCTGAAGGTGTTACATTTAACTGAGACTTGAAGCAAGAGATGGATCTAGCTGAATGGATTATGGAAGAATGGGATAGGATCATTCTGAGTGTCCATTAGTCTCAATTATGCAAATTATTTCTTCACATTGTAGGAGCCAAATTCCTTTATTACAGTGGTTTCTATACTTTTGTCTCACTTTTTTTTTGAGAAATGCCAACTCCTGTGGGTAATCTTCCCTGGGTCTGACCAGTCAGAATTCAGCTAAGCCTTCTTTATGTTCCCACAACACTTTGCCTATTTTCTGCTGGGCTACCTACATTCCCTTTTGATTTACATTAATTTGAGTCTACTTCAATAGAATATAAACATCCTGTCTTCATTTTTGTCCATCCACAATGGATACAACAGTGCGTTATAATGAAATAAGTGCTTGATGAATGAATGCACATATGTGCATATGGATAAACAAAGGAATAAACTACATATCAACTAGTGAAAATAATAAATGCCCCTGCAAACGTTTGTTTCACTATTTTTCAGTAATTCTCATTGGAATTACCTAAATCTTCAAATTATTGTTTACAATAGATGAGACTTTTCTTTCAATTAATTATAATACTAACCGAAAAGTGCCTTAGTTCTTATGGCTTAGGTACAGGCATATTTTTAAATAAGCGTCTTTCATATTTTTATTCTGGAAAAAAAAAAGTAGAGAATGTTGATTATTTTCAGGGTCATGTTTAAAAATAATTACTATAGCTTCCCTCTAGCTTAATGACATTTCTTCTAAAAAATGTCAATCAGTTGTCTAGTTGCACTGTCTTGGCCATAAATATTATAAATGGAACAAAATTGGGTAATTAAAACTAATTAAAATTTAAAAAGCAAGAATGAAAGGTTATAGTTTTAAGTGAATTTAACGACTGAAGGTTTCACAATTAGCTAATGACGTTTTCTTTTTTTTTTTTTTTTTTTTTTTTGAGACAGAGTCTCACTCTGTTGCCTGGGCTAGAGTGCCATGGCATCAGCCTAGCTCACAGCGACATCAGACTCCCGGGCTCAAGCGATCCTCCTGCCCCAGCCTCCCGAGTAGCTGGGACTACAGGCATGTGGCACCATACCCAGCTAATTTTTTCTATATATTTTTAGTTGTCCAGCTAATTTCTTTCTATTTTTTTAGTAGAGACAGGTCTCACTCTTGCTCAGGCTGGTCTGGAACTCCTGAGCTCAAACGATCCTCCCACCTCGGCCTCCCAGAGTGCTAGGATTACAGGCGTGAGCCACCGCACCCAGTCCATTAATGACATTTTCTAATTGCTGAGTTTGGTATGTGCATTAAGTAAGTATATTCCTCCAAATACTTTGAATAGCCTCACTACTGTTCTAAGGAGACTATATGTAGAATGGGTTGAGTCACTCTCATTTAGCCTGTTTTACCCTCATAGCTTGATCATCAGTCATTGGGGGGAGTTCTATCAGGCAATTCTGTGATGTAAACAAGGTTCTACCCAGCAGTAGATTATAACTACTAAATCATTTAATTAGTCCCTGAATAGCTAACAGCATGTAATTATTTGTTAGGGATATGACTCAGGACATCATTGAGCACAAATATACTCAACAGATGATATGCCATATGATTTTTCTTCCTTCCACCATGAATAATTTCCACATGATTCATCAAAAGTCATAGTAGGAGTTCACATTTACCCAATGCTTGTGTAATGACTAATATGCAACCTTATAAGTATAGCCACAGTCTTTCCCACAGTCTTCTTCAAAAAACAACAGGAAGACGCATGTACATCATTTTGCATGTGCTTTATCAGTGATCCTGTGGTCTGGCCACATGACTATTTTTAAAGAATATGTCCACTTCTAATAAATTATCTGTAAATAGTGGTAGTTACAGTTTAATAAGGAAGAGCTCTGTTACTACTATGCCTAATAGAGCCTTAAGTACCATTAACAAATATTCATTAAAAGTTGAAAGGAAATCTCCTTTTGAATGAAATAAAATTGAGTGGGCTGGAGCAGTAAAGAAAACAAAGTAAACGCATCGGTTGCCATTCCGAATTGAGAGAAAAATCAAATAATAAAATCATCCATATATCAATTAAAATACATTTGAAAATTGTTTCAACATGAAAACATATCAGGTAAAATAATTTTCAAAGGATAATTCAAAAAGAAAAGAGTAGCCCTCTAAAATGGAAAGCTTTATCCACTAAAGTGAAAATAAAATAACGTCTTGCTCTGCTGTACAATATAGGCTTTCCAGTTTTCTTAAGGGATTTCTGTGAGAAACACCGGTATTGCAGCATGGTTCTTGCCATGTTTCCAGGGACTTTATTAATTCTCCCACCTGTATAAACTAAAAGAATCAGAAAAAAAATAAAAGAAACAATGGCTGTCAGACAACTGGACATCAGACAACAAAGGACTGATTCATTAGAGGTGGGGAACAAATGATGTAAGTCTGCTGACTGCTGAAGTGACTACCTAGAGAGAGTTTCCAGGCCATTGTGTAGGGCGAGGGAACCCAGGTGAAACTTGATGATCTTTTTGCATTGAGGAAATGGAGCTGAGAATTTGAAGAGATCAAGTGCACAAGAATTGACAGGACAGAGTATTAAAGAGGACAAAGCCACACAGAAAGAGAACACTGGATATCTGCAGAGGGTTCCCCTCAATTGTTCTTTGGGGCATAATATTATTTCTTTTATTTCTTCTTGATTTATTTATAGTAGTTTTGTGTAACTCTTTGTACACTTGTCATAATAGTTGCTCTAGGTATTATAATATAAATACATAACTTAATCAAATAATATCAACATTTCACTACTTTGAGTGAAGTATGGAGATCTCATTTCCATTTAGGTTCCTTTACTTTCCCCACTTTTAAACATCATTGACTTGATATGACTTATAAAACCCATAAGAAAAACAATAGGCCCTTTATGTACACATATTTCTACTTTTTTCATTGTTCTTCCTTCCTGATGCTCCAAGAGTATTTCTTTTATCACTTCCTCATTGTTCAACAAATTTCTTTAGCCTTTATGGGTAAGTATGCCACAAATTCTTTTAGTTTTTGTTTCCTCTTCATTTCTGAAGGATAGTTTTACTAGATATATAATTTTTGGTTAATGGTTCTTTTATTTCAGCACTTCTCAACTGTTGTGACACTTTAATTTTCAAAAGTTTAATTATGATATGCAGATTTCTTTGAGTTTGTCTTATTAAGGTCTACTTTTCCTGAATTTATGAGTCATTGTTTTTCACGAAGTTTGGGATGTTTTAAACCATTATTTCTCTGTATAGTCTCTCAGCTCCTCTTCCTCCTCTTCTTGTGGGAAGATATTTTGTTATTGTCCCTTAGGAAACTGAAAATCTGTTCTTTTTATCAGTGTGTTTTCTTTATTTTGTTCAGAATAGGTGAATGCTATTGTTGTATCCTCACGTTCAGTGATTCTTTCCTCTTATAATCCATTCAGCAAGGTTTGTTTTTTTCTGTTATTATTTTCCTGTTTTACAATTTCTATTTGGTTCTTTTTATACCTTTTATTTCTTTCCAAAAATTTTCTATTTTTCATTTGTTTCAGTAGAATATGTAATGGACTATTGAAATGCTTTTATGATGGCTGCTTTAAAATCCTTATTAGATAATTCAACAATTAACCACATCTGATTTATTTCAAGATTGGCATCAGTTGATTGCCTTTTCTCATTCAAGTTGTGATTTTTTTTTTTTTATTCTTAGTATGGCAAGTGCTTTTCAACTGTATCCTGAATATTTCTTTGAGTATGTTAGCAGAGTTTGTGTCCATTTAAATCTTTGATTTCATCAGGTCTTCATTCTATTTATATTCAGCATGCAGGTTCTGGTCTACTTTTCTGGGCTGTGCTTCCAATGATATTTTAATCTTGAGAGACTTTGTTGTGTTATTATTATTATTTTTTGCTCAGTTTATCTGGTACTACAGAGGCTCCTGCTTGTCCATCCTAGTGATGTTTAAAGGTGAAGAAGGGGTTTTCCTAGGCCAGGCCATGGGGTATCTCTCAGTAGGTAAAGGGAGCCCCAGGTCCCCTGGGATGAAGAGACTTGCCTACTAATACTATTGTTTTTCAAGAATTCCTAACAGAGCCTTTCAGCTGTCCCTGTGTCTCTGGGTGGAGAAAGATGTTCTCAGGCCCATGAGCACAAAGAGACTTCCTAGGAATGGCAAACCACTGTCGGTGAGTTCCTCCTGCCCATTGTGCCTGCCTGCCACCTTGTCTCAAAGCACATAAGGGAGTATCAGGCCCATAGGAGCCTTTTATTTCTGGGTACTTGTTTTGGCAGGAGCCTCCTTACCTGAAGAGGATAGAGAGAGCTTCTTGGGCCCAGCCAACTGTTGGGGTGGTATCCCTTTTCCTGTGTCCCACAGTTTCCCTATTGTCTCTGAGAAGGAGAGAGAAATCTCTGACCCACTGGAAACACAGAGACATTCTGGACCAGACCATTTGTTTTCATAGGGTTCTTCATGCCTCTGTCACCTCTGGTATCTCTCTATGGGGGAAGAGAATTGCAGGTTATGCAAGAAAGGGAACATTTTTCTTGGCTACTTATTGTTGTTGGGCTTCCTAATCAATCCCCCTTGTTGGTGGTGCCAGGTTCACCTAGCGTGTTGTTAGATGGAGGAATAGGCCTATCTGGGCTGCCTTCTATCACTAGGTCTGGGGTTGGAAAATGCTGTGCCTGGGTCACCTTTTGTTGTGTGGAAGGAGGTGTCATGCTCTGCTACTCTGTGTTCCTTCAGTCCTGGGGTTCCAAAACAACACAGCTTCTTCTTAACTACATTTTCAGAGTTGTTTGATTGCCTCATGCACCATGTCCAGAGGTTATAGTTGTACTTAGAAGAGAAGTCAGTTAGAATGGATCTGTGCCATCTTGTCCAAACTGGAAGTGGATATGTTATTTTGATTTACATTTTCATTATTACTGGTAAGATTCTGAATTTTCTCATAGGTTTTTTTCTTTTCCTAACCATACCTCTATTTTTGTGAATTATTTGTCCACCATATGTTCGATATCATTATTGCACACTGTTTCCCTATCATAGCCTTTTAGCATACTGTTTTGTAATTGATGGATTAATTGTTTGAATTTTCCACTAAGACTCTTGCTAGCAGAAATTATGGAAATTATGTCTAGTTTTCTTTTGGGATTAAACCCAACTCCTGAACTAGTTACTTGCTATATTACTCACTAAATATTTATCTATGAAGGAATAAATTTTAATGTAGTTAATTAAGAGAAAAATCCTATATTTGTTTTTGCTTTAACCACTATAATGTGAAAACACTATATAACACATTATTTGGCATTCTGTAGGATGGTTAAGAATTACTTTACCACAAATTATGACAACAAACTGGAAAGCAGGATGTCTATGAAAAACAACTGATTTTCCCTATAGAGTTATTTATAACACTCAATACTTCACTTCTGATATCAGATGTGTGAGTATTTTCCCATACCAAGCAATTCTCCAATTCTCTAGTGATACTAGGTAGGTGTCCTACAATTTAACTCACTTGTGACACTATCTACTGGAATTAGCATCAGTTTGAGGGCCCAGTCACATAAGACTACCCCCATTTCAGATGCCAATCACAAGCCCAGGCTGCCATCTGTGCTGTTGACTGATGGAAATCAGACATTCCCATACCCTCCGCCCCTTGGGTTTGATCATTTGCTAAAATGGCTCACAGAACTCAGGAAAACAGTTTTCTTAATAAATTACTGGTGTATTATAAAAGGATACAACTCAGGAACAGTCAGATGAAACAGATGTATAGGGCAAGGTATGGAGGAAGGGGCACAGAGTCTCTATACCCAATCCAGGCATTCTGCCCTCCCAATATTTCCACATGCTCACCAACCTGGAAGCTCTTCCTGTCCTTTAGGGGTTTTATGGATGCTTCATTATACAAGTATGATTGATTAAATCATTGGCCATTGGTGATCCATTCTACCTTCAGCCCCTCTCCCCTCGCTGAAGGTGGCAGGGAATGGGACTGAAAGTTCCAACCCTCTAATTACATAATTGGTTCTCCTGGCAATAAGCCCCCATCCTGAGGCTATTCAGAAGCCCCCAGTCACCAGTCAGCTCATTAGGATACAAAGGTACACTTACTGCTGTGGATATTCCAAGGGTTTTAGGAGCTCTAGCCAAGAGCAAAACAACAAAGACCAAATATGTATTTCTCATTCTATCACATTATCACACAGGCTGCTACAATTTTTTTCACAATTAAAAGAAAACAGCAAAGATTATACTTTGCTTCGTTCCATGACGATTGCAATAAAGCTGATGATAAAACTTTGCATATTTATGTAAAATTCATGAGGTTTATTTGATGAACACATGTTTACTAACAGTTGAAGAGCAAGAGGTCCTATTTTTCTGAAGAGTAAACTCATTAGCACATAGATTAACTCCCAGCATGACAATATGAGGAGCTATGCTAACCCACTCTCCAGTGAATCTGGAGAAAATTATTTAAACACACACACCTCATGTAAAGACTCTGATATTGGTCCAAAGGGAAAACAGCAAATAAAAATATATCTATTTAAGAAAATCTATAAAAATTTGCTAAGAAGTTGAAGTCTATAGTATTTGAACCACAGTGTTTCCCTTCCTTCTGCCTCCCAGCTGAATGGGGTAGAGATTCCACTCTAGACTGCTGCAGCCAAAAACATAGGGCTATCTTTCCTCCTAGCTCCCAGCCCAGGTCTTCTTCCCCAAGGCAACATTTCTCCAAAATCAGCACTTCTGATTCTGCCCCAGCTGCTAGTTGCTGAGGATAAACCACAGGTGAGTTTGATCAAAAGATGGGGGCTTTCTTCCCCTACTGGTGGAATGGAGGCTCTACTTTGAGCACGGCACACTGACGATACCAGAGCCCTGATAGCTCTTCCTCAGCTGTTGAGGCAGTGGTTCCACACCAGGAGAGGCAAGTCTGTAGGATCTACTCTTTCCTAAACTGAGCACTTATTTCTTAGAGCTGGGGTGTCACTCAGAGAAAAGGTTGACTTCATGTCCGCTCCTGTCTCCAGAACTCTGGCTCAAGATTTTTTTCTGGGGAAAAAAGAAGACTGCAAAACAGATAGTTCGAATCTCTTCTCTAAGGAACTGACCTCATTTGCAACAGAGCTTGGAGAAGTTTAAACCTAAAGGTGCTCTCAAAAACAGTGGAGGTGTGGTAAAAGGCAATTGAAAGGATACTCTTGGATCTAATGAAGATAGCACTCAGACTACAGGCCTGCTAGTTTGCAGGACAAAATAGGAAAATAAGATGGCAGAGACAAGCCTTCCTGGAGTGAGAACAAATAGCAAACATTGATCTCAGAAAATAATCTATCTAAGGAGCTATTATTTGATTGGATTAATTTATAGAGGAATTTATGCCCCTTGGCATTGTTGAGATGCTAAGTTTAACCAAAAGATTTCTAAATACCTGTTATAAATATCTTCCCAGAACCAAAGGAGAGCATAAAAAAGTAAAGAAAGGTATGCTGCCAATGCTGCATCAAATAGAGAATATCAATAAGATAATAGAAATTACCAGTAAGAACCAAATAGAAATTACAGAGTTGAAGAGTATAATAAATACTTACTGAGTGAAAGAGAAAAACAGTAAATTATGAATAGAGTACCAAAAATGACATGAGACATATGAAAAGCAAAAAGTAAAATGGAAGACAAAATCCAACTATATCAATAACATTAAGTGTGAATGTATTAAATAATCCAATCAAAAGGGAGAGATTATAAGATCAATTTAAAAAGATCTAAGTATACATTGCATTGTCTACAGAAGACACACTTTACATTCAAAGATACAAATAGATTGAAAATAAAAGGATAGAAAAACATGTCATGGAAATACCAAACATAAGAAAGCTAGTGGCTATACTAATATCAGACAGAATAAATTTTAAAACAAAAATATTGCTAGAGATACCAAGTGACATTTTATAATGATAAAAGAATCAATATATCATAAAGATATAACAATTACAAACATATGTGTACCTAATAAAAGAGCTTCAAAATACACAAAGCAAAATGTGACAAAAATAGAGAGAAATAGACAATTTAATAGTAAAAGTCAAAGACATCTATACCTTGTTTTCAATAATGGCTAGAACTAGACAGAAAAAATGACAAGGAAATAGAGGACTTGAATAACACTGTAAATCAACTAGACTTGATAGACCACTATAGAAACCTCCACTCAGCACAAACAGAATATGCATTCTTCCAACAAGAACAGGAAACATTCTCTATGATATACTGTATATTAGGCAATAAAATAAAACTCAATAAACTAAAAGGATATAAATAATAAAGTATGTTCTCAGATCCCAACAAAGTGATTAAAAATCAACAGGGAAAATTTTGGGAAACTCACAAATATCTGAAAATGTAACAACACACTCCTAAATAACAAATGAGTGAAAGAAGAAATCAAAAAATAAATGATAAAATACTTTGAGATGAATAAAAATGAAGATCTATCAAACTTGTAGGAAACAGCTAAAGCAGTGCATGGAGTGAGATTTATAGCTGTAAATGCCTGTATAAAGAAGAAAGATCTCTAATCAATAACCCAATCGTTCACCCTTAGACACTCGAAAAAGAAAAGCAAATTATATCCAAAGCCAGAAGGGAGGAAATAATGAAACAGAAGGAGTAGAAATTAATTATATAAAGAATAGAAAAACAATAGGGAAAATCAATATAGTCAAAAGGTGATTCTGTGTAAAGACCAACAAAATTGACTAACTTTCATCTAGTTGGACCAAGAAAACGAAGAGAGAAGACTCAAATTTCTAGAATCAGAAATGAAAGAGGTGATATTTTTACCAATCTTACAGAAATAAAAAGGACTATAAAGGAATACTATGAACATTAGGCTGTGTTGTGAGCGATTAGATTAGATTTACCTAAAGAGAGGTCTAGCCTTTGCTCTTTAAGCCTGTGGAATGTCCTAACAGGAATGCCTCTGATTACCTAAAGGCTCTGGCCACCATACAATATAATAATGTGATTTATAATGCAAGCTTTGGGATACAACATATCAGTTCCAAACTCCAGATTAACTGAAGAATAAATGCATTATACTGCACCTCTAGGAGGGGCTGGAGTCTAAATGTCCACTACACGGGCAGTATGTGATCAATTCCCAATAAACAACTCTGAACACAAAATGTTTGTATGGGCTTTCTTGCTTGATATTACATAGTACATATTGTCACAACCACATCCAGAGAAGATAAAAATGTCCATGACCCCATGGGAGAAGATGATCAGAAGCTCAGAGTTTGGATCTTTCATGCCCTGTATTTCTCTTCCCTTGGCTGATTTTAATTATTATCATTTTACTATAATAAAACTATAATCAAATATAGAACTTAACTGAGTTCTATGAGTCATTCTAGTGAATTTTAGAACCTGAGGATGGTTGTTTTTATCCAGCCATCTGAAGTGAAGGTGATCCTAGAAACCCCTGAACTTGTAACTGGAATCTGCACTGAGAACAGTTTTATGGAGACTTTTGCCTGTAATTGGAGAGTTTATTTAACTCCTTCCATATCCACAAAGAAAAGCTCAGGCTCAGATGACTTCACTGCTCAATTCTTCAAATATTCAAAAATTAATAATTTTTCCAAAAATAGAAGGAGAAGGAGTACTTCCCAACTTATTTTTGAGTGTAATTGGATGGTGATAGTAAAACCAGACAAACCCATCACAAAATAACCTTCACACTAATCTCTTTTATGAAT
This sequence comes from Propithecus coquereli, assembly GCF_000956105.1. NCBI lineage: Eukaryota > Metazoa > Chordata > Mammalia > Primates > Indriidae > Propithecus > Propithecus coquereli. The sequence goes on along the minus strand of NW_012148119.1, from coordinate 1,021,503 downwards.
GTGGATGCAAAAGTCTACAATGAAATAAGATCAAATTGAATAATTGAATCCAGCAGCATATACAAAGAATTATACACCAAAGACTAGTGGAATTTATGTCAGGAATGCAAAATTGGTTCAACATCTGAAAATCAATTAATATGATACCCCACATCAATTGAATAAAAAACAAAAAATCACACAATTATCTCAATAGACGAAGAAAAGGCATTTGACAAAATGCAACTCCCTTTCATGAAAAAACACTAAACGAACTAGGAATAGAAGAAATCCAAAGCTAATGTTATAGTTAATGCTGAAAGATTAGATGTTTTCCCCTTAAGATTAGGATTAAGATAAGAATGACTCCTCTTGACACTTCTATTCAACATTGTAGTGTAGGATCTAGCCATAAAAATTAGGTAAGAAAGCAAAATAAAAGGCATTGAAATGGGAAAGGAAGAACTATTTCTATTAGCAGATGACAAGAAAATCCTAGGGAATCCACCAATAAATGATGATGGCTAGCAAGGTTGCAGGATACAAGATCAGTATACAAAAATCAGTTGTATTTCTATGCACTTGCAATAAACAATCTGAAAATGAAATTTAAATAGCAATTTATTTTATTTATTTATTTATTTTTATTTATTTATTTATTTCATGATGTTACGGGGGTACAAATATTTAGGTTACATATATTTCCTTTGCCCCACCCAAGTCAGAGCTTCAAGTGTGTTCAAAATTCAAAATAGCATCAAAAAGAATAAAATTCTTAGGGATGAATTTAATATATATAGTGCAAAACTTATGCTCTGAAAACTATAAAACATTGTTGAAATGGATTTCAAAAGATCTAAATAAAAAGAAAAACATCTCATGTTTACAGATCAGAAGAATCAACATTGTTATGATGGTAATACTCTTCAAACTGTTCCACAGATTCAAGACAATCAGTATCTCTCTGACTTCTTTATAGAAATTTAGAAGTTGATTCTAAAATTCGTATGGAATTTATGGGACCCAGAATAGACAAAACAATCCTGAAAAAGAAAAACAAAGTATGTGTGGCAAAGTCATAACATGTAACCAAAATGTTTGTACCCCCATAATATCCTGAAATATAAAAAAAAGAAAAACAAAGTAGGAAGATTTATGTATCTCATTTAAAAACTTACTATAAAGCAATGACAATCAAAACAGTATAGTACTGGCAAGATGGTGGACATGTAGTATAATGAAATAAAATTGAGTATCCAGAAATAAGCCCATATATCTTTGATCAACTAATTTTTGATAAGAGTGCCAAGATCATTTAGTGAGGAAAGAATAGTCTTTTCAACAAATAATGGTGGGAATATTGGATAGCCACATGAAAAAGAATGAATTTAGACCCTTATCTTGTGTCATAAAAAATAACTTAAAATGGATCAAACCCTAAATGCAAGAACAAAAATATAAAACTCTTAGAAGAAAACATAACGGTAAATTTTAAGACTTCAGATTTCACAAGAGATTCTTAGATATGACACCAAAAGCAGGAGTAACAAAAGGAAAAAATAGGTAAATTTGACTTTACCAAAATTTAAAACTTTTATGTTTCAAAGGATATTTTCAAGAAAAAACAACCCACAGAATGGGAGAAAATATTTGCAACTCATACATGTGATAAGGGGCATGTATCTAGAATATATAAAGAACTTTTGCAACTCCATGATAAAAAAGGCAAATAACCCAATTTATAAGTAGGCAAAGGATATGAATAGACATTACTTCAAAGAAGATACACGAATGGCTAATAAGCACATGAAAAGTTGCTTGACATCAGTGAAATGCAAATCAAAACCACAATAAAATACTTCGTATTCAGTAGGATGTCTAAGATTTAAAAAGTCAGATAATAACAACCATTGGTAAGGATATGGAGAAATCAGAACCCTCATATACTGCTTTTGAAAATGTAAAATGGTGCAGCTGATTTGGAAAACAGTCTACCAAGTCATAGAGTCAAAGAGTTAAACATGGAGTTACTCTGTGATCCAGCACTTTAACTCCTAGTTATTAACCTAAGAGAATAAAAACATGTGCACACAGAAACTTGTACACAAATGTTTATACCAGCATTATTCATAACAGAAAAAAGCAGTAACAACTCAAATTCCCACCAATGGATGAATAGATAAACAAAATATGAAGGATCCATAAAATGGAATATTATTCACCTTTGAAAATGATTGAGATCTGACTGAACATCGAAAAAATAATGGTAAGTGAAAGATGTCAGTCATAAACGACCACATGCTACATGGTTTTATTCAAATGAAAGTCGAGAATAAGTTAATCTATAGAGACAGAAGGTACATTAATGGTTATTTAGGCCTCAGGTGGATGGGAGGGGGGATAACAGCTAAAGGGATAGGGGTTTCTTTTTGAAGTGATGAATATATTTTAAAACTGCCTGTGGTAATTTTGGCTCAAGCCAGCTGGTAGCAATGGCAGCACCCTCCCCGTAGCAATCGCCAAAGTGCTTTGCACTGAGAGACTTGGCTCCCCACAATGGGGGTGCGTTCCCAGCCAAACCTGACTGGGAGAGCACAACCGCACGGGAGGCAGTTCAGAGAGGAGGGCAGGATCGGTGCCCCCTGGACACAAGAAGAGTGTAGGGAGACTGCAGCCACTCCCACCACCATATCAGCTGCTAGTATTATCTGTGATGAGTGACCTGCTTTCAGCGCCAGGGCACGTTCACGACGACTGAGCTGGCAGGACAGCGGCAGTTTGCAATCTTCCTGTCCACAGGTGTTTGGCAGGTTCACCTACTGATAACTCAGACAGTGGGGTGGGGAGAGATAGTGGAGAGGTCCCAGTTTCACACTCGGGCAGCAAGAGAGAACCCTTACCCATCAGGAGGGAGTGGAGGAGCTCAAGAAAGCAAGGGGCTGTGAGTACACCCCATCCCCCATCCCCCATCCCCCTGCTGGAGAACCCCCACACTGCAGTAGGCTGGGGCACTAAGACTGAATTGGCATAAGCTCTGGTTCCTATGACAACCAAAATTCTCAGGGCCCAGGCTGAATCAGAGCAGCTGCCCCCACACACATACACTTAAATAGGGAATGCAGTTTGATCCAAAAGTTTCTTGAGCCCTCACTACTGCCTTGGTGAGATTGTCCTTCTGGTGGAGACCTGTGCAGATAGAGAGGCCCACCTGCCTCCCCTTGGGGTTTAGTGGTAGAAAAGGGATGCACAATTGGAGATCCCCCTATCCACCAGCATCACATGGAGATGCATCAACTTGTCAGACATACGAACTGTGAGGTAGCCAGTCTTGGGAGGAGAGGGAACACACACGAACAGATCAGAGGGGAAAGTGCTGTGGAGTTCTAGGGGCCAAGCAAGGAAGGTGCATGAACCACCCTGCAGAGAAACCAGGCTTGTGGACAGGAACAGAAAAAGCCTGCCTAGTGGCCTCAGCAATCACATGATTAGGCCCCTTCCAACAAGAGCAGCCCTCCAGGCTTGGAGAGATATCCCTGAACTCCGTATCAGCAGCTCTCCCTAGTGGCTGAAAAAGCAACCTCTGAGCCCTATAGAGGCTTAGCAAGCCCCACACCCAGGCTCTTGCACCCCAGCTATGATCTATCTTGCTCCTCTCCCTCACCTCAGGGGGATCAGGGTCCAAGCAACTCCTGGGAGCTACAAGGACCCTCCAAAAGCTTGAGGCATTCATATACCCCACCTGGGGGACCAGAGCCTACCACAGGCACAATAGATTACCTCATAAACTGGCTTCACCATACACACTACAATCAATGACAGCGGGGATAACCCCACACATAAACATGGTGCCTTCCATCTCACGCTGTGAGGGAGCAGCATATTCGTACTCACAAGTACATTCCACAAGCTTGGAGCTTAAGTAGGGGGATGCAAACTCATATACTGCATTGGAAAGAGGTGAAAACAACAGGGCAGAGGTGACCCAAGAGGTTCACCAAAGCTGCTAAAACACCTGAAAGGCAATTCAGAACTAGCACTCCTTTCCCCAGCATGATCAGGGATTGTGTTTTGGGGACTCAGAGACAGGGCCATAAACTATAGCGAGCATACCCAGCTCTTGACCAAGAGGACAGATGAAAAGGAATCAGCAAAAGAACTCTGAAAACATGAAAAATTAGAATGAAAAGATGCCACCAAAAGAAATCAATAGCAGCAATGGATACCAACCTAAACAAAATGGTTAAAGTGACAAATGAAGAATTTCAAATATGGACTGTAAGAAAGCTCAATGAAATACAAGAGAAAATAGAAATCCAGTACAAAGAAGACACAAAAACAATCAGGAAATGAATGAAAAATTCTCTAAAGATATCAAACTATTAATGAAAAAACAAACAGAAATTATGAAAATGAAAAATTTCTTCAAGGAATTACAAAACACAGTGTAAAGCCTTAAGAATGGGTAGGATAAGGCAAAAGAAAGAATCTCAGAGCTTGAGGATAACACCTATAAGCTAAACAAATCAGTCAAAGAGAAAGAACACAGAAACAAGAAGAATGAACAAAGCCTACAAGAAATGTAGGATTATGTAAAGAGGCCAAACGTAAGAATCACAAGCATAATAGAGGGCAAAGAAGAAAATACAAAAGGATTTGATAATTTACTCGAGGGAATAATTGAGGAAAATTTCCCTGGACTAGCTAGAAATCTAGATATGCAGGTACCTGAAGCACATAGGACTCCTGGGAGATTCATCGTGAAAGAAAATCATGACATCACATATTTATTAGGCTGGCCAAGGTAAACATGAAAGAGGCACTACTATGAGCAGTAAGGCAATAACAGCAGGTAACCTACAAAGGAAAACCTATCAGACAAACTGCAGACTTCGCAACTGAAACCTTACAAGCCAGAAGGGAATGGGGCCCCGTCCTTACTCTTTTAAACAGAATATTGACCAGCCTAGAATTTTGTATCTTGCAAAACTAAGGTCCTTACATGAGGGAGAAATAAAGACTTCCCCAGAGAAGCAATTGCTGAGGGAAATTGTCAAGACAAGACCTGCCCTGCAGGAAGTAATCAGACCTACATTCATTATATATTGATCAGTGCAATAAACACCAGTGTAAAAATCAAGCAAAAGCTAAAGTTCAGAAACCAGGTACCACAGTGGCTCAAGAGGTAAAAGAAAACAATAAAGGTCTACCCCAATAGGATGAACAGAAATCCACCCCACTTATCAATTCTCTCAATAAAAGCAAATGGCTTTAACTGCCCCTGAAGAGACACAGGCTGGGTGAATAGATTTAAAAAGTACATTCCAAATATCTGCTGTCTCCAGGAAACACATCTAATTCACAAGGACTCATTCAGACTCAAGGTAAAGGGATGGAAAACAATATCCCATGCAAATGGAAACCAAGAGAAAGCTGGTGTAGTCATTCACATATCAGATAATATAGACTCTAAATCAACAAAAGTAAAGAAAGACAAAGACAGTCACTACAAAATGGTGAAGGGAACGATTTAACAAGAAGACTTAACAATCCTAAATATGTATGCACCTAACACAGGAGTACCCAGATACATAAAGCAAATTCTCCTTGATCAAAACAAAATGGTAAACAGGAACAGCATAATAACTGAGGACTTCAACACCCCACTGACAGAACTGGACAGATCCTCCATACGGAAAATAACTGAAGAAAAAATGGACTTTAACAGAACTCTAGAACAAATGGGCTTAACAGACATTTACAGAACATTTCACCAAAATAACATTGAATATACATTCTTACCATAAGGTCATGGAACTTTCTCTAAAATTGACTACATCCTAGGCCACAAAACAGATCTCAACTAATTTTAAAAAATAGAAGTTATACCATGTACCTTCTGAGATCACAGTGGAATAAAGTTAGAAATCAATACCACAGAAACACTCACCTCTACACAAAGTTACGGAAATTAAAAAACTATTAATGAATGATTGTTTGGTCAAGGAGGAGATACAGATGTAAATCAAAACATTCTTTGAACTGAAGGATAATGGGGACACAGGTTATCAAAATATATAGGATACTACAAAAGCAGGTCTAAGAGAAAACTGCATAGCATCAAATGCCTACAAACAGAAGACAGAAAGATAAAAAATCAACAATCTAATTACTCATCTCAAGGAACTGGAAAAGAAAGAGCAAAACAATCCTAAACCCAGCAGAAGAAAAGAAATAACCAAGATCGGAGCAAAACTAAATGAAATTGAGGACAAAAGAACTATACAGAAGATTATTGAAACAAAATGTTGGTTCTTCGAAAAGATAAACAAAATTGACAGGCCTCTTGCTAGGATGACCAGAAACAAAACATGAAAGATTTTAATAAGGTCAATGAGTAATGAAAAAGAAGAAGCGACAACTAATATCACAGAAATAGAAAACGTCACCTATAAATAATATAAAAATCTTTATGCCCCTGTAGGAAACTTGAAACCGTGTAGGAAATGGACAAGTTCTTAGAAACACACAACCTCCCTAGGCTCAATAAGGAAGAAATGGAATTCCTGAACAGACAAATATAAAGCATGATAATTGAAGCAGAAATAAAAAATGTCCCAATAAAAAAAGTCCTGAACCAGAAGGGTTCACACCTGAATTTTACCAAACCTACAAAGAATTGATACCTATACTGAAGACATTATTCCACAATATCCATAAGGAAAGAATCCTCCCCAACTCATTCTATGATGCCAATATAACCTAGACACCAAAGCCAGGAAAGGATACAACAAAAAAAGAACACTACAGATCAATATTCCTTATGAATATAGATGCAGAAACTCTCAATAAAATCTTAGCAAACTGCATTTAACTGCACATCAAAAACATATGTATTCACCATAATGAATTGGGCTTCATTCCAGAGATGCAAGTTAGTTTCAACATATGGAAATTGATCAGTGTAATTCACCACATAAATAGAAGTAAAAACAAAGACCATGTGATCCTCTCAATGGACACAGAAAAAGCATTTGACAAAATTCAGAACCCTTTTATGATAAAAACTCTTAACAAAATAGGCATAGATGGGACATACCTCAAAAGCATAGAAGCCATAAACAACAAACCCACAGCTAACATCATACTGAATGGGGTAAAATTGAAAGCATTCCTACTAAGAACTGGAACCAGACAAGGTTGCCCACTATCACTTCTATTCAACATAGTGCTTGAAGTCCTTACCAGAGCAATCATACAAAAGAAGGAAATCAAGAGTATGCAAATGGGTAAAGAAGAGGTCAAACTACAACTCTCTGCTGACAATATGATTTTATATGTAGAAAACCCAAAAGATTCAACTAAGAGACTCCTAGAATTAATAAATGAATTCAGCAAAGTCTCAGGCTACAAAATCAATGCACTCAAATCAGTAGATTTTATATACACCAATGACACTCAACCTAGGAATCAAATCAAAGGTACAATGCCTTTAACAATAGCATTGAAGAAAATAAAATACTTAGGAATATATTTAACTAAGGAGGTGAGATACCTGTATAAGGAGAACTATGAAACAATGAGAAAAGAAATTGCAGAGGATATAAACAGATCGAAAAACATATCATGCTCATGGATCAGCAGAATCAACATTATTAAAATGTCTATACTACCCAATGTGCTTCACAGATTCAATGCAATTCCCATTAAAATACCAACATTATTTTTTGAATAACTTGAAAAAATAGTTCTATGCTTCATGTGAAGCCAGAAAAGACCCTAAATAGCTAATGCAATTCTACATAATAAGAATAAATTGGGAGGCATCACTTTATCAGACTTCAAGCTATACTAGAAGGCTATAGTAAGCAAAACAGCATGGTAGTGGCACAAAAACAGAGACATAGATCTATGGATCAGAACAGAGAACACAGATATGAATCTATCATATTGTCATCTGATCTTCAACAAAGCAGACAAAATATACACTAGGTTTAAAAATTCCTATTGAATACATGTTGCCAAGAAAATTGGATAGCCACATGTAGGTGGCTGAAACAGGATCCACACATCTCACGTCTCACAAAAATTAATTCACAATGGATAACAGACTTCAACATAAGACATGAAACTATAAGCATTCTAGAAGAAAATGTTGAAAAATCTCTAATCTATATCATCCTAGGCAAAGGATTTATGCTGAAGACTACAAAAGCAATCATAGCAATGACAAAAATAAATAAATGGGACCTGATCTAATTAAAAATTTTCTGCACAGCTATGGACACAATCAATACAGTGAACAGACAATGTACAGAATAGGAAAAACATATTTGCATGCTATTTATCTCAGAAAGGCCTGATAACCAAAATCTACAAAGAACTCAAGCAATCAGCAAGAAAAAGTCAAAAGGCCCCATTAAAGAATGGGTAAAGGACGTTAAGAGAAACTTTTCAAAAGAAGATAGACTAATGGCCAACAAATACACGAAAAACTTTTCAACATCTATAATCATCAAGGAAATGCAAATCAAAACCACAATGAGATATCACTTAACTCCAGTGGGAATGGCTTTTATCTAAAAGTCCCAAAACAACAAATTCTGACATGGATGCACAGAGATAGGTACACTTATACACTGTTGTTGGGACTGCAAACTAGTACAACCTCTACAGAAAATAGTTTGGGGATACCTCAGAGAACTAATAGTAGACCTATCATTTAATCCAGAAATCCCACTACTAGGTATCTACACAAAGGAAAAAAAAGACATTTTATTAAAAAAACACTTACACTCAAATGTTTATAGCAGTACAATTCACAATTGCAAAGATGTGGAAACAACCCAAGTATGCATCAATACATGAGTGGATAAATAAAATGTGATATATGTATACCATGGAGCACTACTCGGTCATAAAAAAATAAATAAATGGTGATCTAGTTTCTTTTGTATCCACCCGGAGGAACTGGAGGCCATTCTTCTTAGTGAAGCATTGCAAGAATGGAAAATCAAATGCCACATGTACTCAGTACTAAATTGGAACCAACCAATCAACACTCATGTGCACGTATCAAAGTAAAATTCAAGGGAAATCAAGTAGGGGGTAGGTGGGAGGAGGGGATGGGTAAATTCACACCTATCAGATACAATACACATTGAATGAAGGGCACACTTATAACTTTGACTCAAACTGTACAGAAGCAAATTATGTAACCAAAATGTATGTACACTTGTAAAATTCTGAACTAAAAAAGAACAAACAATAGGAAAGATGGACCAATTAGGAGACTTATATACATTTCTAAGAAATAAATGAAGGATGTAAAAAGAAAAAAAGAATTGTTGAACTCTGCCCTATAAATGGGTTTATTGTATGCTATGCAAATTATATCTAAATAAAACAAAGTCATTAGCATACTCATACAATTATGTTCACATCATTAGCCCAGTTAAGAGATTAATGCTTCAACAGTGATAATGTCTAATAAACTGTTTTTTAGATTTTTGTGAAATTATAACCTCATAATAATGTCAAGTCACTAAAGACATTCAGCTTCCTCTAGTTTAGCTTTCTTAAACATGACTGAATGTATAAATATACTCTTCCTCTTATGTACATGTTGTAGTTCATACTGAAAAAATGCTATGCTTTCTGTTATCCTATGAAGAAGTTTTCAAATAATATTTCGTAGTTACGTAAACTAATAATTCTAGGGCTTTTTTTCCAGATGTTTCTACTGAAATAATTTGCTCCTTTGATATTATTGTTTTCATCTGAATTTCATTGTCAAATTTAAAGTATAAAATATATCCACGGTAATATTTTATTTAAGCATGATGCAGGTGGAGCAGATGATAATGATAAAGGTGATAATATTAGCTAAATTTATTTCTTGAACATTCTAGGTATTGTATACAATATGTAAGAACATATGTTTATTATGCTTCAGTTTAAAAAGAACATTTATATATATTACTTCAAAGATATTCATTATTTTAGAAGTCTGAAATTAAGTTGAGAACCAATTTTCAAATTCAGTTCTAATGTTATTTTAGAATAAAATGTTTAACTACACAAGCACTTCTAAAATTTCCAGAAGCTCATATATTTCAGATTTCTTATTTCACAAATTAAGTAATAAAATCATAGATTTTTTCTTCTTATTTTGAGAAGAATAAAGAAATTTTAAGTAGGTTCCTATGAACATTATTTTATTTTTCTTAGAGAAGCAGCTGAAATGGCAGTGAAGAGAAAATAGTTTTTTTTTTTAAAAAATGAAAATACTTAAAACAGCAAAAGAGCAAAAATATATTTGTGGAACAATGCCAAATATTAGATTTTTATAAATATCTCATGTCTACATCATGACTTTTCATAATAAATATTCCCAAAATTCCTATTACCAAAACATTTGGTGGGTAAAATTGCACAGATTGGGATGAGTAGATGCTTTATAAATTTACATATATAGAAATTTAAGAAGAAATTTAGCTCTTGCTATGGAATGTAAGTTTGTGTTCCCCCACAATTTACATGTAGAAATCTTAACCCCCATTGTGATGGTATCAGGAGGTGGGGCCTCTGTGAGTTGATTAGGTCATGAAGGTGGAGACCTTGTTAAAAGGCAGGAGAGAGCTTGCTTTCTCTCTCTTGATTTTCAACCATGTGACAATATGAGAAGACTTCGATCCTCAAATCAGAAAGAGTGCCCTCAACAGACACCAGACCTGCAGGTGCCTTGATCTTGTACTTCCTAGCCTCCAGAAATGTGAGAAAAAAATTCTGTTATTTAAGCCATCCAATCTATGGTAATCTGTTACAGCAGCCTGAACTGAATAAGGCAGCTCTAGTTATAAAATTATTCAGTGAGCATATTGAATATTTAAAGAACTGTCAGTAATAATAATGACTTGTAGTTTTATTTGAAAATAGCTGTTTGAAAGTTTATGTAATAAAAAATTATGATTTAAAATTAACAAATTTAATGTGACTAAATCAATGTATGTATGATATTAAGTATAATCCCACAAAGTCTCTAGAATGTAAGTATAAATGAAGTCATTTGAGCTACATATCTTAAAATGTTTTCTAATCTTTTCTTTTCCCTTGCCCATTTTCAGCCAAAACGTCATAATCATTTTATGCCTCTCAGAGAATTACAGAAATATTATCCAGTAGACATGTTTAATCCATCAGTGTTTCTAGTGAAACCTGAAGACAGGCCACCTGGCTTTCCAGTCCCCATCATAACTTCACTACAGCCTCCACCAATAACTGCACCCTAACACACTGAGTAAAC
>NW_012148119.1:1008825-1009892 GCF_000956105.1 Propithecus coquereli | reverse complement strand
TTGATATCTTCAAAAATAGAATGAAGCAAGTAGAAGAAAGAATCGAAGGACTTGAAGACAGGTCTTTTGACATAATCCAGTGAGACAAAAATAGAGACAAAAAGAATAAAAAAAATTAGCAAAGCTATTGAGACATTTGGGACTACCTAAAGCAACTGAATTTAAGAATTTTTGGTATTTCAGAGAGTGAAGTAAGATCAAAAGGCTTAGAGAATGTTTTTAATGGAATAATAAATGAAAACTTCTCTAGTCTAGCAAGAGATTTAGAAATCCAGATACAGGAGGCCCAACAATCCCCAGGAATATACAATGAAAAAAGGATTTTGCCACAGCAAATTATATTAAAACTTTCTAAAGTCGAAGTGAAAGAACAAATTCCAAAATCATCAAGAGAAAAAAGTCTAGTTACCTTTGAAGAAAATCTCAGCAGACTAAGAGCAGACTTCTCATCAGAAACCATATAAGCCCAAAGAAAAAGGGATGATATACCCAAAGTTTTGAAAGAAAGAATCTTACAACCAAGTATTTTATATACAACAAGACTAACCTTCATAAATGAAGGAGAAATAGTTTTTCCCAGACAAGCTGAGGGAATTCATCGCCACTATACAGGATGTATGAGAAATGTTGAAGAGAGTCCTAAACTTGGAAGCAAAAGGGCAACACTTACCATCATGAAAACACATGAAATTACAAAACACACTGGAAAGCAGTCACACAAAGTACAAAGAGAAAGGACTCAGATGGCACTATTGTAGAATTCCACCAAACAATGACAGTCAGAGAAAAGGAAAGAAACAAGGAACTTATAAAAGACCTAGACAAAAATTAACAACATGAAAGGAACGAATTCTAACTTATCAATAATTACTTTGGATGTAAATGAACCAAATGCCTCACTAAAAAATATGAATTGGTGGAATGGATTCAAAATGATTTAACTGTATGTTGCTCACAAGAAACTCACCTTATCAATAAAGACACATATAGACTGAAATTAAAGGGATGGAAAGAGATACTCCATGCCAGTGAAAAACCAAAGCAAGCAGGCATGGCTACACTTATAT
>NW_012148119.1:1006790-1007440 GCF_000956105.1 Propithecus coquereli | reverse complement strand
TGACACAAACAAATGGAATAATATCTGATGCTTATGGGTCAGAAAAATTAATATCATTAAAATGACCATAATGATCAAAGCAATCCACAGACGCAGTGTAGTCATTATCAAAATGTTAACATCATTTTTCACAGAGATAGATAAAACAGTATTAAAATTCATATGGAACTAAAAAAAGCCCAAATAGTCAAAGCAATCCTAAACAAAAAGAGAAAAGCTAGAGACATCACATTACCTGACTTCAAATTATATTACACAGCTATAATAAGCAAAACAGCATGGTATAGGTGTAAAAACAGACATGTAGATCAATAGAACAGAATTAAAAAAAAACAGAAATAAAGCCACATATTTATAGCCAATTGATCTTTGACAAAGCTAACAAGAACATGCTTTACAGAAAAGACACCCTATTCAATAAATGTGCTGGGAAAATTCAATTGCCATCTGCAAAAGAATGAAACTGTACCCCTGTCTCTCACCTTAACAATCTCAAGATAGATTCAAGACTTAAAGGTAATACCTGAAACTATAAAAATACTTGAAGAACCTCTAGGGGAAACTCTTGTGGACATTGGTCTAGGCAAAGAATTTATGACTAAGATATCAAAAGCACAGACAACAAAGCAAAAATAGACAAATGGGACTTA
>NW_012148119.1:1004267-1005515 GCF_000956105.1 Propithecus coquereli | reverse complement strand
TTTTAGGTCAGACATCTCATAATTACATTTTTCTTAGCAGCCTTCTAGCTATTTTTTCTGTGTCCTAACTTCTTTCCACTCTACCTACTACAATTCATCTTGTAAAACACCACTATAGAATAAAATTTAATTATGCCACACACACTAAACTCTTTCCATTTCTTCTTTTTTCTTACTAGAAAATATGGACACTCTACTCTCACATTCTAGATACTCCATAATTTATCCCCCCTTACCCTCTACTCTAACCTTTCTTGTCCCTTCATTGCTCAAATGTCCTCATCATGCCTTATCTCCAACTGAGAACTGAACTAAAAAAACACACAAAATGGTCATAAATAAGGAGCATAGGTTTTTAGAGTTAGGAAAACATGGACACTGCCATTTCCTAGCAAACAGCTAGTAAAAGCAAGAAGCTTACAAATTGTGGTGGCCCGACTCTCAATGGCAGGCTGTGCTGGGAACATGCACCCACTGTAGAGAAGCAGCTGTTTGTGTGCTTCTCAATTCAGAGTACTCTTCTAGTTGCAATGGTGGGAGAGGGGCTGTGGCTACCAGCCCACCTGAGTTAAAATGACATTCATTGATGCCAAGATTGGAGGAAGTACAAAGGAGGAAGTGTCTACATGTAAGAGAGCCAGCACTCTGGTCTCTCATTGCGCTATCCCATGGCGTGTCCCTTCTGAACTCCCAAACTCCTGGGGTAGCCAGAAGGATTTGGGGAAACATTCTCAGTCTTCTCAAACAGAATAATGGCCAGCCTAGAATTTCATATCCTGCAGAACTAAGTTCCTTATATGAGGGAGAAATGAAGACTTTCTCAGACAAGCAAATACTGAGGGAATTTGTCAACACCAGACCTGCCCTGCAGGAGTACTCAGAATTGCATTATACACAGATCATCAAAATAGACACATACAAGTATAATATCATCCAAATGCTGAAGGTCAGAGCAGAGATACCACAATGGCTGAAGAGGTAAAACAAAGGAATAAAGTTCTACTCAACAGGATGAACAGAAATTCATCCCACTTTTCAATTCTTCAAAAAATGTGAGCAGATTATTTTCATCACTGAAGAGACACAGGCTGGATGAACGGATAAAAAATGCAAGCCAAGTATCTGCTGTCTCCAGAAAATGCATCTAACCCACCAGGACTCGTTCACACCCAAGGTGAAGGGATGGAAAACAATATTCCATGAAAATGGAAACCAAGGGAAAGCTGGTATAGCCATTCTGATATCAGA
>NW_012148119.1:999067-999411 GCF_000956105.1 Propithecus coquereli | reverse complement strand
TAAAGTTATAATACAAAGAAAACATTTAAGAAGTACATGCATAGATACATTCAGGTTGTAAATCAGAGTGGAAAAGAAAGAAAGATGAGGGTATATACTTATTCTTGGAAATTCAGCTGCTAAAACTCTTTATCATATGAGAAATGTGATTGGGGAAATCCAACAAATCTTTTTCTTATGCTAAAAATAAAAAGTATCTCAATAGCTTGATGATTTCCATCCCACTGCTTCTTTTTAAATAAGGGGTTGATCTAGGATTGTATACAAAATTTTTCCCCAGAAATCTCTTGCAACACTACAACAATGGGAAATTTCTCTAACTAACAAATACTTTTTTTTTAGAT
>NW_012148119.1:998652-999017 GCF_000956105.1 Propithecus coquereli | reverse complement strand
GTGGATGTGAGGAGAAAGGAACACTTTTACACTGTTGGTGTGACTGCGAACTGTTAATAGTACAACCTCTATGGAAAATATTATGGAGATATCTCAAAGAACTAAAAGCAGACCTTCCATTTGATCCAGGGGTTTCCCCAAAGGAAAAAAAGTCATTTTATCAAACAGCACCTGAATTTGAATGTTTATTGCAGCACAATTCACAATCACAAATATGTTTAATCAACCTAAGTGCCCATCAATACATGAGTAGATCAATAAAGTGTGCTATGTATATCCCACGGAGTATTCCTCAGTACTACTCATTTTTTTTTTGAAAAAAAAAATGCTGAACTAATACCCTTTTTAACAACCTGGATGAAACT
>NW_012148119.1:997729-998602 GCF_000956105.1 Propithecus coquereli | reverse complement strand
AAAAAAATCTCCCAACAAAATAGTCCTGTACCAGATAGGTTCACAGGAAAATTTTACCAGAACTACAAAGAAGAACTGGTATCTATCTTGCAGAAATTAATTCATAATATCAAGATGGAAGGAATGCTTCCCAACTCATTCTGTGAAGCCAATATCACCTTCACACCAAAGCCAGGAAGGACATAACAAAAAAAAAGAAAACTACAGACCAATACCCCTTATGAACATAGATGAAAAAATCCTCAATAAAATGCTAGCAAATTGAATTCAGCTTCTCATCCAAATAATAATCCACCACAAGCAAGTGGGCTTTATCCCAGAGATGCAAGATTGGTTCAACATACACAAATCTATAAATTTAATTCACCACATAAACAGAAGCAAAAACAAAGACCATATGATCCTCTCAATAGATGCAGAAAAAGCATTTGACAAAATTCAGCACCCTTTTATCATAATACTTAACAAAATAGGCATAGATGGAAAATATCTCACAATTAAAAAGGCCATATATGACAAACTTGCAGCCAAGATCATGCCAAATGGGAAAAATTGAAAGCATACCTGCTTAGAACTGGAACCAGACAAAGATGCCCACCGTCACCACTTATATTCAACATACTTCTGGAAGTCCTAGCCAGATCAATCAGGCAAGAGAAGGTAGTCAGGGTATCCAAATGGGAAAACAAGAGGTCAAACTATCACTCTTTGCTGATGATATGATCTTATATCTAGAAAACTCCAAAGAATCTTCCAGGAGACTCCTGCAATTGATAAACAAATTAAGCAAAGTCTTGGGTTACAAAATCAATGTACATAAACCAGTAGCATTCCTAAACACCAATAACAGTGAATCCAAGAATAAAATCAAAG
>NW_012148119.1:996465-997679 GCF_000956105.1 Propithecus coquereli | reverse complement strand
AAGAAAATGTAGGAAAAACTCTTCTAGATATTGGCTTAGGTGAAGAATTTATGAAGAAGACCCCAATGGCAATCACAGCAACAACAAAAATAATTGAATGGGGCTTGATTAAATTAAAAGCTTCTGCACAGCTAAGGAAATAATCAACAGAGCAAGTAGACAACCTATAGAATAGGAGAAAATATTTGCAAGCTGTACATCTAATAAAAGGTTAATAACCTGAATCTACAAAGAACCCAAGCAAATTAGCAAGAGAAAAACAAACAACCCCATTAAAAAGTGGCAAAATGCAAGAGCAGGAGCTTTTCAAAAGAAGACAGACAAATGGCCAATAAACATATTAAAATGTTCAACATCACTAATTATCAGGGAAATGCAAATTAAAACCACAATGAGATATCACCTTACCCCAGTTATAATAGAATGGCTTTTATTAAAAAGTCCAAAAACAACAGATACTCATGTACATGCAAAGAGAAAGGAACACTTATACACTGCTGGTGGGACTGCAAACTAGTACAACCCCTATGTAAAACAGTATAGAGATTCCTCAAACAACTGAAAGTTAACCTACCCTTCAATCCAGCAATCCCACTACTGGGTATTTATTCAAAGGAAAAGCAGTCATTTTATCAAAAAGACACCTGCCCTTAAATGTTTATTGCAGCACAACTCACATTAGCCAAGATGTGGAATCAGCCCAAATTTCCATCAATTCATGAGTGGATTAATAAAATGTGGTATACGTATACCATCGCATACTACTCAGCCATGAAGAAAGATGACTTAATGCCCTTTGCAACAATGGAAACTATTATCCTAAGTGAAGTATCTAAAGAATGGAAAAACAAACACCACGTGTACTCACTATTAAATTGTAACTAACTGATGAGCACACATTTGCATAGAGGGAAGTTTATCTCAATGGAAATTGATTGGGAGAGAGGGGGGAGGAATAGATGGGCATAAACCTACCTATCCAGTACAATGAACACTATTTCGGTGATAGGCACACTTATAGCCATGACTCAAGCATTACAAAAGTGATCCATATAACCAAAAACATTTGTACCCCTGTAATACTTTGAAATAAAGAAGAAACAATTATGCAAACTATTTAATATTTCCTTTTTATTATTATAAAGTTATTATACAAAGAAAACATTCAATAAGTAAATGCATAGATAAATTCAGGTTATAAATCAGAGTGGAAA
>NW_012148119.1:995524-996415 GCF_000956105.1 Propithecus coquereli | reverse complement strand
GTATGTCATGCACTGAGTATCGTAACATAACTTCCTGAGCAAGCAGGACAAGAAGATGAATTATTAGACAGAGAAGTGAGGAATTGGCACTTTTCAGAATGGAAGTAAAATAAAAGCCATTTGATTTAGAGCTTAATGGTGGGACTAACATTATTCATATGGCCTTGGGCATAGTTCTCGTAACATGAACATGAATAATGTACAATGTTCATTTACAAGTTTACAAGCCCAGCTCACTTGTGGCAATCGTAGTAGGGATCAGTTAACTGGTAAGTAGAATTTATTCTTGACTCTGGTGGCTGTGGAGCTTTCTCTGATGTTTATATTAAAGAAAGTAGGTTGTAATACTGGGTACGTTCTTATGACTTATTACAGATTATGCACAAAAATAGTTTGGATGAACCTGGTAATTTACCTGGAGATAGGGAGTTCTCTGAAGAGATACTCTATGCTTTCGTTAGCACGAACACCACATGCAAAAGCCAACATATATTATGTGCTCTTAATTGCTAATAATTTTAGTGATATTGATTGAACTGTAAAATACAAAACTGATACATAAAAAGGTGTAGGAATCCCAATGCTTTCTTACCTCCCTCCATTTCTGTCTTCTAATTGTATTAAAGTGGTGAAATATTTTTATTTTTTAACTCAGAAATATAAAAATTGAAGTAGTTCCATTGGTAGTGAAACTGACCACAGCTCAAGTTCCTAGGGCCTAACGGTACTTTGGTCCATTCTAAAACAAGCCAGATGTTCATACAATTTCTCTTCACAGATTATTATCTGAGCCATGTCATTTCTCGGGCATGGTGGGTGCTGCATTGAGAAATTTGTTTGTAGATCAAATAACTTCACTAATCTTCATTTTCTTCTTGCAATATCAGCAGA
>NW_012148119.1:993081-995474 GCF_000956105.1 Propithecus coquereli | reverse complement strand
AGAATCCTTATTGGGCATCCTTCAATATTATTCATCCCTAGGCAAACCTTGGAAAGATAAACAAGCAATCTCTGAGATTCTTCAGGCAAAGACTTAGAGGATTTGAAAACAGTTCAGAGAAGAGTTACATATCTGAGAAAAACCTGGAAAAATGGGAAATAAGGCAGGTTTTTAAATTTGCAATTATTTACCCTGCAGATAAAAAAGGGAAGTAACATAGTATTGGTCATCATGAGCAAATGAGAAATGATCACCAGAACAAAATGATAAATTGTCCCTAATTCCAATGAAGAAAATGCTATACTTAATTTTTCATAAAAAAGAAAAAGTGTATAAGGGTCAAATGGTAGTATGAAATTCTAAACCTCCTAGCATTTCCTCTGAAATGTACACATCTCAGGTGCTTTTGAAAATAGACAATTTTTTCAGTTATTTGGATTTTAGGTGTGGTCCTTACGGGGGAAGACTAGAAGTTTTCTCAAGAAAGGTCAACTCTGTGTGTGTGTGTGTGTGTGTGTGTGTGTGTGTGTGTGTATGTATGTGTGCATGTGAGAGATATCGATTTGATAAATTAGCAAGATATAAAAAGTCTGTCGAAATAGCTATATTCTATATTGTTTGGTCAGATCCTGAACTTGGTTGTACCACTTTGCAAGAAGGCTTTTACCCAAGGCCTCTTACTTTCTCATCAGAGAAAGTTCCTATGCCTGATTTAAGAAAATAGTTTGACAGATGTGGATAATTGGATAATTTTGAGACTGTCCAGAGTACACAAGTGTAGTTGATCAAAGTGGAAAAAAAATAGGATCTCTGATTATGCTGCAAGTCCACAGCCAAAAGAGCAATTGTTATGAATGTTCTTTTGCTTAATAACTTGCTGTGTTTAATAACTTTAAATATTTTATTTCAAAGTATTACAGGGGTACAAATGTTTTAGGTTACATGGAATCACTTTTGTAATGCTTGAGTTAGGGCTATATGTGGGCCCATCACCCAGATAGTGTTCATTGTACATGTCAGGTAGGTTTTCATCCATCCCCTCTTTCCCCCTCCCCTCTGCTTGAGTTCCACTGAGCTGTACTTCCCTCTGTGCATGTGTGTGTTCATCATTTAGTTCCAATTTAATACCAAGTACATGTGGTGTTTCTTTTTCCATTCTTTAAATACTTCACTTAGGATATTGATCTCCAGTTCCAACCAAATTGTTGCAAAAGGCATTAATTCATCCTTTTTTATGGCTGAGTAGTATTCCATGGTAGACATATACCATACTTTATGAATCCACTCATGAATTGATTGGAATTTATACTAATTTGCAGTCCCACCGACACTGTGTAAGTGTTCCTTTCTCTCTGCATTCACACGAGCATCTATTGATTTTGGATGTTTTAATAAAAACCATTCTATTATTACAGGGGTAAGGTGATATCTTATTGTGGTTTTAACTTGCAATTCCCTGATGGTTAGAGATATTGAGCATTTTTTTTCATATGTTTATTGGCCATTTCTCTACCTTCTTTTGAAAAGCTTTTATTCATGTCTCTTGCCCACTTTTTAATGGGGTTGTTTGTTTTCTTCTTGCTGATTTGCTTGAGTTCTTTGTAGGTTCTAGTTATTAGCCCTTTTTTGGAAGCATAGCTTGCAAATATTTTCTCCTATTCTGTATGTTGTCTATTTACTCTTTTTATTATTTTCTTAGCTGTGCAGAAGCTTTTAATTTAATCAAATCCCATTTATTTATTTTTGTTGTTGCTATGATTGCCATTGGGGTCTTCTTCACAAATTCTTTGTCTCGGTGGATATCTAGAAGATTTTTTTCCAACATTTTCTTCTAGAGTTCTTAAGATTTCATGCCTTACATTTAAGATACTTATTCTCAAGTATCTCTTCTATTTTATGAAATTCTTAGGCATTTTTGTTATTTTTGTTTTGTTTTTTATCTTAACATGTTTAGAGTAATAAGTAAACAAAAATATATATGCAGGTTCTATATTTAGCCTCAATCCACTTTTCTAAAATTGATATTCTTCCTTTTCACACATTCCTGAAACAGAAGATAAATTAAAACACAATAATATCAGAGATTACATAAATAACTAACATAGAAATCATGGAATTCTTCTGTAAGGAGAGTTTCCTGCTCACGTGACCTACCTCACACACAGAACCTCAAATGAAAAGCAATTAGACTTGTATCAGTGATCCTTCATTTACACATTTAAGATAATTAAGTCACAATACAGTTTACTCTGTTCATAAAACCACTGGAATCATTAATAGGATTTTAATATTGCCTTATTAAGTGAAACAAGTTTCACTACCAGGGGACTACTTCAAATGTTATATTTCTGAGTTAAGGATGAAAATATTTCATTGTTTTAAATAAAAGTATT
>NW_012148119.1:992331-993031 GCF_000956105.1 Propithecus coquereli | reverse complement strand
AGATTCAATGCAATATCCATGAAAATACCAACATAATTTTTGGGGGATCTAGAAAAAATAATTCTATGCATCATATGGACCCAGAAAAGTCCCCAAATAGCGAAAGCAACCTGAAGCAAAAAAAGCAAAAATAACAAATTGGGAGGCATCGTGTTACCAAACTTCAAGCTATGTTACACTGCTATAGTAAACAAAACAGCACGGTACTGGCACAAGAACTGAGACATTGACCAATGGATCAAAACAGACAACCCAGACATAAAGCCATCTATATACAAACAACTGATCAGGCAATAACTTATACTGGGGAAAAAAGCCTTATTCAGTACATGGTTCAGGGAAAATTGGATAGCCACATGCAGAAGACTAAAACAGGATCTGCACTTCTCACCACTCATAAAAATTAATTCATGATGAATAACAAACTTAAACCTAAGTCATGAAACTGTAAGAATTTGAAAAGAAAATGTTGCAAAAACTCTTTTAGATAGCAGCCTAGGCAAATAATTTAAGAAGAAGACCCTAAAGGCAATCACAGCAACAACAAAAATAAATAAATTGGACCTGATTAAATTAAAAAGCTTCTGCACTGCCAAGGAAACTATCAATAGAGTGAATAGACAGCCCACAGAATGAAAGAAAATATTTGTATGTTATATATTCGATAAAGCAGTAATAACCAGAATGTACCAAGAACTCA
>NW_012148119.1:985612-988781 GCF_000956105.1 Propithecus coquereli | reverse complement strand
ACAGAAGTTGTACGACTTTGCAGTCCTACCAGCAGAGTATGAGTGTTCCTATCTATCTGCATCCACACAAACATTTATTGTTTTGGGACTTTTTGATAAAGGCCATTCTCACTGGAGATAAGTGGTATCTCATTGTGGTTTTGATTTGCATTTCCCCGATGATTAAAGATTTAAAACAACCTTTATATAGCCATCTAATCTTTGACAAAGCACACAAAAATATACACTGGGGAAAAGAATCCTTATTCAATAAATGGTGCTGGGAAAACTGGATAGCCACATGTAGAAGACTGAAACAGGATCTGCACCTTTCACCTCTCACTAAAATCAACTCATGGTGGATAACAGACTTAAACCTAAGGCATGAAACTATAAGAATTCTAGAAGAAAATGTTGGAAATAGATATTGGCCTAGGGAAAGAATTTATGAAGAAGATCCCAAAGGCAATCACAGCATCAACAAAAATAAATAAATGGTACCTGATCAAATTAAAAAGCTTCTGCACAGCCAAGGAAACTATCACGAGAGCAAACAGACAACCTATAGAATGACAGAAAATATTTGCATGTTACACATCCGATAAAGGGCTGATAACTAGAATCTATGTAGAACTCAGGAAAATCACCAAGAGAAAATCAAGCAACGCTATCATAAAGTGGTCAAAGGATATGACCAGAAACTTCGAAAGAAGATAGAGTAATGGCCTTCCAGAGTCTTTGCCATTATGCCTTTGGTCTAAGTTCATAACTGCATTGCCAAATTGGAAAACAGAAGCACTCTCAGATCTTGGGTCTTTGACTTTATCCCTGAGGGTCATCTCATACCTCCTCCATACTTTTAAGATGAGAAAAATGAGACTTAGTATGTTTAAATTACTTTCTCATTATCAAAAAGTGAATGAGAAAGAAACAGAAACTTGAACACAAAACTCCTTACTTCTAGCACTGAATATGGGCAGAGAATCAGGAAAACTCAATTTTGACATCAAATAGACAAGTTACTCTTTGGTAAGTTACTTCCATTCTCTGAGTATTAGCCATAAACCTGAGGTAAACGCAGTTCAAAAGAGTCATGAATCTAACCAACAAATATTAATATTTATTGAGAAGTTATTATGTACCATGCAATTTTGGGGCACTGGATTTATAGCACTGAATGAGACATTGTCCACAATTTCATAAAGCTTAGATTCTAGTGGAGAGAGAAGAACAACAGAGAGATAAATGAATACATTTGACTGGTCCAAGTGCAGTGGTTTTTACAACTAATTGATCATAACCAGTTACAGGTTTCTTTGCTCCTTCTCCACTCCCACTGCTTCACTGACTACCTAAAGGAAAAAGAAAAATAAATGAACCCAGAATTGAGAAAGGCAGTATGTTTTAGTGGGAGAAGTACTAGCCCAGGAATCAGGAGATTTAGATGATTTTCTCCAAAAGCAGTGTACTGGGAGAACTTAGAAAAGGCAAAAATAAATACACAAAACACAAGCATAGTCATGGACAACTGAGGAGATAGGGAGCAGCAAGATTAGTATAAAACAAACCACCCATGTTTACTAGCAGTGTCATTACTCCCTTGAGAAAATAGTGAAGCTTGTGCTGTTTGTGACTGATATTTCCCCATATTTCCCTTCTATGACCATTTCCAAAATTTGATGTGATACATCTAAAGGGACCTTACATAAATACAATTTAAAGAAGCTCCTTGGCTATCAAAAAATTAAGAATCTAGGATAGGCACCAACAAAGGGAGCATTTTTTATCTGAAAGTTTAAGGAATTTTTCTATTGAACGCACATGTCAATTAGAAAAACAAATCCTTCAACATTGTAACTAAATCATTGTTTCTTCTTTCAAATATTCTTAAAGCTTCATATATTACTAGTATTTAAGAAACTACAGCTTGTACTGTGTTAACTCTTGCTAAGCAAAGAATTGAAAATACATGAAAATAATTGTGACAGCTTTTTCAAGTTAGTCCAACTTTTAGCAGAGCAATTGGTCATTGTGACCTGTTAGTGCCAAAAGACTTTTTCGAGCTGTAAAATCAAAGCCATAGCTTGGAAAAAAACAGCAACACAGAGCTTTTCTAAAAATCAGGAGAATCAACCAATGTATCAGACAAACATTCAGTTTTCTTGAAAAATGTTTCAAAAGTTCACAAAACTCTTTTAACTAATATGAATCTATTTTTCACTAGTGTGTTAATGATACAATATATTACCTCTAACTTCAGTAAATGTATTTTAAAATTGTTCAATCAGGAGGGGCAGAGCAAGATGGCCAAATGGAAACCTCCAGCAATCATCTCTCCACACAAACACCTAACTCAACAACTATCCATGCAAGCAAGCACTGTCAGAAGAACCAAAAATCATGTGAGGGATCATAATACCTGGTTTTAACATTAAAGCAATGAAAGAGACACTGAAGAGGGCAGTAAACAGTCTTGCATTGCCTCTGTCACTGCTTTC
Source organism: Propithecus coquereli (assembly GCF_000956105.1). Classification (NCBI taxonomy): domain Eukaryota; kingdom Metazoa; phylum Chordata; class Mammalia; order Primates; family Indriidae; genus Propithecus; species Propithecus coquereli. The sequence goes on along the minus strand of NW_012148119.1, from coordinate 986,304 downwards.
CCATCCTCCAACTGTGTCTGCAGCACCAGCATGCTGAGCAGAGAGAGAATCTATGTGGGGGGGCGGGCAGCAGGGGGGTGGAAGTGAAGTGATTGTGGGATTTTGAATTGAAATTCAGGGCCTCCCTGGCACAGAGGAACACATCAGAGGGCAGAATTCTGCTGGTGCTCACAGAGGGAGTATTTAGACCAACCTGGCCAGAGAGAAGTCCTCTGCCCCAAAGCTGGAGTTCCTGATAGCCCCATCTCCTGCAGACAAAGAGCACCCTGGGTTCCTGGACTAAATTCATAAGGCAGTAGGGCCACAAAGGCTGCTTCTCTTATGTAACTCTTATGGCTGTGCTGGCTCAGAACCAGTGGACTTAGAGTGCACATGACCCAGTGAGACACCAGCAGCTGTGGCCAGGCCAGTGATGGATACCCCAATTATCCTGATTTGATTCATTCACATTGTATGCCTGCATTCAAAACATTACATGTACCCTATAAAGACATACAACTATTACGTACTCACGATAATTAAAAATAAAAAAAATTAAAAAAATATTCAATGAATAATGAAAATAAATAAAGAAAGAAAAGTGTTCCTTAATTATAATAAAATTCTGCCTTTCCCAAGAAGGAATAAGAGGTGGCTTTGTTCAAAACACCAAAAACCGTTATATCAGATATAGATGAAAATCCTATACATTG
>NW_012148119.1:983703-985562 GCF_000956105.1 Propithecus coquereli | reverse complement strand
CATGCCTCTCTTTCTTTAAGGGAGTACAAAATAATCAGCACTCAAGACTCCAAAATCACTTTTCTTACTGTGTATCACTGTCCTCACCTTTAAAGATATTCTACTGTGTTTGATAGAAGTTAAAGAAACCTATCCTTGCTTTATAGGAATCCATAGCAACAGAGAAACCTGGGTTTTTTCAATGTTTTAGGATCCTGTGTTCCAGCATTTGGAATAATTTCCTGACCTGCTGACCTAGTAGTCTGCTTCCCCCTTGTTTTAGGACAAAATAATACTCACATGGAGGCCAAATCGTTTTGAGATTTGTTCCAAGTATCATTCTGACTGTGCCTTTTGGCCATATATCACATTCCACTGTGTAATTTAGTGTGACCCAAGCTGATGGTCAAAACCCTGTGGCTGTCAAGCACACAGATATTGCCTGAGTTTTATCTAATAACACCCAAGAGAACATGGGTTTTAAATTTCTTACGGAAGCAATAACTTCACCAAATGTTATTTCTCCGATCATTTGGAAATGCTTTCTTTTAACTTTGAAAGTAGCTGAGAAATGTTCCTGATACTAAAGACAGGAAGAAAAAAAAAAACACCTAATGATGTTTTTTTAAGTTTATAGATTTGTTTCCTTTAGCATGCAGACTAATGAATAAAATGAATAAACGTCTTTCCAAACTCTCCATTCCACCTCTATTGTACACAACACTGAATTGCCACAACTTCTAAGCACTAAAGAGAAGGAAACAAAGATTATCATCTAAAAGGGCCCAGGCCCACCACAGAGGAGTAAAATGTACTGCACTCTGAGATAGGAAAAGATGACTGTACTAAATATGTAGATGGCCTCAGATTGAACAAAAATATAAACTAGACTGATAATTAGAAATATAATTATCTATTGATGTTTAACTACGATAGATGCATTCCAAGAGTTAAGGCATAGTGAGTATTCTGAAGGCTTTGAAGAGGAGCTTGAATAATAAGAGCCGCCTAAAATATCAAAGAGGTACTATAGTAGTTTGATGGTTAACATGCTCGTGTTCATCATATGTTTAGCCAATATGACAGTTTCATAGGTACAGTGATTTTACAAGGGATCGTTGATCAGGTCAGATCAAAATGACTGAAAGGAGCACAGTTTGAGGAGAAAGAAAAGAGAAAAGATTCTCCAGATCATCCTAGAGAAAAATCTTTAAATATTCCACAAGATGACTTTGACACTGATACAGAATGTGATAACAATCCATCATCTCTCTTAAGCAGAAAGATTGAATCAAGGATTTTTAATAGTTCAAAGATGCCTTCCAGAGTTTTTAAATTTTTTTTTTTATTTCAGCATATTACAGGGGTATAAATGTTTAGGTTATATATTTTGACTTTGCCCCACCTGAGTCAGAGCTTCAAGTGTGTCCATCCCCCAGATGGTGCGTGCCACACCCTTTAGGTGTTTATATACCCACACCATCCTCCCTCCTCCCATTTGCCCAACACCCAATGAATGTTATTACTGTATATGCACTTAAGTGTTGATCAGTCAATGCCAATTTGATGGTGAGTACATGTGGTGCTTGTTTTTCAATGCTTGGGATACTTCACTTAGTAGAATGGGTTCCAGCTCTGTCCAGGATAATACAAGAGGTGCTAGATCACCATTGTTTTTATGGCTGAGTAGAACTCCATGGTATACATATACCACATTTTATTAATCCACTCATGTATTGATGGGCACTTGGGTTGTTTCCACATCTTTGCAATTATGAATTGTGCTGCTATAAACAGTCGATGCAGATGTCTTTTTCATTGAGTGTCTTTTGTTCTTTTGGGTAGATGCCCAGTAATGGGATTGCTGGATCAAATGGTAG
>NW_012148119.1:968393-980177 GCF_000956105.1 Propithecus coquereli | reverse complement strand
CCCTCAATTCTATAAAGTTACTGCATCACAGCACCAAGGCTAGCTTTAGAGACAGCCAGAAAAATGGATCCTTACATGGTTTGATTTCAGAGTTACCAAATATTTCACCAACCATACTTTGCTCCTGACTTAAAACTGAAATACCTTAAGGGGTCTTGTTTTAGGCTATAAGTTATCTGGGCCAGTATGTGAAAAGGATTTAGAGAACTATGAAATGACTCTAATAACACACTAACAATGATTAATTTATCAGATTAACTCAAAGTGCATATTGCCAATTTAGCAGAAATGTGGCTAACAGCAAGTACATTTGGGGGAAGTATAGAGACTATGGGAAAAGGAAGTATGGAAAAGTCAAACAGGTAAGACACCATGTAGGCTAGATCTGCTGGAGAGTGAAATTTGGTGACTATTAGACTCTTTGTTGTTTTGATTTTAAGAAGAAAACCATTACAAGTGATGTGTTCATTGAAACAATTTCTAACAACGCATCATCGTGTAGAAGAATGAAATCCTTGAGATCCTATTCCCCTTCCTAATTCTATCCCCCAGAGGTACTTCTTATCTTTTATAGTTGATATTGTGTACTTCAGCTGCTAGACTTTTGAATCTATCTGCAAACACAGAAGCCTGTTAAGAAAAGACTCCTGTACCTACACAACTATTGACCATTCTACCTAGAAAATTAACACTATGCATACTTTTCTACATTAATCACAGAAAACCCAAAATGATGAAAGCCAATAAGAAGCTGAAATCTAGTATTCATTATATTCTTTTACATAGGCAGAATATACAGAGCAACCGTAACTTCACTGGAGAACTAAGTAGTCTCACTGCTGTCTAAAATGTATGGTGTTGGGTGCTCAATTAAACAGGGACATAAACGAAACTCGTGTGTACCTCTGTCACCTTCAGTGTCGATAGTTAAACAGCTTTAGAAATATCCTGATGATTAAACATTTGTCTCTGAACTAATAAAACCACTAGGGCAAGTATGGTAGTAATATAACCAAGAAGATGACTGTAGCAATAGCTTTTTAGGGCAGCTGGGAAGAGATCACATTAAAATGGAGCAAAAACTCTGTGAGTCAATGGGAAATACAGACATGGAAGATAAAACAATACTTCATTAGCTACGCATAATTATAATTTTGGTTGCCTGTAGAAACAACTCTCAATATATTAAGCAATCGTATGCAATGTAATTGAATTTTGTATTGCATGCCGCCTTTAATCTTTATTGGATAATTAACTGATTGCTTGTATTGCGGCACTCAAAGAGACGTCTGGATTTTAAATTAAAATGTTTCAAAAGTTCACACAAGCTTCTAACAGGCTAGGAGTATATAAAAAGAAAAATAGCCAGTATTAGAGAAAGTAGAATTAATTGTGTTTATGCTGATTTATAAAGGCACAAAATAATTTCATTTCATTAAAATTTACTGAAGTCAGTGTGTCTTTTATTTTTTTATTTTTTATTTTTTTATTTCAGAATATTATGGGGGTACAAATGTTTAGGTTACATATATTGCCTTTGCCCCACCCAAGTCAGAGCTTCAAGCACATGCATCCCCCAGATGGTGCACACTGCCCCCATTAGGTGTGAAATACTCATACTTTCTTACGCCCTCCCTCCTGCCCGACACCTGATAAATATTACTACTATACGTGCACATAAGTGTTGATCAATTAATACCAATTTGATGGTGAGTACATGTGGTGCATGTTTTTCCATTCTTGGTATACTTCACTTAGTAGGATGGGTTCCAGCTCTATCCAGGATAACATAAGAGGTGCTATATCACCATTGATTTTTTGTGGCTGAGTAGAACTCCATGGTATAAATATACCACATTTTATTAATCCACTCATGTATTGATGGGCACTTGGGTTGTTTCCACGTCTTTGCAATTGTAAACTGTGCTGCTATAAACATTCTAGTGCAGATGTCTTTTTTATAGAATGTCTTTTTTTTTTCATCTGGGTAGATGCCCAGTAATGGGATTGCTGGATCAAATGGTAGTTCTACTTTTAGTTCTTTGAGGTATCTCCATATTACTTTCCATAGAGGTTATACTAGTTTGCAGTCCCACTAGTAGTGTATTTTTGATAATAGAGTGTGTGCATAGTCTTAATTTTACAGATTCTATGAAACATTCAAGCACTTATGAAAGACAAACATTTTAAAATTTCTTATATAATATGTATGTTTTAAAACTAACTTATCTATGGCATTAAATATATTTTTTATTTCAGAATATTACAGGGATACACATGTTTTGGTTACATAATTTGCTTTGTCCCTAAATAACCACAATCTTATGTGTGTGTGTGTATGTGTGTGTTTACAATGTCTCAAGTGGCTATTAAATTCCTCTCTCTTGTTTCCCTCTGTGGTACAGAAGATAAAATGGCACAAATTTCCAATTTTTAAAATGTAATGGGTACTCCTGGTCATGTTTAAATAAAATAATCATCTCTAAACAATTTAAAAATGAAAAGTTGATATAACTACTGTGTGACAAATGTAGATGAAAATCCAATTACTGCTAAAATGTAACAGAATTCCCTCTGTATACATTGAGAGTCAGGAAATTCAGTCAGTGCTTTCCAAGCAGTTTGAAACCACGTGTTGCCTCTGAGAGAAGAAAAGCATACAACAGGAAGGCAACCCAAGCATAAAGAATCCTAAACTTAACACACAAAAGCCGTAGTAACAGTTTTCAACACCTGTATTTCTCCTTAAAAACACTGGATATCCTGAATCCTCTTTTTCTTCATAATAGTAGTAATGCTATAACTAGGTGTTAATTTTTTTTCTCAAATTATATGTACTTTTTCCCCCTTTTTATTCCATCTAGTGGTAACTGAGTACTGCGACTGGTCTTACAAGTCACTGAGAAGATATCAACAGCTGAGCTGCAATTTAGCACTGTCAATAGTTCCTTCAAATGAATAGATGATAAGAAAGAAGAAACGTTTTTTATTTAAACTGTGTGCAAGGTATTACAAATATATTGTTTTCAAATGTGTTCTAAATAAAGCAATTGGCATACTAGTCTGTCCCAAAAGAGGGTAAAAGTTCAGCTGTGTCCAAAACTACATTTTCCCTATTAGTGATTAAACTACATTCATTTTTAATCTAGACATCCTGGATTTTTCAGTATTTTTTTTGTTCTATTGTTTTTTTATTTCTTTTAAATCAAAATTTGAGCTCCCTCTTCTTTTTCAGTAATTTTTCTACTCAATTTCATGATTGATGTCTACAAGTATAGTAACATTTTCTTAAATTTAGCATATCTTCATTGAAATTCAAAGAATTATTATCAATATATGCATGGCACATCAATTTTAGTTGTTATTATATGCATTTATTGTTTTGTCCTTTATATAGAAATATGGCTTCTGACTCCACAGAAAATAAAGGAATAACTAAAATACAGAGCACACAGATACTAAAATGCACTTATGAGTTTACAATTCTCCTTTTATTTTCATCTATTGCCCTTTGTCTTTTGGATGCTTCTTTTTTGATTCTCTACTAGATTAACTCCAGATGTTGTCATTTCATTGTATCCAAGGCTAAAACATCATGAAATTGTATAATATCTAATAGGAAAAGATAAAATGGACCATTTGTAACTCAAAAGTTGAAGTTTAGAAAGAATACAACTTTAGAAAAATATAATTGTAATAATACATTTCATTGAACCTTTTCAGACAATCTACTTATTGAAAATAGAAATGTTAACTATTGAGCCATGCTTTATCAAGGATGTAAAGTGTTGGTTTTAAAAGAATATATAAATTATTAAGGACTTGTAAATGCCTTTGCATTTGTGTCTCCAAATTAATTAGCTTTATAACTCAGAGGAAATGCCACAATTCAGTACTCCAGTAATTATTTTAGTTCATTATCTGAAATGATCATATATGTTACTGTGAAGTATATACTGAGAGATTATTTTCATGCATATCTTAATCTCAATCATCTCTGCTTGCTCAAGAGAGGCAGGTGAAAATTAGGTATGAACTGAGCCTGTGGCCAACCCCTTGCCCCATCTCCACAAGAATCTCTATTATCTCCTTAGAAAAAATATGAAATTGAAATATATTTGACAACATTGAATTTTATATTCTATCTCATAAAGGTGCTAATAAAATGAGCAGAAATGATATAAATTAAAATCAATACAATTAATTTATAGGCTAGATAAATCACTACCAGATAAATCTTAATTTATGGCAGGAGTCATTTCACACTTGTCTTGTATAAATCCTCATTTAGGCAATTTGTATTCACACTTAAAGCAGAGTTCTCAGAAGATGTAGTGTAAGAAGAGAATGGAAGTCAAACCTGGAAATATTTAGTGTTTAAAAAAAAGGAATACCTAAGATCATACTTCGTATAATCATTTTGGTTGAGGAGAGTAGGAGACAGCTGGGAAATTCTCCAAAAGAACATAGGCAAATCTTTTAAAATGAACATGCTAGAAGATAGACAACCAGTTAGTCAATTAACTGATGTTCTACTAAATAACTTCTAGTAGCAATACTGAGAAAGTCAGTGTCCTTTTTTACAAGGATGGAGTCTTTTTTCCTTTTGTACAGAAAGTAACAGATAATTTAAAAAGTCAACATTTTTTTTCCTACTCAGAAATGTTTAAAGAAAGTTAAACTATGTTTGGGGGTTAAGAAAGTTCATTTACTCAAATAATTTTTCCATGAGTATGTTCAAGTGGAAAATTTTATTTAAAAAAAATTATAAATATGGTTTGTTCAGTTTGCAATGAAACAGTTTCCTTCTCTAGTGAATATAAAGACACACATACACACATACTGAGAGTTCTTTATGGAAAAGTTTTAGGAAAAAAAATACTTTCAAATTGAGTTAAAAAATAAGGATCAGCCTTTTTTCTCAAGATGGCTGACTAGAGACATCTGACACTAATTCTCCCCAGAAACAAGAAACAAATTTACAGGCGAATAATCATAGCTCCAGTGCTGAAGAGAGTGCTGGAGCCTACCGGGGAGCTCATGGAAAGAAGTTATGACACAGAAAAAGAAAGAAGCAAGAAGCTGGCAGAGATCAAACCCTAAGGGACTTAGCATTCCATGGAAAGGGTAGGTGGTGGTGTTTTCAACTCCCCTCCCCCTTGCAGCAGACTGCTCGTTTCCAAACTTAGCAATACCTCCTTGCCCTCACCAGTCCAAATACTGTGTGAGGTGCAACTTGGGGATGTCACGAAGGCATTATTCCAGGCTACCACTGAGCGCAGGGTCACTCATTGTCCCCCTGGACCTGAGCAGTGGTGGCAGGTGCTATACTGGCTGTGCACCTGTTGCGGGACTTTGTAATGACCAGGGACCTTCAGTCCTTGTGTCTTCACATCATCAGATCCCCCACGAATATTCCCAGTACTCACTTGGGTTGCAGCAGCCACACAGGGCTGCTAGACCTAGAGGAGCAGTAGGATTTCCAGTAGTCTAAGCCCCAGAGATCGCCACTCTTAAAGGAAAGGGGAGTGCGCCACACCAAGGGAGCACCCCTTGGACAAAAGAAACCAGAACATGGGCTTTTCTGTATCCTAGATCTCCGCATTTGTGTGCTGAGAGTGTATGTATGTGCTTCTGTTAGCAGAAACATGGGTACTGTGCTGGGCTCTGTCCGGGAGGACTGTGGTTCTGCCACAGCAGCCAGGCAGCCCTGATGCTCATGAAGGGGCATGGAGAGAGAGACTTCTCCTCCCTCTCCCACTGCTGTGGACACTGCCAGGGCTGCTCCCATAGGAGCTTGGAAAGTGCACCTGGGGACAGCCATTCTTGGGCATTTATGGGAGACTGTATTCTCATGGGAGGAGTCCATTCTGGGCCCAAGCTTGCAGGAGGAGTGAGGCCACTCCCTCTCATTACATAGAATGGCAATGTCCCTGCAGATGGACAGTGGTGTCTGTCTGATCTGAACATCTTGAGGGCCAGGGCAAGGGCATAATGGGAAGGAAGATTGCATTCCTACTAGCCTGGTGTTGCAGCTGGGGCAGCTACCTCCCTTGCCCTCACAGAGACCTCAGTGCATTTCACAGGGAGCTCCTCCCATCACTCCCATTGGTGTTGGGGCTTGAGCCTGCCATTGGGGTATCTCATATACCCATCTGCTACTGCTGCAGCTGATTCTTACCCATGGGCACCACCTACTAGCCTTCAGGCTGAATTACACATTGCAGTGAAAAATATACTGACAAAAGTGCACAGCTCTGTGGAACAAGATAAGCTTCCTAAGAATTCTACCATTTTAGCCCCATAAGAGGCAGTGAAGCTGCTCACATGCCCAGTTTAGAGCTACTACAACCAGCATCTGAGAATGTCACCACACAAATGCTATCCATTACCAAAGATTTCATACATAGTCCTTGACCCTGAAAGCACCCAGAACTGAAGCCAGATGATAATATACAATGTACATTATAGTCATATCCTCAAGGGGGGAAATAAACCCATGCAATCAAAAATAAATTCAAAAATAATAAGAAGATATAGTCTAACCAGATGAGAAGGAACCAGAGAAACAATTCTAGTAATATGAAAAAACAAAGTTTTATAACACCCCCAAAGAATCACACTAAGTCTGCAATATTGAATCCAAACCAAAATGAAATATTTGAAATACCAGATAAAGAATTTAAAATACAGATTATAAAGAAGCAATGAAATCCAAAAGAAAGTCGAAAATCAACACAAAGAAATCAGGAAAACAATTCAGGATATGAATGAAAAATTTTCTAAAGAGATTGATATTTTTAAAAAACAAACAGACCTTTTGGAAATGAAAAAATCACTAAAGGAATTACAATATACAGTGGAAAGTTTTAACAATAGACTAAACCAAACAGAATAAAGAATATCAAAGGTTGGGTACAAGTCTTTTGAATTAACCCAGTTAGGCAAAAATAAAGAAAAAAGAATTTTAAAAAATGAACAAGGCCTTAGAGAAATATGGGATGATGTAAAGTATCCTAATCTATGAGTGACAGATATTTCTCAGGGAAAAGAGGAAACAGCAGAAAGTGTAGAACGACCTGTATGACGGAATGATTGTAGAGAAATTCTCTAGTTTTGCTAATAATTTAGACATCCATATACAAGAACTCCTAGGAGATTCAATGCAAGATGGATTTCACCAAGGCATAGAGTCATCAGACTATCTAATGTCAACATGAAGGAAACAATCCTCAGAGCAGCAAGAGAAATGCATGTAATCACGTATAAAGGGAATATCATCAGACTAACAGGAGACCTCTCAGCAGAAATCTTATAAGCCAGAAGGTATTGGGATCCTATTTTTAGTTTTCTTAAACAAACAAACAAAAAATCAGCCAAGAATTTTATATTCTGCTAAACTAAGTTTCATAAATGAAGGAGATATACTTCTACAGACAGAGGAATTTGTCACCACCAGAACAGCCCTATAAGAAATGCTTAAAAGAGTTCTAAACATGGAAACAAAAGGTTGATAGTTGCCATTATAAAAACACACAAGAGTATAAAACTCACAGGTTTTATGAAACAATTACACAATTGAAAACACAAAGCAACTAAGTAACAATTAACAGGAGCATAATGTCCCATATCAATATTAACTTTGAACTTAAATGGACTAAATGTCGACTTAAAAGACATAGATTAGCAGAATGGCATAGAGAACCCATAAATAAATCCGCATAGCTATGACCAACTGATCTTCAACAAAGCAGACAAAAGCATACACTGGATGAAGATAGCCCTGTTCAATAAATGGTGCTGGGAAAATCAGATGGCCATATACAGAAGAAGGAAACTGTATTCCTCTCTCTTACCATATACAAAAATTAAATAAGATGGACTAAAGACTTAAATATAAGGCATGAAACCATAAAAATTCTAAAAGAAAACCCAGGAAAAAACTCTTCTAGATATAGGGCTAGGCACAGAATTTCTTACTAAGACCCCAAAGGCAAATACAGCAACAACAAAAATAAATAAATGGAAGTTAATCAAATTAAAAAGCTATACACAGGGCCGGGAGTGGTGGCTCATGCCTGTAATCCTAGCACTCTGGAAGGCCGAGGCAGGTGGATCGCTTGAGGTCAGGAGTTTGAGACCAGCCTGAGCAAGAGCGAGACCCTGTCTCTACTAAAAAATGGAAAGAAATTATCTGGACAACTAAAAATATATATACAAAAAATTAGCCAGGCATGGTGACGCATGCTTGTAGTCCCAGCTACTCGGGAGGCTGAGGCAGGAGGATCGCTTGAGCCCAGGAGTTTGAGGTTACTGTGAGCTAGGCTGAAGCCACGGCACTCTAGCCCGAGCAACAGAGTGAGACTCTTGTCTCAAAGAAAAAAAAAAAAAAAACTATACACAGCAAAGAAAATAATCAACAGAGTAAACAGGCAACCTTCAGAGTGAGAGAAAATGTTTGCAAACTATACATTGAACAAAGGACGAATATCCAGAATTTACAAAGAACTCAAAACAGCAAAGAAAAAAAACCATCAAAAAAATGGACAAAACACATGAACAGAACTTTTTCAAAAGAAGCTAGACAAATCACTAGCAAACAAAGGGAAAAAATGTTCAATATCACTAATATCATTAATCATTAAGGAAATGCAAATTAAAACCACCTTATCCCTGTCAGAATGGCTATTATTACAAAGTTGAAAAACAGTAGATGTTGACAAGGATGCAAAGAAAAGGGAACACTTACACACTGTTCATGGGAATGTGCATCTGTACAACCTCTATGGAAAACAATATGGAGATTCCTCAAAGAAATATATGTAAACTTACCATTTGATCCAGCAATCCCACTACTTTGCATCTATTCAAATAAAAGAAATAATTTAATCAAAAAGACACCTGCATTTGAATATTTATCACAGCACAATTCACAATTCAACAATGTGAAATCAACCTAAGTGTGGTCCATCAATCAATGATTGGATAAAGAAAATATGGTATGTGTATAATGTTATATATATACACACACACACACACACACACACACACATATATACATACACACACACACACACACACACATATATACATATATACACATACCATGGAGTACTACTCTACCATAACAAATGAATGAAATCATGTCTTTTGCAGCAACACTGATGGAACTGGAGGCCATTATCTTAAGTGTGATAACTCAGAAGCAGAAAGTGAAATACTACATGTTCTACACAGCAAAGAAGCCAAATATTGGGAGCTAAATAATGAGTACACATGGACATAGAGTGTGCAATAATAGACTTTGGAGACTATGGAGGGTGGGAGGTAGAAGGGTAGGAGAGGGGTGTGGGATGAGAAATTGCCTAGTGGGTACTATGCACACCAATCAGGTGATGGTTACACAAAAACCCAGACTTTACCGCTATGCAATATATTCATGTAACAAATCTGCACATACACCCTGTGAATCAATTACAAATAACAAATAAATGAATATATAGATACATACAAAATAAGGATCTTCTTTTGGGCAACATAGAGAGACCCATCAAAAAAAACAAAAATAGCTGGACATGGTTGTACATGCCTATAGTCCCAGCAACTCCAGAGGCTGAATCAGGAGAATCATTTGAGCCCAGGAGTTTGAGGCTGTAGTGAGCTATGATTGTGCCACTGCACATTTTTCTTGGTGCTTACTGGATTGAAAAGAATCTGAACAACCAAACTCCAATGAGAAGCATGGTCCCCAATTTTCAAAAATTAGTAGAAGGAAAAAAGCACTAAAGATCAGAGAAGAACTACATGAAAGAATAAAAATACAAAGGATAAAAGAAAACAAAAGTAGATTTTTTGAAAAGATAAACAATATCAATAAGCCACTAGCTAGACTAATAAAGAAAAAAAGAGAGAAGATCCACATAAAATCGGAAATGAAAAAGGAGACATTACAACTGATACCAGAGAAATGCAAAGGATCATTTGAGACTATGGTAAACAAATAAACACAAACTGCAAAATATAGAGGAAATGAATAAATTCCTGAACACATACAACTTGCCAAGAATTGAATGAGGAAGAAATAGAAAACCTGAACAGACCAATAATAAGTAGTGAGATTGAACTAGTAGTAAAAAGTCTCCCAATGAAGAAAAGTTCAGGACCGATGGCTTTACTGGTGAATTCTGCCAAACTTATAATGAAGAATTAACACAAATTCTTCTCAAACTATTCTAGGAAATTGAAGAATTGGGAACATTTTCTAATTCATTCTATGAAATCAGCATTACCCTGATACTAAAACCAGACAAGGACAAAAAAAAAAAAAAAAGGAAACTACTGGCCAATATCCCTAATGAACACAGATACAAAAATTCTCAAGAAAATACTAGGAAACCCAATCCAACAAAGTAGGAATTGTCCCAGGGATGCAAAGATGGTTCAAAATATGCAAACCAATAAATGTGGTAAATCACATCACCAGAATGAAGGACAAAAAAACTTATGATCATCTCTATAGATGCAGAAAAGAATTTAATAAAGCTCAACATCACTTCATAACAAAAAACAACAAATTAGGCATAGAAGGAACATACTCGAATATAATAAAAGCTAAATATGACAAACCCACAGCTAACATCATATTAAAAAGGGGAAAAGCTGAAAGCCTTTCTTTTAAGAACTGGAATAAGACATGTATGCCCATTTTCACCACCCCTATTCAAAATAGCACTAAAATACCTAGCCAGAGAAATCAGGCAAGAGAAAGAAATGATGACATCCAAATTGGCAAAGAAAAAGTCAAATTTTTGCAAATCCCCTTTGCAGATGATTTGATTTTATATCTAGAAAAACCTAAAGACTCCACCAAAAAATTCTTCAGTCTGATGAACGAATTCAGGAAAGTTGCAGGATGCAAAATCAACACAGAAATCAACAGTGTTTCTATATACAAATAACAAATGAGCTGAAAAAGAAATCATGAAAGCAACTCCATTTACAATACCTACAAAAATATGTAATACCTGGAAATAAATTTAACCAAGGTGGTAAAAGACCTCTACAAGGAAAACTCCAAAAACTGATGAAAGAAATTGTTATTTGCAGCAACATGGATGGAATTGGAGGTCATTATGTTAAGTGAAATAAGCCAGACACAGAGAAACAATTACCATATGTTTTCATTCATTTGTGGAAGCAACAACAGCAACAAAAAAAGCTGGTCTTCTAGAGGTTGAGTGCAGAATGATAGTTGTTAGAGTCTGGGAAGGGTGTGTGTTGAGGGAGGGATGAAGAAAGGTTGATTAATGGCTACAAACATACAATTTGATGGAAGAAATAAGTTCTAATGCTTGATAGCCTAATAGGGTGACTATAGTTAACAGTAATCTGTTGTCTATTTCAAAATACCTAGAAGAGAGGACTTGAAATATCCCTAACACATAGAAATGATAAATTCTCAAGGTAATGAAATCCTAAATACCCAGACTTTATCATTACACATTCTGTGCATGTAACAAAATATCACATGTACCCCATAAATATGTATAAATACTATATATCAATCAAAAACAAATAATCCATTAAAAAGTGGTCAAAGGATCCGAGTAGACATTTCTCAAATGACACATAAATTTATGTCTAACAGATATATGAAAAAATTCACAACACTTCTAACTATCAGAGAAATGCAAATCAAAATGTCAATGATATGCCATTTTACATAAGTTAGAATGATTATTATCAAAAAGACAAAAAATAACCAATTCTGATGAAATGCAGAGA
>NW_012148119.1:958784-967279 GCF_000956105.1 Propithecus coquereli | reverse complement strand
AACAGTCTGCTATTTTTCAATGCTAACACCTTGTATCATTACAATAAAAGACACTTGGGAATAGCCTGACAATACCATGCAATGATAATATCTGACAAGATAGTATCATCTAAAATCCCTTATTCATTGACTGAGCTCTGATAAAGCACGGCTCTGAAAATGTCAGTCTTTGAGATCACACTATGTATTTATCAATAATGCATGGAGTCCTGTTTGTTATTCATGTTTAACTTGAAATCTTCCCAATTAACCCTTGAGGGTAGATAATCAGAGTCAGGAGTGTTTTGAAGGGTGAGCTAAATTCATTTCACTTTCCTTCACATCTCATCCGATTCTGTAGTTTGATGTCCTTCTTTCTAATATTATTCTTAAATATTAATTCATCCACTTTATTTTTCCCACACAAAACATTTTTCATTTCAATTGTACAGGAGTGTATATGGCAAACCATACTGATCACACTGTATACTAATACTTTCAATTTGATTTAAAATAACTAGAAGACAAAGAGAAGAAAATTCCCAAATCCATTGAAAGCTCACATTTTCTACATCCTTCAAATGAGGAGACTTCAGCTACAAGCATACTTTGATTTCCCAGAGAGTCATTTCAGGTACCATCAGAACTATTCTCGTCTGTTTTTAACATTCCAGAATTGGGAGCATGAAACATTCCTTTCTTTCTGGTAATTACTCCTAACCCCCACTCCAAACCACCCCTCTTAAAAAACCTTAAAAAAATAAAACACAGGTCTACATCTCTATAGAGAGGAATAAGTTCAAGTCCTTTATCTAGCTTATTAGCTTTAAAATCTTGGGTAAGTCACTTAACTGCCAATTTTTTAACATCATTGGTCTCAATTAATAAAAGCACAGTCAGGAGAATTAGAGGTTACTATAGAGGTTAATGCTTCCAGTTAGTAAATTTTAAGAGAAATTCTATTAAACAAAGGGACTTATAGAGAATATAAATGTTCTACTGTCATTCAGAAACAATAAACTTTATCCGTACAAGACTACAGAAAAGAGTACTAACATCCATAGACCACTCAGTTACAAATTCTTTTTGCAACGTTTTTTCTCCCTTTGATTTTGTACAAGTAAACAACAGAATATAGATGTTTCTATTGATAAATGTTGCAAAGTAATACTGGTTTTTGAACACACAGCTTTTAAATGCAAAGTAATCAGTAACTTTGTTAATGCAGATTTTTTAATGTTGTATGGATACCTACTTAAAATAGCATGCACATTTAAGTTAGAAGTACAAAACAAAACCAAAAATGAGAAGTGTAATAGGTAAATGTAAGCAGATATTCTCTAGAGGTTTCTCCTTTCATGCACCAGTTTGAATTCTCAAATTCCAAGGGCTATTCAATCAATATTTATACCAATGGATAGAATAGTCATTTATCACTCAATCCATTGAGCTACACTTGAGCATTTCCCTTATAAAGAGGAAAAGCAGTAGAGATTTTCAAAAATTTCATTGTCGTGATGAATTTTGGACGCTACTTTAAGGTACTACTTCTTAAATTATTACATTGTTTTAAAAACTCCTTTTGGCTATGGCAGAGTTTGGCATTTCCTCAAAAAGTTAATCATAGAAATTACATACGACCAAGCAATTTGACTCCTAGGTATATACCAAAGAGAACTAAAAATGTAAAACAACGCAAAAACTTGTACATGAATGTTCATAGCAGCATTATTCATAATAGTCAAAAAATGGAGAAAACCCTAATGTTCATAAACTGATGAGTGAATTAAAAAAATACAAAATATCCATGCAATGGAATATCGTTCAGCATTAAAAAAGAATGAAGTATATATTATAGTATGTATGAACCTTAAAAACATTATGCTACATGAAAGAAGCTAGGCACAAAAAGGTCCCATATTATATGATGCCATTTATATGAAATCCATAGAGACAGAAAGTAGATTAGTGGTCCCTGGGGGCTGGGAGAAGGAGAGAACGGGGAGTGACCGCTAAGGGCTACAGCATTTCTTATGATAATGTTCTGGAATTAAGCAGTGGTGATAAATTAACAACTTTGTGAATATACTAAAAACTACTGAATGATACACTTCGAAAGGGTAAATTTTGTAACATGTATATTATATCTCAATATTAAAAATTTAAGTGATGAAAAAGCTTAAACTCATTTGGTTCCACTGTTTACTAGCTGTGTAGATTTAGGTAAATTACTAAACCTTTCTAAGCCTCAATTTTTGTCATCTGCCTAACGAGGCTAATAATATCAAATGCAAGGTGATTGTGAAGTGATAAAATATAAAATATGAACTGCTCAACATGCAGTAAATATCTAATAAGTGGAACTGTTATTATCATTATATTATTATTACTATGATCTTTAAATCAAGGGCTAGAAAGGAGCTCAGAAATCATCACCTCTTTCAATTAACTAACAAAATGTTTCACCATCTTGCCCTGTGTTCTTTCTCCTATGTTTCATATTCATAAGTTACTACAAATCAGTAAAACAAAATACAGATATACATATACACACATGCATACACTGTACTGACATACATATGTAAAATGATATCTAAAGATGCCTGGTATCTAATACTTGCATTAATAGTTACATTTTCTCAGACTGGTTCTCACAGCTATTGACTATTTCCCAGTGACACTCCATACATATTTCAAAAGACTATAGATTCTTAAAATATTAACAAATACATAAATCCACATATGAATATTCTGGGATTTCTATGGGTGCTGATCAAGATCTAGTCTACTTTGGGGCCACACTGTTCTATTCTTATTTATTGAAATAAGAAACAGTAGGTATCATTTTACTTTTCTACATTTAAGCATAGTCAGGGACAAACCAGTCCCTGGTGATCACAATTCAACTCTCTGATTCTATGAGTATGACTATTTTAGATACTTTACATAAGTGGAATCCTCTTCCTATGATGGCTTATTTAGCTTAGCATAATGTCCATTGATGAATGAATAAATAAAGAAAATGTGGTATATATACACAATGGAATATTATTTAAATTTTGAATAGAAGGAAATCCTACAATATGTGGCAACATGGATGAACCTTGAATGCTTTACAGTTGTAAAGAGGGATTTCATATGCATGATCCTATTTAGTGGCAAAAATAATTTAATTTAAAGCATTCTATTTTCAAACACCTTATTTTTGTTACAATTAGCTAGTGATATATATTCAGTACTTCTCTATTTCACAAACGGAAAAACTGAGCTATGCAAAACTAAATGACTTAAATAAGGATGCTTACTCAGTAAAAGAGGAGTGAGTTGTATATGAAACTTCTCTTCTTTGGAATTATCTTGGTGAAAGGTATAGTTAATTGAAAGCAACAGCACATGAATTCTTGGCCGTTCAAAAGGAAAAGACAATAAAATCAGACATTGAATAAAGGGCATGATGCTGATATATACAGAGGACTAGAGATGACATTTTATTCTACTGGCATACCAAAATTCCACAATATTCACAGGTAAAATACACTCTTGCCTAAGAATTTGTTCTTTATACTCTGTTTCTCAAATTCACAGATAAGCAGTATCTCAATTTTAACACGGTGGGATGGAAAAGCAGAGTTGTTTCACTAATAAATCTATCCAGAGATTCATCTTACTAGGTCCCAGCCTGTATCCCTTTGAAAATCACTATGGTGAAGAAGCAAGAATATGTGTTGAGGGGGCAAGAGAAGAGGAGGCAGGTGGATCTTGAGTAATTGAGAACCATAGCTAAAGTAAATTGTTTGTGGAGAGAAGAGTGAGAAAGAAACCAAAAATACAGCTTCGGGGCCAGACTCTAATAGTCTTTACATGCTAAATTAATTAATTAGGTTTTACTCTAAGGTTTGGAGTATGGTATTCCGCATGATGTTAATAGCTGTTTCCATAAAAGAAAGGATTCTGCAGTCTGATGTTTGGAAAATGCCAGGTTAAACACTGTAGCATTTTCCATGGCCTTGATTATGCCATGTGTATTGTCAATTGCAAAAACAAAAAACAACAAACAGTCTATAATACACAGCTTGTGTTCCCTATACACAGTACTAGTACACTCATTGGCACATGAGGGCAAAGACCGTACCTAACTTGACCACCACTGTATCTCCAAATGTCTGGCACATATTATGTGTCCAATAAATATTTGTTGAATGAATGTGTAAATGATTAAATGAATAACTAGTAAGTACTGAATAAATGCTTGTTGGATTTAATTTAGAGGAAAAAGAACCAGCTTAGAACAATGATTAGACAGAGAGAGAGAGACAGAGAGAAAGTCATTAGCAGCAAAGAAAGAGACCAATTCCTAGAATTGGAGGTATGAAAAGAGAACAGCTCATCTATCAGTCTGCTTCATTGCAGACTGGTCTCCTGGTCCCCCAAATATCTGTTACATCTTAACTTTACTCTCTCTCCCTCTCTTATCTCTTCATACATTTTCCCATCCCCCATACATTTCTTTTTCTAATTTTTCTTGAGAATTTTCCCAGTCTTGGAAGAAAATTAGCATGAGACTCTTTTCCTTTCAGTTATCCTAGAGTTTATGGGAAAGCTTTGCTAGTGGTGGTTTAAAGTAATTTCCTGATCTCTTCAGGATTGCAGTAGTATATTTCTGACCCAATGTTACTCAGTGACACCTGAAAACTAGCAAAACACTCCTGAGTTTTGCTCTTGGAGACTTTCCTACATTTTATTATTATAGTACCCAGTTTCCTGTGTAAATCTCTTTCTGTTTAACATATCTAGGGTTATTTCTTTTTTTACTTAAGTTAATCTTGATGGTTACTGCCACATTTTTTGGATGAAGAAATTGAGGCTCATAGAAGTTAATTAACTTGTCCAAAGTTACACAGCTATAATGACAATAGTTTTGACTAGAAGTTTAAAAAGCAGGTACCTGAATAATTTACTCTCCATCTTAGATTCCACAAAGAAATGATAAGTGTTTGAGATTATGTATATCCAAATTAACCTAATTTGGTCATTATACATTGTATATGTCTATCAAAATATGACACCGTACCCCATAAATATGTACAATTATTATGTTTCATAAAAATAGCTGTCAAAGAAAAACTAAAATAGGAAAGAAGAACTTAAGATCAATTACTAGAAGAAATAGAAAAACTAGCTAGGGTGCAGTGACATAACACAATAAGATCACAGGGTATGAAATTATTCAATGGTCTAATGAATATTAATACCTTAAAGCTGAAATATCAAAAGCTTATTATAAGCCAGATACTATAACAAGTATTTGACATGTAACATTTTCATTAATTCTCATATTAATCCTATAAGTAGGATATTGTATTAATCCCATTTTACCGGTGGTAATAACAAGGCACATGGAATATTATTTACATGCCTAAGATCACACACACCTAAGAAGTTGTAGAGCTGGGATTTGAACCCAGGCAATGTGTCTCTAGAGTATTTTCTCTTTAACCATTACCCTATATTGTGAATGCATGGCAACTTTTCTTTACCACCTCTCCTTGTTCTTCCTGAGCTTGGAATTCCATCAGATTGAGGTAAGCCAAATATATTTCACGTCTGCCACCCAGTAAGGTCTCAACATCACCAGCTAAGTTACAAGCTTCTTCCACAGTTAAGATACAAGACAAATTTTATTAACTAACCAATTAAGCTGCCTATTAAAGATCATGCAACTGAAAACTTACAGAATATGTGCAAGTGCTGACAGTAGATGTGAGAGCAACAGAGGTATTTAAAAGTTAATAGCAATATGGAGATACCTTAAAGAGATACAAGTGAACTATCATTTGATCCAGCAATCCCATTACTGGGCATCTACCCAAAAGAACAAAAGTCTCTCTATGAAAAAGACACCGGCACGCGAATGTTCATAGTAGCACAATTCACAATTGCAAAGAGGTGGAAACAACCCAAATGTCCATCAATACATGAGTGGATTAATAAACTGTGGTATGTGTATACCATGGAGTTCTACTCAACTATAAGAAACAATGGTGATCTAGCAACTCTTATATTTTCCTGGATAGAGCTGGAACCTATTCTACTAAGTGAAGTATCCCAAGAATGGAAAAACAAGCACCACATGTACTCACCATCAAATTGGTTTCACTGATCAACACTTAAGTGCACATACAAGAATAACATTTATTGGATGTTGGGCAGGGGGAGGGGGAGGGGGGAGAAGGGGACGGGTATATGCACAAACAATGAGTGCGATACGCACCTCCTGGGGATGGACACACTTGAAGCTTGGACTTGGGGGGAAGGTGGGGCAAGGGCATCATACGTAACCTAATCATCTGTACCCCCATAATATGCTGAAATAAAAAAAAGGGAAAAAAAGTTCAACCCTTGCGGAGGAAAAAAAAGTTAATAGCATTCTTTCTTTTTTGTTCTGTGTGTCAAACAAGAATTTAATGACATGGGTCCAAGTGATAAGGTTCCATGACCTTCCCACAAAATAGTCTTCAAAGTATTCTTTAAATACGTCAAGTGCAGAGATATTAGAGAGAGCACATGGATTCAAAATGCCTAATTTTTATCAAATCTCAAGATGATCTGTCATCACTTGAGAATTCTCTGAATTAACTTCATATTTTCTTCAACATAATTTGGAAAACGAATATTGCTGCTGCTCATATCGCTAAGGAAATAAATCCAATTTGGGGTCAATATTCTACCTAAAACAAACGTAAGTTTCTTGAAAATTATGCTTGTGCTAAAGATTATTGTTCAGGAAACATGAACAGTTTTATTTTAGAGCATTTGGGTATGTAGGAGCTTCAGATATCCACTTACTATATCACTTCAAAATTTATTATTGATTAGAAAATGAAGCACTTTCTAACTCAGATGACGATTTATGAAGCAAATAATAACTTGAAATGGCTGTCAAAGGAAGTCTGTTAACAGGAACTGATGACTTTTGAAGCACATCAAGTTTGTTTATAAAAGCACTCTTTGGGTGGTGTGAAGCCAGAAACACATCTTTTTCCCTCCCTACATAATTGGAGATATACAGGACAGTTTTGATTTCTCACAAAATACTTCATTACTTCTCTGCAATCAAAAAGTTCTTTCCCACAAAGTGCTTTTTTGTGAGTATTCTTTTATGAAAAGGGTATTTTTCAGGGCAGTATAAAACCTAGTTACGTACAGTACATTGCTCTCATACTGTTAAAACAATAGTTTAGGGACTTCTAATGGCTCAGGTGTTGTATGCAAGTGTACCAGTATTCAGCAGGAGCACTCTGTAGTGTTAACATGACTCTGACATTTTCATTTTAATGGATAAGACTTTATGTCTTCAAGATAACTTTACAAAGAGTTTTCGGTAATACTGTTTGAGATTATGGGTTTTGCTCTACCTATTCCTCTCAAAAGATTTCACACATATGATGCCACTGTTTTATGCTTAGACTGGATCGTTGTTCATTGTAAGAATATATTAAGAAAATAATAGAATATAATTACTAAATGAGAAAATATGTGTTTCTTGAGAGCTAAGAGAAATGAATTCACATCTATTTCTTTCCTTCATAGAGGAAACAAATATGTAGATACATATAATAGGCAATTTTACTGTTGTGCAAACATCATGGAGTGTACTTATACAGACTTAGATTGTATAGCCTAGTACACATCTAGGTTATACGGTATAGCCTATTGCTCTTAGGCTACAAACCTGTGCAGCATGTTACTGTACTGACTACTGTATGCCATTGAAACACAATAGTAAGTATTTGTGTATCTAAAAAATCTAAACATAGAAAAATACAGCAAAAATACTATATTAAAGATAAAAATGGTCCACATGTATAGGGCACTTATCATGAATGGAACTTGCAGGCCTGGAAGTTGCTCTGGATGAGTCAGTAAATGAGTGGTGAGTGAATGTGAAGGCCTAGGACATTACTATACATTGCTGTAGGCTTCATAAACACTCTACACTTAGGCTACACTAAGTTTATAAAAAACAAATTTACTTCAGATAAATACTGCATGTTCTCACTCATGTGGAAGCTAAAAAACAAAATTGAGCTCTTAGGAGTAGAAAGTAGAATTGTGATTATTAGAGTCTGGGAACAGTACAGGGAGGGAAGAACAGGAAGGGGTTGGTTAACAGATACAAATTTACAGCTAGATGGGAGGAATCAATTGTTGTGCTATGTAGCATTGTAGGGTGAATATGGTTAACAATAATTTAGTGTATATTCTCAAAAAGCTAAAAGAGAGGATTTTGAATGTTTGCAGCACAAATGATAAATATTTGAGGTAATGGATATGCTAATTACTCTGATTCAATCATTAAACCTTGTATACATGTATCAAAATACCACTCTGTATCCCATTGTGTGCAATTATTATGTGTCAACTGAAAACAAAAGGAAAAATATTTGTTTCTTGAATAATAATTAACCTTAGGTTACTGTAACTTCTTTACTATATAAACTTCTTAATTTTTAAAT
>NW_012148119.1:953606-955124 GCF_000956105.1 Propithecus coquereli | reverse complement strand
TTCCTTTGGGTAAATAACCAGTAGTGCGATTGCTGGATCAAATGGTAGTCTTACATTGAGTTCTCTGAGGTACCTCCATACTACTTTCCATGGAGATTGCCCTAGTTTGCAGTCCCATCGCCAGTGTATGAGCATTCTTATCTCTCCACTTCCATGTCAACATTTTTTGTTTTGGGACTTTTTGAGAAAAGCCATTCTCACTGGAGGTAAGTGATAACTCACTGTTAAACTATTGCTTGTTGCTGACGATATAATCTTATATCTAGAAAACCCCAAAGATTCTGCCAAGAGATTTCTGGAATTGATAAATAAATTTAGCAAAGTCTCAGGTTACAAAATCAATGTACATAGACCAGTAACACTCATATATGCCAACAAAAGTCAAGATGAGAACCAAATCAGAGATTCAATGTCTTTCACAACAGCAACAAAGAAAATAAAATACCTATGAATATATTTAACTAAGGAGGTGAAAGAGCTCTACAGGGAGAACTATGAAACACTGAGGAAGGAATTAATAGAAGAAATAAACAGATGGAAAACCATACCATGCTCATGGATCAGCAGAATCAATATTGTTAAAATGTCTATGCTACCCAAAGTGATCTACAGATTCAATGCAATCGCTATTAAAATATCATCATCATTTTTTATAGTTGTAAAAAAAAAAACAATTCTATGCTTAGTTTGAAACCAGAGAAGACCCTGTATAACCAAAGAATCCTTAAGCAAAAAGAAAAAAAGTGGGAGGCATCAATTTACCAGACTTCAAGCTATACTACAAGGCTATAGTAACCAAAACATAATGGTACTAACACAAGAACAGAGACATAGACCAATGTATCAGGACTAAGAACCCATATATAAAACCATCTTCATATTGCCATCTGATCTTTGACAAAGCATACAAAAACATGCACTGGGGAAAAGAGTCCCAATAAATGGTTCTGGGAAAATTTTATAGCCACACGTAAAAGACTGAAACAGAATCTGCACCTCTCACCTCTCACAGAAATCAACTCACAATGTATTACAGACTTAAATCTAAAGCATGAAACCCTAAGAATTCTAGAAGAAAATGTTGGAAAAAATCTTATTGACATCAGCCTAGGCAAAGAATTTATGTAGAAGACCCCAAAAGCAATCATGGCAAAACCAAAAATGAATAAATGGGACCTGCTAAAATTAAAAAGGTTCTGTGCAGCCAAGGAAACTATCATTAAAGTGAATAGACAACCTAAACAATGGGAGAAAATATTTGCATGCTATATGTCTGATAAAGGGCTGATAACTAGAATTTATATAGAACTCAGGAAAATCAGCAAGAAAAAATCAAACAACCCCATTAAAATGGAAGCAAAAGACATGAACGGAAACTTTTCAAAAGAAGATAGACTAATGCCAACACACATATGAAAGATGCTCACCATCTCTAATCATCAAGGAACTGCAAATCAAAACCACTGTAAATGGAAGTGACTACATATATAGAAAGTAATTTATTCTATTTCTACTGGT
>NW_012148119.1:951604-952916 GCF_000956105.1 Propithecus coquereli | reverse complement strand
TCTCTGCATCCATTCTTTAAAACCTTCCCATATCATTATAAAGTATACTATGTCACTCAGGGGGTCACTACCTAAAAAATCCAGTAGACTTTTCTTGTTCTTCATCTTAGTGCTAAATAAATGGACTTGTTTAGCTCACTTGAGTCTTCCTTGGCTGTTGCAATTCTGCATATGCTCTTCACTCTCCTCTTTCTCCTACACTGACTGCTCCTTCTCAGTCTCATGCAACTTGACAGTTTGCTTTTCTGTTCCTTTTTTTCCCTCCTATAAAAGCACGTTGTTTTCTGGGATTTTCTTGTTCTTAGCTCTCTTCTCCACACATACAAGAGATAATGAAATGGCAATCCCCATATCAAACATGATTCAGAGATACAGTTTGTATGATCAGCATTCAAATTGAGCATGCATTCTCTATATTAGCTTGCCACAGACTTCATCAATCCCTATTGTATTATAACTGACCTATTTTAAATACTTATTTTTACCAGCAGTCTCCAATACTTTGTCCTTCAAATCTTTAGTCTCATGTACTCTCTTGAGTTCTAAGTCCATATTTTCAACTGTGTTACCCGTTTTCATTCATATATCCTATCAGTATCTAAAACTGTATTTCTAAACATCAGCTTAGCTTCTCCCCTCTCAAACTCAATCTTCTAATTTTCTTTATTTATGTGAATATTGCCAATATTTTTTGTCTTCATATCTTCCCATTGACAGGCTTGAAACATCAGTGTCATCTTTGACATCTTCCATGTCACACAAATCCAAATAGTTGTCAAGTCTTGTTAGTTCTAGCTCCATAATGTATTTTTGCATTGATTCCTCCTCTTTATTTCCAGAGCAAGCACCCTAGGTTAGGTTCTCACTGCCTCTCCTCTGGACCACTGCAATAGCTTCCCCATGAACTAAACTGTGTTACATGAAAAACATTTAAAGGAACATGAAAAGTTTAACCTGGAATAAAGAAAATTGGGTGACCTTGAAATTTACTTTTAAATATATGAAAGGCTGTCATGAAGTAAAGAGATCAGAATTATCCTGTATGGTCTTCAAGAAAGCCAGGACCATAGTGGGTAGAAGCTGTACAGAGGCAGTTTGGAGGTCAATATAAAGAAGTGGTTTTTTTCTAATACTTATCTCAGAAAATAAACTGTTACTCCGGATATTTGAGCCCAGGTTGGAACATGAGTTAGGGATGTTATGGAAGAGATTACATAACTTTGAATGTCCCTTCTTGCCATAAGAGCCTATGATTTTAATATCTATAAATATGTAAGACTGTCAGATTTGTAAGCCCAAATTGCCTATAAAG
>NW_012148119.1:927132-949034 GCF_000956105.1 Propithecus coquereli | reverse complement strand
ACATTTGGTGCAAATGAAGATCAGATGAGATTGAGATTGCAAGGGGAAGAGTTAGTGAGGGAAAGCTTCACTGAGATGACTGGGGCTGAGCCTTGAGAGATCTGTAAAATTTTAATAGCTAAGGAAGGAGAAAATTTCCAAGTGAGGAAATTGGTGGGTAGAAAAGCATGGGCATTTCAAAGCAATAAGTACATTCAAAGGATACTGAAAGACAACTAGTTTAGTCAAAGTGGCCATCTGAGTTATTGGATTTGTAAGACAAAGGCTGTAAAAGAAGTCATGAATAAATTCTGGAGGCTTTTTAATGTTACCTAAGTAGTATAATATTTATCTTACATAAGGAGACATTGAAGTTTTGTGCAAATGAAAGTCATAATCCAAGCAATACATCATATGGATTTATAACAGCAAAAGATTTGTGGCATGGAGTCCTTAGGAGCCTTGGGCAATGCTTTGGAATGTTGAAAGTAGAAATAACTCCAGTTAGATGGAAGAATAAACTTTGTAAATATTGGTAAGGACTTGATAACTGGTGCTCAGGAAAGAGGTCACAGATGAAGATAAAATTTGAAGCTATCTGTAGTCATCCAAGAAAATGGAAGATACCATAGAATAGAAAACTTAGGTAGTGAATTTAGTGATAATGTCCACATTTGAGAAGAAATAAGAGGAAGACATGGCAATAAAGAAGTCACATAAAGGAAGAAAGGAACTAGAGTGGTATATAGAAGTTATGGAAATGATAATCTTAATAATGATAGAAATTATTAAAAACTAACAATGTGTTAGACACTGTGATAAGTACTATATATGCATAAATGTTTTCATTGTTTCAATTTTAAGAAATAGGTACTATTGCTGTCATGATTTTAGAAAGAGGTAACAGGCTTACAGGGAAGAAGAGCTATAATATAGCAGAACTCCTTTTTTACTCTAGGTGCTTGTCATTCTGTTTGCCCACAAAAACAGTTTTTGAGATAAGAAGACTTGCATGCAGTGAGATCTAAAAGAATAAGTTACATTTAGCAGAAAGTTGAAGGAAGCTGTAGGAAATGGTGTTATAAGTAAATGAGACGGTATTATTTTTTTATTTCAAAATATTATGGAGGTACGAATGTTTCGTTACATGGTTATATTGTATAATTCTGAAGTTAGGGCTTTCAGTGTACCTGTCACCAAGATGGTGTTCATCTTTCCCCACTGTATGTTCGTGCCACCTATGTCAAAGATAAGTTCACTATAAATGTGTGGATTTATTTCTGGGTTCTCTCTTCTGTTCCATTTGTCTCTGTGTCTGTTTTTATGGCAGTGCCATTCTGTTTTGGTTACCACAGCTTTGTAGTATAATTTGAAGTCAGGTAATGTGATTCCTCTAGTTTTGTTCTTTTTGCTCAGCATGACCTTGACTATTCTGTATCTTTTGTGGTTCCATATAATTTTTAGAGTTATTTTTTCTATTTGTGTGAACAATGCCATTGGTATTTTAGTGGCAATTGCCTTGAATCTGTAGATTGCTTTAGGTAGTATGGATATTTTAACAATATCGATTCTTCCAATCCAGGAGTATTTAATATCTTTCTTTTTTTGTGTCCTCTTCAATTTCTTTCATCAGTGTTTCATAGTTTTCATTATAGAGATATTTCACTTTTTTGGTTTTCTCCTAGGTATTTTATTTTATTTATAGCTATTTTAAATGAGATTACTTTCTTAGTTTCTTTTTCAGATTATTTACTGTTGGCAAATAGAAATGCTACTGATTTTTGTGTGTTGATTTTATATCCTGCTCCTATACTGAATTTGTTTTCCAGTTCTAATAGTGTTTTTGTGGAGGCTTTGGTTTCTCTAGTTATAAGATCATATTATCTGCAAACGGGGATAATTTGAATTCTTCCTTTCCAATTTGCATGCCTTTTATTTCTTTCTTGTCTCTTATTGTTCTAGCTAAAACTTCCAAAACTATGTTCAAACTGGGTATCCTTGTCTTGTTCCACATCTTAGAGGAAAGACTTTCAGTTTTTCCCCATTCAGTATAATACTAGCTATGGATTTGTTGTATATGGCTTTTTTTCATATTGATGTGAGTTTCTTCTACACCCAGTTTTTTGAGAGTCTTGATTTGAATTTTATGGAACGCTTTTTTAACATCAATTGAAATGATCATGTGGTTTTTGTCCTTTGTTCTGTTGATACGATGTATCACATTTACTGATTTGTGTATGTTAAACCATACATACATTCCTCCATGGGAGGAATATCACTTGATCATGATGAATAATCTTTTTAACGTGTTGTTGAATTTGGTTTGCAAGTATTTTCTTGAAGATTACTGTCTTTTTGATGTAAACATTCAAGGCTATATACTTTCACCATAGCACTGCTTTTGATGTATCCTGTAGATTTTGAAAGCTTGTGTCCCCTTTGTCATTCAGTTTGAAGAATCTTTTGATTTCCATCTTAATTTTATCGTTGATCCAATGATAATTAAGTAGTAGGTTATTTAATTTCCACGACTTTGTGTGTACTTGAGAGTTTCTCTTGTAATTGATTTCTAGTTGTATGCCACTGCTATCTGAGAAGATACATGGTATGACTTTTATTTTTTCTGAGACCTTTTTTTGTGGCCTAAGATATGGTTAATCTTGGAAAATGTCCTATGTGCTGATGAGAAGAATGTATATTCTTCAATTTTGGGGTAGAGTGTTCTATAAATGTCTGTTATGTCCATTTATTCTAGAGTTCCATTTATTCCTGTGTTTCTTTGTTGATTTTCTGCTGTGATGATCTGTCCAGTCTTGTCAGTTAGGCCTTGAAGTCGCCAGCAATTATGATGCTACTGTTTATCGATTTGCCTAGATTTAGTAGAATTCGTTTTATGAATCTGGGAGCTCTTGCATTAATTGCATATATGTTTGTTATGTCGTCTTGATGAATTGCTCCCTTTATCATTATATAATCACCAGCTTTGTCTTTGTCTTACCATTGTTGATTTAAGTTAATTATATCTAATATGAGAATGACTATACCTGCTTGGTTTTGTTTCTCATTTGCATGGGATATTTTTTACATTGCTTTACCTTAAGATTGTTTGATTCCTTATGAGTTACATGGGTTTCTTGGAGACAGTATATACTTGGGCTGAAATCTTTCATCCATTCAGTCAGTCTAGGTTTCTTAAGTGAAGAATTAAGACCAGTAATGTTCAGTGTTAGTACTGATATGCAGGATTCTGTTATGTTCATCATGTTGAATGATAACTTGTGGTTTTATGTTCACTCTTTTGCTGATGTTTTATAAGAGCTGTGAGTTTTAACATTCAGGCGTTTTTAAATCAGTGTGTATTGTATTGTTCTATTCAATGTATTGTGTACTTTTAAGCATGTCCTTTAGGGCTTGATTTGTAGTGATAAATTTCCTTAGTGTTTGTCTAGGGAATCTTTATTTCTCTATCATTTATCAAACTTATTTTTTCAGGATTCAAAATTCTTAGCTAATAATTGTTCTGATTAAGAAGAATAAAAACGTAGGCCCAATCCCTTCTGACTTATAAGGTCTCTGCTGAGAAGTCTACAGTTAGCCTTTGCAGGTTAGTTATTCCTTTCATCTTGCAGCATGTAGAATTTTCTCCATCATTTTGACATTGGACAGATTGATGACTAGGTGTCTTGGAGATGACCTATTTGCTTTTAATCTTTCTGGTATTTAATGACCATTTTGTATATGTATATATTAATCTTTCATGATACCAGGGAATTTTTTCCTCAATAATTTCCTTGAGTATGTTTTCCATGATTTTTGCTTTTTCTTCTTCTCCCTCAGGAATACCTATAGTTCTTATATTGGCTGGCTTTACAGGGTCTTATATTTCTCTGAGTGATTTTCATTCTTCTTTATTTTGTTTTCTGCCTCTTTGGCTGTCTGGGTTGGTTCAAAAGCTTTGTCTGCAAGCTCTGAAATTTTCTTCTGCTTGGTCTAGCCCATTGTTGAAGCTTTCTGCTGTATTTTGAAATTTCCTAAATGACTCATTTATTTAAATTATGTTATATATTTTCTTATGTTATCTATCTCTTTAGCTACTTTTTCCTTTTTTCATTCATGTCCTAAAATAGTTTTTTGGATTCTTTGTGTTAATTTTCAACTTTCTCTTCAATCACATTCATCTTATTTGCTATCTATATTCTGAATTCCGTTTCTAACATGTTGACAATTTCCTTTTGGTTGGGGTCAATTACTGTAGGTCTATCATGATCCTTTGGGGGTGTTAAGCTAACTTGCCAGGGTTGTTTTACTGGTTTCTTCTCATCTGAAACCTATTCTGTCAGCTCGGGGCAGATAGGTTTGCACTGCACCTGTTCTCCTCTGCTAGGAACTGCACTTCTTAGTGGGAAGAATGAGAGGTCCCTAGATAGTGCATTTGTGTGCTATTCCAGAAGATTGATCTGGTAGGAAAGGGGCGGATGCATTTTGAGCCTTTAATGTATCTGTCTTCATTGTCCCCTTCCCCTTTGGTTATCACAGTCCAAGCCAGGGCTGTGGAATGTTTATGTGGAGTGGTGGGTTGGTCCTCAGGCCACTGTTGGAATCTCATGTGGGTGACTGGGCACTGTGGGAGATTTTTCTACCCAGGTCTCCCTGTAGCAGTAGCAATGGCTGCTGGGTGAGACTATCTAGGCAGTGGTCATAGATATCAGGGCTGCAGGTTTTCACTCAACCCAGGTGTAGGTGTAATGGCAGCAATCATGGGGGAGTGACTCTTGGCTAGCCATTCTGTGGCAGGTTCTAGACCACAGGCATGGTGCTATTCTTGGCTGTGGGGGCATGGTCTAGTGGGTGTCATGTGAGGTCACAGGGGTTGGGCCCCTGGCATGCTAGGGCTCTTTCTCAACACAGATCCCACTGAGGCTGTTATTGGGAGGCTTCTTGAGTGGTATTGGCTCCCGCTGTGTTTGAATTCCCTGGTTGGGGAGGCACTCAGTTGCCAGTCATGGGGTACATGAGAGCATTTGTTCTTCCTGTTCCCTCCCCAGCCTGGCAGTGGCAATGAGGTGGTTGCATTGAAGTCAGTCCCTCTGGAGACTGGGCACTCCACCAAAGAGCTCATAATTGCATCACTTGCAATGATCCAGGAAGAGAAGCACACGTGTCCTTGCTGAGCGCACTGTCCAGTGCAATTTTACTGCACAGTCTTCAAGCAGTTTCTTCATAAGTACAGAGGACTGTGGTGGTGGCGGGGAAGCTCAAGTCACAATGTCTGCTGGGGGAGTGTGAAGCCTTGGGGTTCTCTTTTCTGTCCCTTCCCTATGTGTGTATGCCTCCTCCATGTACCTTCTGATCTTGCGAGTGGATCTCCCCATCTCAATCTCCTTCACTCTGGGTATCTCCTGTTGCTTCTCTGATGATTTGCAATGCTCTCTCCAAGAAGGTCCATCCATGGGTGTGCATCTACTTGCAATTTTTATCTTCTTTTCAAGAGTGGCATGTGCAGGGTGCTTATAGTTCACCATCATGGCCTCCTTCCTCTGAGATAATATTAGACTTGGAAATGATAGATATGTTTCTTCCTCTAAATTAAGAAGAAGGTGTATGATTAAAAGGCCAAGGTACAATGAAAAAAGAGGACTAGGGGATCTGCCAGGCACATACGAAAATTTTCAGAGTATCAGGAAAAGGCAATAAATTTAGAACATATGCTGTATGGCTTATTTTAGATCCTCAACAACAAAACCATTTAGTAACATGAAAAGCCCTTTTAATTAAGTATAATGTGTAATGACTAAGGGCAGATTCATTAAGTTACTTTATTCTGTAATATCCTGTGGTCTGAGTACACTAATACAGTTAGATAGTGGGGGTGATTCAATCTAGGCAACTGGCAGAAAAGACAAATAAATATTCAATAACCAAAATCATAGTTTTAAGTCTCTAGAAATGTGGTTTAAGATGGATAAAAGACAGTATGTATTTTTCTGGTCTGTAAAAAATAGAATAAAGTCATTTTCTACACTTTTCACTGCTATGTAAAACTACATGTCTTAGAAATAATGGAAGAGATACCCAGAAAAAATTCAGGTGTGAAACTGGTCCGGGACTTTCATTTTAGGAAAGTTTTTTATTGTTGTTTCAATTTTTGTACTTGATATTGGTCTGTTCAGGAATTCTATTTCTTCCTGATTGAGCCTAAGGAGGTACCATTTGATCCAGGAATCCCATTACTGGGCAACTACCCAAAAGAACAAGACATTCAAGAAATCTGCACTAGAATGTTTATAGCAGCATAATTCACAATTGCAAAGATGTGGAAATAACCCAAGTTCCCATCAATACGTGAGTGGATTAATAAACTATGGTATATGTATACCACGGAGTACTATTCAGCCACAAAAATCATTGGTGATATAGCACCTCTTGTATTATCTTGGATAGTGCCAGAGCCCATTTTAATAAGTGAAGTATGACAAGAATGGAAATCAAGCAATGGATGTTAATCAGAAAGAAATTTTTGAAATCACAGATACAAAATACAAAATATTTATTTTAAAGAAACTCAATAAGATAAAATAGAATTTATGAAAAAATACAAAGAAATCAGAAAAAAACAATTCAGGATATGAGCAAGAAATTTAACAAAAAGACAGATTTTTAAAAAAATAACCAAATAGAAATTATGGAACTGAAGAATTTATTGAAAGAAATACAAAGTACATTTAAAAATTTCAACAATAGACTAGATTAGGCAGAAGAAAGAATCTCAGAACTTGAAGACAGGTCTTTTGAAATAATCAAAACAGAAAAAAATAAAGAAAAAAGGAATAAAAAAATGAGCAAAACATTTTTGACATTTGGAACATAAAGTGACTAAATTTACAAATTATCTATATCTGCAAAGGCAAAGAGAGAAAGAAAGAAATAGAAAACCTAACAGAATAATAGATGAAAACTTCCCAAGTCTAGCAAGAGATTTAGATATTCAGATAGAGGAGGCTCAATGACTCCCAGGCAGATACAATGCAAAAAAGTTTGCTCCATCAGACATTATAATCAGACAGTCTAAAGTCAAATATAAAGAGTAAATTCAAAAACGGCAAGTGAAAAGTGGCTAGTCTCTTACAGAGGAAACTATCTGACTAACAGCAAACTTCTCAGCAGGAACCTTACAGGCCAGAAGGGAATGGGAAGATACATTCAACATCCTGAAAGAAAAAAAAAAAAACTGCCACTGAAGAAAACTATTTCCAGAAAAATTACCTGTCATTAATGAAGGGGAAATAATGTCATTCCCAGGCAAACAAATGCTGAGGGAATTTTCTACCACTGGACCAGCCTACAAGAAATGCTCAAAGCAGTCCTAAACCTGGAAGCAAAAGCATGACATTTACCACCATGAAAACACATGAAAGTATAAAACCCACTGGTAAAACAATCATGCAGGAGGATGAGAAATGACTCAAATGGTACCACTACAAGAATCCACCAAACCACAATAAAAAACAATAAAAAAAAGAAAGGAACAAAGAATACATAAAGCAACCAGGAAATGATTAACAATATGACAGAAATAAAACTTCACATCTCAATAATAACTTTGAATACAAAGGGAATAAATTCTCCACATAAAAGATATAGAAGGGATGAAAGGACAGAAAAACATACAACTATCAACTATATCCTGCTTACAATGAACTCACCTTACTGGTGAAACCTCATATAAACTGAAAGGAAAGGGGTGGAAAAGATACTCCATGTAAATGGAAACCAGTAGCAAGTAGGAGTAGCTTTACTTGGATAAAACAGACCTTGACTCAAGATGAGTAAAAAAAGACAAAGAGGGTCATTATATAATGATGAAAGGATCAATCCAGCAACAAGATATATCATTTCTAAATATGTATGCACCCAACACTGGAGCACCCAGAATCATGAAGTGAATATTACTAGATCTAAAGAGAAAGATAGACTGTAATACAATAATAATGAGTGACTTCAACATCCCACTCTCAGCATTAGACAGATCATCAAGATGGAAAATTTAAAAGGAAATATTGAAATTATAGAACATTGTTCTATAAATAGACCTAACAGATATTTACAGAACATTCTATCCAACAACTTCAAAATATACATTTTATTTGTCAATACATGGAACATTCTCCAGGATAGACCATATATTTAGGCCACAAAAAAGTTTGAAGAAATATTGTAAAAATTTAAATCACATCAAGCACCTTTCCAGGTTAAAATGGAATAAAACTATCAAACAATATCAAGAGAAACTTTGTAAACTATACAAATAGATGGAAATTATACAACATGCTCCTGAATGACCATTAGGTCAATGATGAAATTAAGATGAAAGTCAAAAAATATCTTAAAACAAATAAAATGGAAACACAACGTACCAAAACCTGTGAGATACAGCAAAAAACAGTGCTAAGAGGAAAGTTTATGTCAATAAATGCTTACATCAAAAAAGTAGAAAAATTTCAAATTAACAATTTAACAATGCTTCTCAAGGAACTAGAAAAGCAAGAACAAACCAAAACCAAAACCAACAGAAGAAAAGAAATAATAAAGATCAGAATGGACCTAAATAAAAAAGAGACTTTTAAAAATATAAAGGATAACAAAACAAAGAGTTGGTTATTCAAAAAGATAAACAAAATTTATAAACCCCTAGCTAGACAAACCAAGAAAAGAAGAGAGAAGACCCAAATAGACAAACTGAGAAATGGAAAAGGAGAAATTACAACTGATACCACAGAAATAAAAAAAAAAATCAAAGACTATTATGAACAACTACCTGCTGAAAAACTGGAAAACCTAGAGGAAATAGAAAAATTCCTGGAAACATACAACCTACCGACATCAACTCAGGATGAAATAAAAAAACTGAAAAGGATAATAATGAGTAGCAAGAATGAATAAATAATAAAAGGTCTCCCCAAAAATAAAATCCCATGAGAGGATGGATTCAGTGCAGAATTCTACCAAATGTACAAATAACAATTAATACCAATCCTCCTGAAACCATTCCAAACAATCCAAGAGGAGGGAATTCTCTCTAACTTATTCTACAGAGCCAAAATCACCATGATACCAAAGCCAGACAAGAACTCAACAAAAACATAAAAGAAGAAAAGAAAAGAAAACTGCAAGCCAATATCCCTGATGAACATGCATGCAAAAATCCTCAATGTATTAGCAACTGAATCCAATGCCATACCAAAAACACAATACAAAATGATCAAGTGAGACTGAGACCAGGGATCCAAGGATGCTCAAACATATGCAAATTAATTAATGTGGTATATCACATAAATAAAATGAAGGACAAAATCCATATGATCATCTGAATTGATGCAGAAAAACATTTGATAAAATTCAGTATCCCTTCATGATAAAAAAAAAGACCCTCAACAAACTAGGCATAGAAGAAATACACCTCAAAATAATAATGGCGATATATAACAAACCCACAATTAACATCATACTGAAAGGGGAAAAGTTGAAAGCCTTTCCTCTAAGAACTAGGACAAGACAAGGATGCCTACTTTTATCACTCCTATTCAATATAATATTGAAACTCCCAGCCAGAGCAATCAGGCAAGAAAAATAAATAAAAATGTATCCAAATTGGAAAAAAAGAAGTCAAATCCTCCCTTTTTGCTGATGACATGCTCTTATATCCAGAAACACCTAAAGACTCCACCAAAAGCCTCTTAGATTTGATACATGAATTTAGTAATGTTGTAGGGTACAAAATAAACCTATGAAAATTAGTAGCATTTCTATACATTATGATCTAGCTGTGAAAGAAATCAAGAAAACAATCTCATTTAAAATAGCTACAAAAATAATAAAAATAAAATGCCTGGTAATATATTTAACTAAGGAGGTGAAAGAGCTCTACAAGGAAAACTAAAAAACACTGAGGAAAGAAATTGAAGATGACAGAGACAAATGGAA
This sequence comes from Propithecus coquereli, assembly GCF_000956105.1. Taxonomy (NCBI): domain Eukaryota; kingdom Metazoa; phylum Chordata; class Mammalia; order Primates; family Indriidae; genus Propithecus; species Propithecus coquereli. Next base: position 939,074 of record NW_012148119.1, on the reverse strand, counting down.
GAACGTACCATTTTCATGGATATGAAGATTTAATATAGTTAAAATGATCATATTGCCCAAAGCAAACTACAGATTCAATGCAATTCCTATCAAAATTCCAACAATGTGTTTGCAAAAATGACAAAGCCGATCCTCAAATTCACCTGAAACTGCAAGGGGTCTTGAATAGCCAAAACAATCTTGAAAAAAGACGAATAACATTAGAAGATTCACACTGTCCAACTTCAAAACTTACCATAAAGATACATTAATTAAACAGTTGGAAATCTGGAGGGGAGAATAATGTTAGAAAGATGTCAGAATAGGAGGCCCTAGACCCTCCTTTCTTCCACAGAAGCACTGACTCAACAATAATAGACTGATCAATTCTGTTTATGAAACATCCAGAAACCAGTTAAGAGGCTCCTGCATCCCCAAGCAAGCCACATTGAAACTGGTAAAAAAAAAAAAAAAAAAAATTATGGCAGCCTTTCACCACGGTCCCTTCGCCAGCACAAGGAAATGTTATTGGGAGGAAAGTCCAAGCTTCCAACTTCTCCTTGGGGAGGGAAAGAGAAGAGTGGACCATATGCCCAACTTTCTGACTTTGGCGGGAGTCTGCCCGAGAGACTGGCTTGTATCTTGTCTGTCTCAGAGCACTGACTGCATACTCTAGGTGTCTGGGGCTAAGTAGAACAAAAACGAGCTGGGCAGCATGCTGCTGTTCCAGAGTCCGTGGTACAGCAGACAGAGGCCCACATAGCTTGGGTAGACTTTCCCTCGTGGGGCAAGAGAAGACTAGACCATGCATCCAATGTTCCAACTTTTTGGGAGGCTGTCCAAGGGACTGGTTTTTGTCTAGCTCAACTTGGGGTACTGAGATATATATGGAAAATCACATTTTATTCAGTATTCCTTAATCTAGAAAGTATCCAAACAATTAGCAAAGTAACTAGTAACAACTGTGATTCATAGCAAATCTTAGGAAAGCCATTATTCTCTAGTTAGATTTCTTAGCATATTTTAGTCATAATTTTAAAGATACTTCACTGATACTTACATTAGGCTCATCTTAGATATTGGAGAGGTCATAAGTATCTGCTTGTTTTATATTGCTTCAAAGCAAGAGAAAAAAAAAGCAAGAGAATTAGTTTAATTGCATGAAATGTTTTGGCCAATTAAAATAGAATAGCCAGAATGAATTATTTGTCAAGCTACTTAATGAATAATAAAACACCTCCTTTAATTAATTTCTTCATTCATTTAACAAATGTTATTGAACACTTATTATACATTAGGTATAGCAGTTTATCAAACAGACAAAAAAAATTCTTGCTCTCATATAGCTTAAATTCTAATGCAGGAAATTTCATTCATATAGATGTAAATAATGACACATAATAGCATAGAATTTATGGAGAAGTGCAACATGCAATATAGGAAGGAGGAGGCAAAATCCAATATAGGAGCTTTAAAAAGGAAGTTTAACTTTGAAGTAAACAAGGAAAACTTTCTGAAAGATATATGACTTTATCTGGGTCTTAAAGAAAATGTACTGAATCTTTTATTCTGGCTGCAGTTTTTGGTTAATGAACCACTGAATTCAGAAATGGTTTCACTCTGCTTTCCAAGATTGTCCCCAGATAAACCACACTGAAATGATATACAGATTGTCCCTGCCATACAATGGTTTAACTTACAATTTTTGACTTCATAATGGTGTGAAAGTGATAGGCATTGAGTGGAAACTGTACTTTGAGTACTCATGCAACCATTTTGGTTTTACCTTTCAGTACAGTATTAAATAAATTAAACGAGATATTCAACACTTTATTATAAAATAGGCTTTCTGTTAGATGATTTTGCTTAACCATAGGCTATTCTAAGTGTTCAGAGAACATTTAAGGTAGACTAGGCTGAGCTATGATGTTCATTTTAGTAGATTAGGTGTATTAAATGAGTTTTTGATTTACAATATTTTCAACTTATGATGGGTTTATCAAGATGTAACCCCATCATAAGTCAAGGAACATCTGTAGTTTGAATGCTTGCTAACGTACATAAAAACATGTCCTTCTTATTATAATTCTGTATCAACAATGAGCCTCTGAAAGTAAAGGATCTCTAATTCATATTTTTTTTGATTTTTTAAATTTATTTATTTCAGGATATTATAGAGATACATTTTGGTTACATGTTATGACTTTGTCACACCCAAACCATGATTTGAGGGGTGCCTTTTCTCCCCTACAATGGTCACCATGTCCATTGCTTGTGAGTTTACCCACCCCCAACCCCATAATACCTGGAGAATATTACTACCATGTGAGGACTATAGTGTTGATCAGTTACTGCCAGCTTGATGGCGGGTACATGTGGAGCCCATTCTTCCATTCTTGTGATACTTCACTTCGGAGGATGGGCTCAAGCTCTATCCAGGAAAATATAAGAGGTACTAGATCACTGTCATTTTCTTTAATTGAGTAATATTCCACTGTATACATATACAAAATTTTAATAATCCACTCACGAACTGACGTGCATTTGCATTGTTTCCACATTCTTGCATTAGTGAATTGTGCTGCCATAAACATTCAGGTGCAGATGCCTTTATCATAGAATGCCTTTTGCTTTTTTGGGTAGTTGCCTAATAGTGCTATTGCTGGATAGAATGGTATTTCTATTTTTAGCTCCTAGAAGTATCTCCAAATTCTTCTCCACAGAGGGTGCAGTAATTTGCAGTCCCACCAGCAGTGTAAGAGTGTTCCTGTCTCCACATCCTCACCAACATTTGTTGTTTTGGGATTTTTTGATAGAGGCCAATTTCACTGGGGTTAGGTGATATCTCATTGTGGTTTTGATTTGCATTTATCTAATGATTAGAGATGTTGAACATTTTTTTATGTGTTTGCTGGCCATTATTGTGTCTTCTTTTGAAAAGCTGTTGTTCATATCCTTTGCCCATTTATTGATGTAGTTGTTTGATTTTTTCTTGTTTTTTTTTAAGTTCTAGATAGATTCTTGTTATCATCCCTGTATCAGATGTGTGGAGAACAAATATATTATCCCATTCTGTAGGCTGTTTATTCACTCTAATGACAGTTTCCTTGGCTGTGCAAAAGCTTTTTAATTTGATCAGATCCCATTTATTTATTTTTGTTGCTGCGTCGATTGCTTTGGGGGTCTTCTTCAAAAATTCTTTGCCTAGGCTGATGTCTGATAGGGTCTTCTCTACATCCTATTCTAGGGTTCTTAAGGTTTCATCCCTTGGGTTTAAGTCTGTTATTCATCTTGAATTGATTTTCGTGAGAGGTGAGAGGTGAGGATCTAGTTTCAACCTGCTGCATGTAGCTATCCAGTTTTCCCAGCACCATTTATTGAAAAGAGATTCTTTTCCCCAGTGTATATTTTTGTCTGCTTTGTCAAAGATTAGATTACCATATACGGATGGTTTCATCTCTGGATTCTCAGTCCTGTTCTAAAGGTCTATATCTCTGTTCTTGTGCCAGTACCATACTATTTTAGTTACTAGCCTTATAGTACAGCTTGAAGTCTGGTAGACTGATACGTCCCAGTTTGTTCTTTTTACTTAAGATTGCTTTGGCTATACGAGGTCTTTTCTGGTTCCATACAAAGTGTAGAATTATTTTTTTCTAGCTCTGTACAAAATGATGATGGTACTTTGATAGGGAATGCGTTAATTCTGTAGACCACTTTAGGTAGTATGCACAGTTTAATGATGATGATTCTACCAAACCAAATGCAAGGTAGGTTTTTCCATCTGTTTACATCTTCTACAATATATTCTCTTAGTGTTTCGTATTTCTCCCTTTATATGTCTCTCACATCTTTTGTTAAATATATTCCTAGATATTTAATTTTCTTTGAAGCTACTATAAAAGGTATTGCGTTTTTTATTTGAATTTTGGCTTGACTGTTATTGACATATCTGAATGTCTCTGATTTGTATGTATTGATTTTGTATCCTGAGACTTTACCGAATTCATTTATCAATTCCAGGAGTCTCTTTGGTTAAATCCTTGTGTTTTTCTAGATATAATATCATAACATCGGCAAAGAGTGAGAGTTTGATAGCATCTGCCCCCATTTGGATGCCTTTAATTTCCCTCTCTTGTCTAATTGCTCTAGCAAGACTTCCAGCACTATGTTGAATAAAAGCGGAGATAGTGGGCAACCTTGTCTGGTTCTGGTTCTAAGTGGGAATGGTTTCAATTTTTCCCCATTCAGTATGACATTGGCAGTGAGTTTATTGTAAATTGCCTTGATAATTTTAATGTATGTCCCATCTATGCCTATTTTGATAAGAGTTTTTATCATAAAGTTGTGCTAGACTTTGTCAAATGCTTTTTCTGCATCTATTGAGAGAATCGTATGGCCTTTGTTTCTGCTTTTGTTTATGAGGTGAATTGCATTTATAGATTTTCGTATGTTGAACCAGCCTTGCATCCATGGTATAAAGCCCACCTGGTCATGGCAACTTGTTTTTTTGATATGCTGCTGAATTCCATTTGCAGAAATTTTGTTGTGGATTTTTTCATGTATATTCATGAAAGATATTGATCTGCAGTTTTCTTTTTTGTTGTGTCTTTCCTGATTTTGCTCTCAAGGTGATATTGGCTTCATAGAATGATTTAGGAAGGATACCATCTTTCTCAATGTTGTGGAATAATTTCTGTAGTATATGTATGAGTGCTTCTTTGTATGTTTGGTAAAACTCTGAAGTGTAGCCATCTGGCCCAGGAATTTTCCTTTTTGGAAGGTTTGTAATTACTGGTCCAATTTCTGTACTTGAAATTGGTCTATTCAGGAATTCTATTTCCACCTGGGTGAACTTAAGAGGTTGTATGTTTCCAAGAATTTATACATTTCCTCCTCATTATGTAGTTTTTGGGCATATAAGTTTTTATAGTAATCAAAAATAATCTTTTGTATTTCCATGGTGTCTGTTGTGACCTCTCCTTTTTCATTTCTAATTGAGTTTATTAGAGTCCTTTCCCCTCGAATTTTTGTCAATCTAGCAAGAGGGCTGTCAACTTTGTTTACCTTTTGAAAAAACAGCTTTTGGTTTTGTTGATCTTCCATATATTTCCTTTGTTCTCAATTTCATTTATTTCTGCTTTGATCTTGGTTATTTATTTTCTTCTACTAGGTTTGGAATTGATTTGCTCTTCCTTTTCGAATTCCTTGAAACTGTTCGTTAGATTTTTGATTACTGAGCTTTCTATTTTTTTGGATGTGAGCATTTAATGCTATGAATTTTCCTCTCAGGAATGCTTTTGCTGTATCCCACAGATTTTGATAACTTGTGTCTCCATTATCATTTAGTTTCAAGAAACTCTTGATTTCCCACTGTATTCCATCCTTGACCCAATAGTTATTCAACAATAGTTTGTTTAGTTTCCATGACTTTGTGAGGTTGTGAATATTTCTGTTGTAATTGAACTCTAGGTTTATATCACTATTATCGGAGAAGATACATGGTATAATTTCTGTTTCTTTGAATTTGCTGAGGTCTGATTTGTGGCCTAGTATGTGATCAATTTTGGAGAAAGTTTCATGAGCTGATGAGAAGAATGTGTATATATTTGACTTTCTTTGGGTGGAATGCTCTGTAGAGGTCTGTCAGACCCTTTTGTTCTAGACCTCTGTTTAAGTCCATTATTTCTTTCCTTATTTTGTGTTTGGAAGATATGTCCAGTTTATTCAGTGGGGTGTTGAAGTCCCTGGCTACTATGGTGTTTTGGTTTATCAAGCTGTTTAGATCAGACAGGGTTTGCTTTATGTAACTGGGCGCTCCTGAGTTGGGTGCATAAATATTAAGAATTGTTAATTCTTCTTGTTGGATCTTCCCTTTCACCTTTATATAGTGGCCATCTTTGTCCTTCCTTACTTTGGATATTTTATTTTTTTGCAGTGTTTTTAAAATTTTTATTTTAAAAGTTATTGTACAGTAAAATTGACTGCAGTATACAGCATTATGACTTTTCACACATATAGATTTGTATAATCACCACTGGAATAAGCATACAGAACATTTCCAAATGCCCCACAAAAATGTCCAGATGCTACCCCTTTATCATCACACCCTCCCCCAATCCATGAAAACTAGCAACCACTGGTCTCTGTCACTATAGTTTTGTGTTTTTGTAAATATTATATAAATAAAGTCAAATAGGACATAAATTTTTGATATTGGCTTTTTTTCACTGAACATAATATCTTTGAGATTCATCCATTTTGTTGTATGTTATCAATAGTTCATTCTTATTCATTGCGAGCAGTATTCCATTACAAGGATGTACCACTCCATATAATACTCTCTCTTGTTGAAGGGCATTTGGATTGTTTTCAGTTCTGGGCTATTTTTTTTTATAATTTTTTTTATTTCAGGAAATTTTGGGGATACATTTTGGTTACACGTTATGATTTTGCCACATGCCAACCATGATTTGAGACGTGCCTTTTCTCCCCCACAATGCTCACCACATCCATTAGTTGTGAGTTTCCCACCTCCAACACTCCTACCCCAAAAGAATATTACTACTCTGTGAGCACCTTAGTGTTGATTAGTCAGTGCCACTTTGATGGTGAGTACACGTGATGTCTATTCTTCCATTCTTGTGATACCTCATTTTGGAGGATAGGCTCAAGCTCTATCCAAGAAAATATAATAAGTGGTGCTAGATCACCATCATTTCTTATAATTGAGTAGTATTCCATTGTATACATATACCATATTTTATTAATCCACTCATGGATTGACAGGCACTTGTGTTGTTTCCACATCCTTGCAATTGTGAATTGTACTGCCATAAACATTCCAGTGCAGATGTGTTTTTTATAGAATGACGTTTGTTACTTTGGGTAAATGCCTAACAGTACTTTTGCTGAATCAAATGGTAGTTCTACTTGTAGGTCTTTGAGGTATCTCCAAATTCTTTTCCACAGAGGTTGTACTAATTTGCAGTCCCACCAACAGTGTAAGAGTGTTCCTATCTCTCCACATCCTTACCAGCATTTGTTGCTTTGGAATTTTTTGATACAGGCCAATCTTACTGGAGTTAGGTGATATCTCATTGTGGTTTTGATTTGCATTTCCCTAATGATTAGAGGCCATTATTCTGTTTTCTTTTGTAAAGTTTCTGTTCATGTCCTTTGCCCATTTATTGATGGGGTTGTTTGATTTTTTCTCATTGATTTTTTTGAGTTCTAGATAAATTCTTGATATCAGTCCTTTGTTGGATCTGAAATGAGTAGAGGTGCCCCTGCTTTCTTTTGACTTCCATTTGTCTGGAGGATTGTTTTCCATCCCTTTACCTTGAGCCTGAGGGCATGTTTGTGGGTTAGATGTGTTTCCTGTAGACAGCAGATACAAGGCTTGTGGATTTTTATCCATTCTGCCAGTCTATGTCTTTTCATAGGATAGTTTAAGCCATTCACATTTATTGAGAGGATTGAAATTTGAGGTAGATTTCCATTCATATTGTTGGGTGAAATCCTATTGTTTTGTTTTACTCCTTGAGCCATCATGTAGTCAGGTTCTAGAGTTTAACTTTTGAATGATTTTATTTTGGAGAGTGTCTATTGCGCTATTCAGTGTGTAATGCAGGTCTGAGTACTTTCTGTAGGGCTGGTCTGGTTTTCGCAAATTTCATCAGTGATTGCTTGTCTGGGAGGTCTTTATTTTTCCCTCATAGATGAAACTTAATTTTTCCAGATAGAGAATTGTGGAATTCTAGAGAATTCTAGGTTTGGCATTATTCTGTTTTAGAAGATTAAGGATAGACACCCAGTCCCTTCTGGCTTTTAAAGTTTCAGTTGAGAAGTCTTCAGTTAGACTGATAGGTTTTCCTTTGTATGTTATTTGCTGCCTTTCCCTTACTGCTCAAATAATTGATTCTTTCATTTTTACTTTGGTCAGCCTAATAACTATGTGACGTGGTGATTGCCTTTTCACATTGAGTTTCCCAGGAGTTCTGTGTGCTTCTTGTATCTTGATATCATGATTTCTGGCCAGGCCAGGCATATTTTCCTCCAGTATGCCATGAAATAAATTTTCCAGCCCTTGTGTATTTTCTTCTTCTCCCTCTGGGGTGTCAATGATTCTTATATCTGGCTTCTTTATGTAATCCCACATTTCTTGTATATTTTGGTCTTGTCTCTTGTTTCTCTGTTCTTTTTCTTCATCTGGTTTGTTTAGCACATAGGCATTACCTTCAAGCTCTAAGATTCTTTCCTCTGCGTGATCCATTCTATTATTGAGGCTTTCCAGTGTGTTTTGCCATTCCTTGAATGCCTCCTTCATTGTCAAGATTTCTGTTTGGTTTTTGCAGAGTATTTCAATTTCTTTAGAGAATTTTTCATTCATGTCTTGTGTTGTTCTTGTGGTTTCTTTATGTTGGGATTCTATTTTCTCTTCAATTCCATCAAGTTTTCTTACAATCCATATTCGGAATTCTCCCTCTGTCAGTTTAATCATATTGTGTAAGTTGTTATCTATTGATGGAGATTGAATATTTTCTCTTGGAGTTGAATATTGAATATTTTCTCTCTGATCTTTCATGTTTCCTGTGTTCTTTAGCTGATTCTTTTGCATCAGACCACTTTGTCAAGGACTGGGGGGTGCTGGGACTGGTTTATGGACTTATTTCTGAGTCCCTGAAGGGACATTCCTTGACAATGCTGGGGAGATGCACTCTGTTCCTGTATTGTGTCAGAGGTGTTTTAGCCTGTTGTGTTATCTCTGACCTGTTGTCTTCACCTTCTGCTAAAGGAGATTAGTGAGTGTGGAACCGTTGCTTAGACTCCCAGGTGTTGGATCACTCTTGTGCGTGTGACTCCGCTGCCATCCACTAGTTTGAGATGGAAATCACCGTGTTGGCCTATGGGGTTACTCTCTCTTTTGTTGCTTGTAATTTGCATGGAGGAGTTGTTTATCAAGGTATTCCAATACCTTTGTATTGGGCTCTAAATCCCCAAATGGGATATACAAGTACCCCAGTCTTCGGAAAATGTCATGCCACTCCCAAGGGTTACTTGAGCCCTGTTCCCATTTTAGGTGGGGTGAGAAGAGCAGCAGGTACCAGCGAGCCTAAGAGTGTATACTTCTGAGGTTGCTTGATGTGCTGCTAGGGGAGAGCTGCTAATATGTTATTCAGGGCTCTTTCGCCACACTTGAAAAGCAGCTCCTGATGGGGGGTGTAAATTGGTGCAATTGCTAAGATCTCTGGTCAAGATTTTCCTTCCCAGACCACAAGCCCAAAAGCTGGCAACAGCCTGAGTGCCAAGGGCAAGCCCTTTTGTTATGATCTTATCAGATGATCAAAACCAACCCGCTGTACTGAGTCAACAATCTGTCCCCTTTTGCTTCATTCCAAGGTCCCACAGATTCAAGCCAGTCACACAGGGAAAGCGACTTTTCTCCTTTCTCCCTGCCTTCAAGGGTTGAGTTTGTCATATTGGGATGGGGGAGGGGCATTGGCTGAGGCTACCACAGGTTCCAGCCAGAAAACGTCTTCTCTCGTTTCTCCCTCACTCCAAGGGCAGGGTCTGCCCTGCTAGAGGGGAAGACAAGCCGCTGGACTGGGGAATGGGCACTTCCTGGGGCCACCGGGTGTCTCAGCCCAGGAAGCAGCTACTCTCATTACTCTGCCCCCCCAAGGGTGGGGTTTGTCTCATTGGTATGAAGTACACACCTCAGGGCTCCTGGAGAAGCCCTGCTCAGGTCCACTGAGGGCCTCAGTGAAGAAAGTGGCCTCCTTCACTACTCCACCCTTCCAGGGACGGGGTCTGTCCCTTTGGCGTGAAGCACCCCAGTGGCCAGTTCTCAGAAAAGGGGCAGCAGCTGTCCCACTGCGGGTCTCAGCTCCAAAAGTGTCCTCCTTTGATACTCCGCCCTTTTAGGGGCAGGGTCTGTGCCTTTGGCACAAAACCCAGGTGGTTGAGTGGGACAGGGGCCAAGACCGCCTGGCCACTCTGCCAAGAAAAAGGCTTCTCTCGATATTACACCCCTTCAAGGGCAGGGTTTGACCTGCCAGCCTGAAAAGGCCAGTGGCTGGGTTGGGAGAGGAACATTGAGAAAGCAGCTTCTCTCGTAACTCCCCTCCTCCAAGGGCGTGGCCTGCTCTGCCTTGCAGGGGCAGGGGTGTTGCCAGAGTCTGTTGCCTGGGCCTGCCCTGCTCTGCTGGAGAAGGGGCGGTGCCACAGCGTTTTTAGGCTATGGACCCCCAAAATGGTGGCTGCCCTCCCATGGAGAGCCAGCACTGGAGGTGACTGCTCGGCGGGCAGCAGGTGCTGGATTTAACAGGCTATCTCTAAGAGCCAACTGCTAAGCCCACTGCTTCCATAACACACTGACTCATGACTGTTCAGTGGGAGGGATCTGTACTCTGTCCCACCCTGTGCCAGCCGAATCTGTGGCGATTTCCAAGGGCAGAGCCTCCTTTATGGTGTTCACCTCCCTTGCTCTGGTCCTGGTGGCCTCCAGAAGTGAGAAGCCTGTCTCCAAGCTCCCTCCTGCAGGACCAGGAAGTGTTCACTTGGACCAGTCCCTCCCCTACCCATGGCGGACCCAGCACAGCACACTGGAGAGTTCAAAATGTTTCCTGCTCCTGTCTGTACTCCACACAGCCTGTTGTCCTGTGCTACAACTTCGCACTGACTTCAGGCACTTCCCTGCCTGCGTGGGTGTGGAGGTTGGTGGAGGAAGAGTAGTCCTCCTGTGGGTCAGATCACACTGCCCCAGCCAGCTGACAGGCACAGCCGTCACACGCTCTATTCCCTATTGTATATCTCGCACTCTCCAGACTTTGCGGTGGATTCTCCAATTCATTTTTTTTTTCCAGCGCTGCTTGTCTCGCGCTGCTTCTCTGCAGATTCATGATGCTGTTCCTGTGGGAGAGAGATACACTCATGTGTAGCTGTCGGCATTCTTCACCTCCTACTCTGGGATCAGAGAGCCAGGAGGTCACCCCTAACCCACCATTTTTCAACTCCCTCCTCTAATTCATATTTGCATCCTCCCTTCATCCCCACAGGGACACAGTAGGCACCCTTATGTTTGTTAAATTAACGTTATTTTCTTCCTTGTTCACATAAATTTTGCCAACCTAAATTCAAGACACTATGACTGAAAAAAATTAAATCATTGAGCTGTTTCCTATGAACTTCTTGTTCAAGAATTTCTAACTCTTACTTTGTGGTACCAACTACCAACTAGGCATTAGAAAAACATAAAGACCTGACAGTACAGATACTTCTGGAGTAAGACTATAACCATAAACCTAGGCCTCCTTTTGAGGAAGACAATAGACTTTCACTTCAGATTTATTCTTTATCTGACTAGGCTGCATTTCCTCTAACCACTATTTCATAATTCCCAATTTAATCAAACTTTAACTTCCATCATTAGGTAAATTTCAGAATGTGTTCTGCAATGGGTTTTGGGAGTTGAAAAGAACAGAAATCATCCTCATCACTGTTACCACAGATTGTGAAATCATAGCATCAGAATGGGCTACAAAGTGTTATCTAGGTCACTGGGCAGCTCTGTGCCTCCTAACTTTTCACTTCTTGCAAAATCAATCAACATTTACCAAAGTTTTTCATAATAGATGTCTAGGAGACTTGGGACTGGAGCTAATCAAAAGTCACTAACATTTTGTAAGAAATTACTTACTAAAGCCAAAGTTTCTGATAGGGAGAGTTATCAAAATCCAACATCAAGATAAGTCAAAGCCACAAGCCATCTCAGTGTTCCATGCCGATGCTTCCCTGCAGCGTTATTGTAGCAAAGAATAGTGTTGTGCTAAATACATTACATTCCTTCCTTGTCATCTGACTCTGACTGTTGCAATGTTTTTACTATAACTCAAAAACAAAATACTAAATCCCAAACTGTTCCCCATTTGTTTTTACTTTTTTTTCTTTTTTTTTTTTTTTTT
>NW_012148119.1:923864-925777 GCF_000956105.1 Propithecus coquereli | reverse complement strand
CTCACTAGCTCAGGCTGAACATTCATCCTCCGAAGCACTTCTTCAGGCATGCAAAAAACAGGACTAACAGGTTTAATCTGTTCTTCTGCCAAAAGTGACAATCCAGCAATTCCAGATAATGTATGAAAAGGATCTACCATATCTCCTGGCCTGTCTGCAAATCCCCCCATTTCTTCATCTTGACATGCTAAGATGAAATTGTGCAATTTCTCTCTGTCAATCCAATGAAGCCTTCCAATTATCTTTAGGGAGGCCAACACCCACCATGAATAACATACATCTGGTAACTTCTCTGGCCTTCCATTGAGTCCACCTGAGGGTAACTGTCGTTCACAAAGCCACCAACCAAGTAAATCAGAATTTACTTGATGCAACTGACTGGTAATAGCCAGGAATCCTGTGCAACAATAGATCTGCCCAGCATGGGATTCAGAACCTGGTCTGCAACCAAATCCATCATCAAAGTTCATACAGGATAAAACAAATTCAATTGCCTTTTCCACATTAATGGCATCAAGCTTCCCCAATAGAGCCAAAGTTGCCACTGCACAAAAGGAGAATCTTGTATCAATTTCTCCCCAAATGTCTCCAGCAAAAGAACGATCTTCTTTCTGTAGACTTTGAACATATTCCACAACTTTGTTTATGTCAATAACATTAATACTATCATACAGAGTAAGAATCTGGACAGCACTAAGAGTGTATAAAAGATGAGGATCATGTCTGATACTAGTGCTTATTCCACCACACTCATGTTGGCATGACTTAATAAATGTCAGAATTTCTTCTCTATTCACGTGATGAAGTTGTCCCATGAGATTCATTACTGTCAGACCCCAATAGATACCACTCATTCCTAAATACTTAGGCATGCAGTATTCATAATCATCTTTCTTTGAGCCATAGGATGCAATATAATCTGCATGTTTCTCCAATAATAGGGTGCTGGGTGCATCTCACTTGATAATAACATCCTTCTGTGGAGTGCCCATGTCTACGAACGAAAGGACCAACAAAACTTTCTAAACTGCTAAAAGTGGGGAAGAGTTGAAACTTGGGCTTTATTTTGGAAATTAAACATTTGGAAGGAAGGCTTACAGTAGTAGGTTTGACTTTTATAAGGTCAACTGGATGCTTTTAGAATAAAAATATATTTTTCTATTTGTATCATTTCATAACCCAAATAAATGTTCATGAAGTAGATGTGTTCTACATAGCAATAGGTCATAGGGACTTTGATCAGAATGCAGGAAATATGAAAAGACAGAGCATCTAACTACATATTTATATACCCAAGGTAAATGAGAACTTGATTATGAGAATGTGGGGAAAGTGATATCATTTCATGCTTTACAATTCTCTTTGATTTAATTTTGTATGAGTCACTGTATTTTATCTTTGACAGATAATAACTCAATCACATTTCTTTTATTATCCTGGGAGGCCTCTGGACTTGGGATATTAAAAATAGAAAAAGTATTTTAAAAACCCTGGTAAGCAGATACAAACCCCCTAATGATTTTGCTTGTCATTTTTTTTTTGTCCTTTTTCCTGTCTGAGACACAGAGATGCAATTGTGCTGCATTATCAAAAAATTAAATCAAAAATTAAAACTTCAGGGAGTCTGAATGTCTGCTTCCAGTGACACAATACTTTGTCAATATCATTTGGTTTTGCTTAGGGAGCCTATATTTTCCTGCACTTTGTAATTGCCTCTGTGCTAAATTATATCTAAAATAGAAAGAGACCATATGAAGGGATTGCTTGATAAAATGAGCTATGCATCTTGACACCTCTTGCTTAAGTTCTATTCAGTCTAATCATCAATAAAACATATATTAATACTATATAACTTTATTCTGTATCAATACCCACTCTCTACCTCCACCTCTATATCCAATCAACATTTTACT
>NW_012148119.1:919048-921999 GCF_000956105.1 Propithecus coquereli | reverse complement strand
AAATTGATAGATTCTTAGAATGGCAGGCAGGTACAATTCAAAACCTTAAATACAAATCTGTAATTTGATTCCAATCTCACTCTCCGACTCTTCTGTTCAGGGTTTGGAAGAATAACTGCTAGAAGCCTCTGAAGACACTGTTTATAGTCTCTCTAAAGGTTGATATGAGAGAGGACTGGAGAGGATGATAGTATGCACTGTGCTCTAGCTGGTTCTTTTCTCTGCATCCTTCTGGGCTTGGGAGTCACAGCTCAAACCTTTCATTTTATTATATTCCAAACTGAACATGAAAGAATCTTTCTTTTTAAGGGTTTACAAGAATATCTAACAAAGACTAAACTCAGTCACAACTATCCACAAACATTTCCTTATGTTGGGATGTAATAATGCTGTTTCCTGTTTATATTTGATTTATAAATAGTGAAGTATATCTTACCTTCATTTCACTGATTTATTCCTTTTTGACAACGTCATGCTCAAGTTGCAGGTGACTTCATATAAAAGCCCCACTGGATTTACCACATGAAAAGGAAATGGTTTGTTGATTTAAAACAAACAAAGTCACATTTTCATCCTTAGCACAATAACTAAAAGTGTCCTTCTCCTTGAAACACTATCTTCTAAACCACATCTAAAGAAAAATGAATTATAGAATAAAAACTTCTACAGATGAGATTCAAAATATTTTCCTAGATGGATGGGAAAAAAAGGGTGGATTAGCAGTGACCTCCTGGCTCTCAGCTCCCAGAGAAGGTGAAGAATTTGGACAGCTATACACGAGTGCATCGCTCCCCGCCAAGAACAGTATTGTGAATCTGCAGAGAAATAGCATGGGACACGCAGTGTAGGAAAAAACAAAAAAAGATGAATGGGAGATATGATCACAAAGACTGGAGGGTGAGAGGTATACAATAGGGAATAGTGTGTGGGATGGCTGCACCCACCAGGACAGCCAGCGCAGTGTGATCTGACCCACAGGAGGATGCCCAGCTCCTCCACTGACCTCCACACCCACTCAGACAGAGATGCACCTAAAGTCTGTGCAAAGTCATGGCATGGTAGGACAGGCTCTGTGGAGAGGAGACAATAGCAGGAAACATTTTGAACTCCCTGGTGCTCTGTGCTGGGACTGCACTGGCCAGGGGAGGGACTGGTCTGACTGGTTACTTCCCTCCACGGTATGAGAGTTTGGAGACAGGCACCTCACCACTGGTGGTCAGCAGGACCAGAACAAAGGAGGTGAACGCTGAAAAGGAATTCTGCCCCTGGAAACCGCTGATGATTCATCTGGCTTGGGGAGGGACAGAAAGAGCAGGACACTCTCCTAGGCATACCTGAGACTGCGAGACTGTGATGCAGACGGGACAGCTGGTGGCCTGTTTATTCAGCCCGCCGAATGAGCATTTGCCAACTCCTGAGCAATTGCTCACAGCATTAGCTCTCCAGGGGTGGGCGGCAGCCATTTTTGGTGTCTACAGCCTAGAGACGCTGCTGCCTGCTGCAGTTTCAGGAAGCACCCCTCTCCCAGCCTGGGGACTTTCTCAATGGGTATGGTGGGCTCCACCCTGGGAGAAAAGCCAGTTTCTCTATGTGGGTGGTGTGAATCTGTGGGACTCTGTGGCTGAAAAATAGTTTGTGACCTGATGATTAGGCTAGCTGGGCCGGTGATGGCGGATGATCCTTGAGTGCTTTCCCCCAAAGCTAGTTCTCCATGGGTGGGTGGCCACCATCTGTGGGACCCACAGCCTGGAGCCACTGGGGAGTGTGGCAGTCCAAGGAAACACCCTTCCCCCAGCCTGGCAATTTTTGTGCCAGGCACGGCAGGCTCCACCCTTGGAGGTGGGGAGAAGGGAGAAAAGCCATTATCTCTGTGCAACTGGGGTGAATCTGTGGGGCTTTGGTGCTGAAAAATAGTTGGTGGCCTGTTGATTCTGCCCACTGGACCGGCTTAGGTCACCTAATAAGATCATAATTATAGGGCTTGCTCTTGGGTATCCAGGTGGCTGTCAGCATTGGAGTTTGTGGAAGAGGGAGGAAAAACCTAGCCAGAGATCTTAGCAATTCCACCACTTGACCCCTGCCATCAGAAGCAGCCTGCCAAGTGTGGTGAAAGAGCCCTAAATAACATATTAGTGGCTCCCCCTAGCGACATATGAAGCAAACATAGACGCACACACATCCAGGCTTGCAGGCACCAGCTGCTAACTATCTTGCCCTTACCCACATCTTAAGGTGGAACAGGGTCCAAGTAACCCTAGTGAGTGGCAATATCCTGTAGGTTTGTCATATATGGCTTTTATCATTTTGAAGTAAGTCTCATCTATGCCTATTTTGTTACTTTCTTATAATAAAGGGTGCTGGATTTTGTTGAATGCTTTTTCTGCATCCATTAAAAGGATCACACGGACTTGTTTTTACTTCTATTTATGTGGTGCATTACATTTACATACTTGTGTATGTTGAACCATCCCAGAATTTCTGGGATGAAGCCCACTTGGTCGTGATGGATTATTTATTTATTGTTTTTTTAATGAGTAGCTTATTTCAATTTTCTAGGATTTTATTAAGAATTTTTGCATCTATATTCATAAGGGATATTGGTCTGTAGTTTTCTTTTTTTGTTGAGTCCTTTTCTGGATTTGGTATTAGGGTGATGTTGGCATTGCAAAACATGTTGGGGAGAATTCCTTCCTTCTCAATGTTGTAGAATAATTTCTGCAGGATAGGCAGCAGTTTTTCTTTTTATGTCTGGTAACATTCAGGTGTGAAATCATCTGATCTGGGACTTTTTTTAAGGAAGGTTTTTTTTCTATTACTGCTTCATTTCTGTACTTAATATTGGTCTGTTCAGGAATTCTATATTTTCATGACTGAGCCTGGGGAGGCTGTGTGTTTCTAAGAATTTGTACATATCCTCCACATGTTCAAGTTCATGTGCACAGAGATTTTTT
>NW_012148119.1:917271-918998 GCF_000956105.1 Propithecus coquereli | reverse complement strand
CTATATAACTTTATTCTGTATCAATACCCACTCTCTACCTCCACCTCTATATCCAATCAACATTTTACTATAATTTTTAAAGAAAACACAGATGTTGTGACTAATGAGAGTAAAAAGGTTTTCAGTTACATTAAAAATAATACAAATGTAAAACAATTAAATGATTCTTAAAATAGGATATGTAATTTCCATAGGGAAAGAAATAAAAACAAAGTAACAGTGTCAAGGTGAAACTCGAGTAAGAACTTTTAAACCTAAGGAGTGCCTGAGCAACATTCAGAAATATTAAAATAAATGGTTTGACCTCCATCTTAATTGTGATTGTTAGTGGAAAAACCAACTAATCCCCCAAAAGAAAAGAGGCACTGCTGAGCATTTAGGAATGGATTGGAACTCTCGGCTAGCTATGTGTTTCACATCTATCATCATTCCATAATGTTTTCATAAAAAGCAGTAGGAGAAATATATTCATGACCTTTGCACCCCAAATCAGTCTTTCTCATATAAGAAAAAATCAGTTTCACCAAAATAGTGAACATGATTTCTACCGTCATGTTCACTCCCTTTTATTAAAATGTACCTACGTATAAGATCCTCACTTGAAATCCTGTTGAATCACTAAACTGTGAGATCAATAGGTAAAACTTACCTTTTTTCCCCTTAGTTTAGGGGGTCTCTCTGGGCAACTGAACAGCCTTACAGATTACCACTGACTAATCATTGATATGCACAAAAGAAAAAGTGGCCTCATGATTATTCATCTGTATTATCAATGAAGGAAAAACAAGTCTGCTCAATTGTACTTCACCTAAACGAGAAGCTTCATTTTGGCATATCCCTCCTTCATTCTATCCTTCCTTCCCTCCCTTCCTTCCTTCCTTCCTTCTTCTTTCCTTTCTTCCTTTCATACCTGTTGAATGCCTCCTTGATATCGGGCATTGCGTAAGGGAAGGACAAACAAACAATTGTTAGCCAAAACAAGCAGAGCCTGCTTCATGTGGCTGACTAACTTTTGGGAGAAATGAAATTAATAAAATTATCACACCAATAAATAAAAACTTAGAACTGTGAAAGTTGCTATGAAGGAGAGGAACATGGTACTACGGGAGCATGTTATAGAGACGTTACCTAGTTAGGAAGCCAAAGGAAGGTTTTCACAAGGAAATATGACTTGACTTGAGAGCTAAAGGATTAGTATAAGATAACTGGAGAAAGGAGTAAAGGGATATTGCAGTGGAATGCAAAAACCCAGTGAAGGAAAGAGCCTGACTAGAAGGACCAGGGTGAAGTACACCATCAAAGATAATACCTAGCCATTAGAGAACAGCTGGTGGAATATATAAAGAGGGAGAAATATATTGAAGTCAAAATTGAGTACAAAATAGATGTGACACACAACACAATGATTTAAAAATCAATTTTATAAAATCAATGTTAGTAATTATTTGTGAAAATATTTTAACATTTACATTGCATTGTTATTGAACCATTTTGGTGATTATGCATGATTGTTCAATAAATACTGTCTAGACAGTGTGAGCCATCTGCTTAATATAAAAGGTTAGGTAGATATTCCTAACTTATTAACTAAATGCTTCATTTCCATACACACACATTCACACACACATATATGTCAATACAGGAGATGAATAATGAAAGATTTTATTATTTTTCCATGATACTATTTGTCAATTATCTATCCAACATTATTTGCTCTTATATTGTTT
>NW_012148119.1:909656-913096 GCF_000956105.1 Propithecus coquereli | reverse complement strand
TGGCAGGACTGCAAACTAGAACAACTTCTGTGAAAAGTAATAAGGAGATACCTCAAAGAGCTACAAGTAGAACTTCCATATGATCCAGCAATCCCATTATTGGAAATCTACCCAAAGTAACAAAAGACATTCTATAAAAAAGACATCTGCACTAGAATGTTTATAGCAACATAATTCACAATTGCAAAGATATGAAAACAACCCAAGTGCCCATCAATACATGAGTGGATTAATAAAATGTGGTATATGTATGCCATGGAGTTCTACTCAGCCACAAAAAACAATGATGATCTAGCAACTTTTGTATTATCCTGGATAGAGCTGGAGCCCATTCTACTAAGCGAAGTATCACAAGAATGTTATGTCTTCTTGTTAAATTGTTCCCTTTACCATTATAGAATGACCGTTATTTTCTTTCATTGCTTTTGTTTGTTGGAAGACTAAGTTTTCTGCTGTGGGTACTGGTACAACAGCTTTCTTTTGGCTTCCATTAACATGGAATGTTGTTTTCTATACCTTTACCTTGAGTCTGTATGCATCCTTGTGTGTTAGATGTGTTTCCTGGAGACAGAAGATACTTGGCTTGTGTATATGTATCAATTCAGTCAGCCTATGTCTCTTCATTTGACAATACAAGCCATTCACATTTATTGAAAGAATTGATAAGTGCGGTGGATTTCTATTCATCCTGGTGGGTTGAACTTTGTTGCTTTGTTTTCTTTTGAGCCATTTTGGTATCTGTCCTTCAAGCTTTAGCTTTTTGTTAATTTTACATTGCTGAATGTTTATTGTGCTAATCCATGAACAATGTAGATATGATTACTTCCTGTAGGGTAGATCTACTCTTGATGAATTCCCTCAGTGTTTGCTTTTCTGAGAAAGACTTTATTTCCCCATGATATATGAAACTTAGTTTTTTAGGGTACAAAATTCTAGGCAGGGCATTATTCTGTTTGAGAAGGCTGAGAATGGGGCCCCAATACCTTCTGGCTTGTAGGGTGTCAGATGAAAAGTCTGCAGTTAGTCTGATGGGTTTTCCTTTGTAGATTACCTGCTGTTTTTGCCTTACAGCTTGTGGTAGCACCTCCTTCATGTTTATGTTGGCCAGTCTGATGACTATGTGTCGTGGTGTATTTGTTTTGGTGATGAATCTCCCAGGAATCCTATGAGCTTCCTGTACCTATATGTCTAGATTTCTAGCAAGGCCAGGGAAATTTTCCTCAATTATTCCCTCAAATAAGTTATCCAACCCTTATATATGTTCTTCTTCACCCTCAGGGATGCCTATGATTCTTATGTTAGGCTTCTTTACATCCCTTATTTCTTGGAGGTTTTTCTCACTCCTCTTATTTCTCTGCCCTGTCTTTGTCATTGACTTATTTAATTGAAAAGTGTTGTCCTCAAGCTCTGAGATTCTTTCTTCTGCCTGATCTAACCTATTCTTAAAGGTTTTCACTATTTTCACTATGTTTTGTAATTCCTTGAATGAATTTTTCATTTCCAGAAGTTCTGTTTGATTTTCCTTTAATAGTTCAATTTCTATGGTGAATTTTTCTTTCATTTCCTGCATTGTTTTGTGGCTTCTTTGTGTTGGGTTTTGATTTTACCTTGTATTTCATTAAGTTTTCTTACAGTCCACGTTTGAAATACTTCATCATCATTTCAATATTCTGCTTTTGGCTGGTAGCCATTGCTAGGGAGCTGGTGTTTCCCTTTGGGGTTGACCTTTCACTCTTATTCTTCATGCTTCCAGAGTTCTTTCACTGGTTCCTTCTCAACTGGAGCAGATATTGCTTCTCACTTTTGGATTTTTCTTTTCTTTAGATAATGACAGGCCTAGTTTAATTTCTGAGTCAGTAGGTGGTGCTTGTGGATGAGAATCAACCACACCCTCTATAATTGAGTCAGTAAATGCTGTAACTGGGGTGCCAATTGACCTACCTGTTAGTTCGTGGTTTTTGATGAAGGGAGCATGATGCACTGTTGTTTAGGATCTTGTGATCCACTCTAGTTCCTCAGGAGAAGCCCTCTAATACCCCTGGTGGTAGGGTGTCCCTGGTACTTCCAGTTTACTCCTTTATTCACACCACAGCAGAGGTGTGTGGGGGAATTATGTTGGGCATGGGTAGGTTGCATGAGCCTGTCCTCCAGCTCCACAAATGCTGGTAAAGGATATGCAAGGATTAAAGGACCAGTTCCCTGCCTCTGGACTAAACTGCATGGGAGGGGCTGAAATGGCCCCACTCCACCAGAGAGTCTGCACTCTAACCCCAGAAAACTCCCTTAGGAGGACACTCTCACCAAGGGAATAGTGGCAGTTCAAGAAACTCTTAGATCAAGCTGAACTCCCTGTTAAAGAGAGTGGGGGGGATAGCTACTCCAATTCAGTCTGAGGCACTAGAGGCATTTGTTTGCCATGGAACCAGAACTTATGCAAATTGAGTCTTCCAGATTCAATAAAATCCAATATGGTGGTTTTCCAGGGAAAGTGGGGAGGAGGTGCACTTATGGACCCCTGCTCTCTTGTGCTCCTCCACGTCCTCTCAATGGGCCCTGGTTCTCACTCACCACCCTGAGACCGGGACCTCTCCCACACACCATCCCACCTGGCCACCTGCACCATCAGTAGCCAGAAAGTCGAACACCTGTGAGTGGGAAGGTCATCAACTGAGGTTGCCCTGCTGGCTCAACTCGGGGTGGAGACATGTCCTTGGTGCTGAAAGGGAGTCACCACAGAGAACTCCAGCAGCTGCTGTTGTGGCGGGGGAAGGGACCACGGACTTCCTGTACCACTCTTTTGAGCTAGGGAGTAGCACCAGTCTGTCCTCCTCTCCAAGCTGTGACAGTGGCCACTCTGTCCGAGCCAGGCTTGGCTGGTGGTGCAACCCCCCAACCCAAGACAGGCTCAGTCACTCAGCATGGGACTGGGCCAGGCATGCACTCCCCATTGCCCAAGGCAGGTTCAGTCACTCTGTGTGTGGGGGGGGGGATGCTCTCTGGTGCCTCCTGGCACTCCCCCATGGGATGAGAGCTCTGTGTCCTATTTCAAGCCTTAGGCACCTGGTTGGGGGAAGGGGGAAAAATCTGTTACCTTTTCCCTGGGCTCCGGAACTCCCCTGATTTTGTTCCTCCAAAATTCTCCTTTCTGTCCTCTTCTTTCTCAGCTGTTCGGTTCCTGCTGGTGGCGGTCTGAATTTCACTGATGTAAGACCCTGTGGTCCACTCCTGATCATCTATCACCCTCTGTTTCCCTCAGTCCAAACCTCAATTCCTCTACCAGGAAGGTAGGACAAGTCTTGACTCTAGTTGGCCATCTTATCTGCTCTCTCATCAATAACAGTTTAAATCTACTCATTCATACTGTGCAGACAATGATCCCTCCTCTCTCTGATAATCATTTTGCAATCATTTTTAGCATATGTGACTGATAGTGGATGAAT
>NW_012148119.1:900729-907531 GCF_000956105.1 Propithecus coquereli | reverse complement strand
AGCATTCAGATTTTATAGAGCTTTATGGGACTTTGGCTTTTACTCTTACTGAGATGAAAAGCCATTGGAGGATTTCAAGGAGAGAAGTAATGTGTATACACATTAGATGTGTACAGTTGACCCTTGAACAACACAGGGGTTAGGGACACTGACTCTCCATGCAGTCAAAAATCTGCATATATCTTTTGAGTTTCCAAAATCTTAACTACTAATATCTACTACTCACCAGAAGCCTTGCCAATAACATAAACAGTCACTAAAGACATATTTTGTGTATGTATTATATACTGTATTCTTATAATAAAGTAAGCTAGAGAAATGAAAATGTCATTAAGAAAATCATAAGGAAGGGAAAATATGTTTACTATTGATCAAGTGCAAATGAAGCATCGTAAAGGTCTTCATTCTCATTGTCTTCACTATGAGTAGGCTGAGAAAGAGGAAGAAGAGGTGTTGGTCTTGCTGTCTCAGTGGTGGCAGAGGCAGAAGAGGTGGAGGAGGTGGAAGGGGAGACAAGAGAGACAGGCACACTTGGTGTAACTTTATAGAAATACATCATAATTTGTGTGACATTTTTGCTTTTTTGTTTCTCTAAAAATATTTCTATATGGTATGAATCCTTCTTCCACCATTTGTTTTAGTTTCAGTGCCCATATCATAGAAGGGTCCAGGTCATAAAATAATTCAAAAATAGTCTTGAATAATTGGAACCCTTGTGCCGGATTTTCTAATGTCAATTTTGTTTAATCCTTCCTTCCAGATTTTCGGGACGTTCTCTCTATTGAGGTTCTCTTCCATAGCCTTGACAATCCTTTCCATAAAAAATCATGTGTAATAAACCTTAAAGGTCTTTATGACCCCCCTGATCTAGAAACTGAATTAGAGATGTTATGTTTCGGGGCAAGTAGAACACTTCCATGACTTCTGTGTTGAACTCAAAGGGTCTTCAGTGGCCAGGGGCATTTCTAATATGAAAAGAACTTTAAAAGCCAGTCGCTAAGGGGTAGCTAATGCCTGTAATACTAGCACTCTGGGAGGCCAAGGCAGGAGGATTGCTTGAGTTCAGGAGTTCAAGACCAGCCTGAGCAAGAGCGAGACCCCTTATTCTCAAGGTACTTCTTGATTTCAGGGACAAAGAATTGATAGAATCAATGCAGAAACAGGGTTCTTATTGTCCAAGCCTTCTTTTTGTACAATAAAAAGATGGCAGCTGGCATTTATCTTTTCCCTTCTAGGCTCTGGGGTTACCAGCCTTATAGATAAGTGCAGTCCTGATCATAAGCCTGATTTCATTTGCACAAAACGGTAGAATTAGCCTATCCCCTTCCTGCCTTAAGTCTTGGTACACACTTCTCTTCCTTACTAATAAATGCCCTTTGTGGCTTTTTCCTCCCATAATACGGCACTTTTATCTTCATTAAAAACCTGTTCAGTGGGAGGGAAAATGGCGGATTAGGGGTGACCTCCTGGCTCTCTGCTCCCAGACTAAGAGGTGAAGAGGTGAAGACAATCACACGCGAGTCAATCGCTCTTCCACAGGATCAGCTTCGTGAATCTGCAGAGAAGCAGTAAGGGACAAGAAGCACTGGGGGAAAAGAAGGTGAATGGGAGAATCTACCGCAAAGTCCGGAGAGTGCGAGATATACAACAGGGAATAGAGCATGGGATGGCCATGCCCATCAGCCGGCCAGGGCAGTGTGATCTGACCCAGAGGAGGATGACTCTTCCTCCATTGACCTCCACACCCACGCAGGCAAGGAGGTGCCTGAAGTCAGCACGAAGTGGTAGCATGGGCCAACAGGCTGTGTGGAGTAGAGACAGGAGTGGGAAACATTTTGAACTCTCCTGTACACTGTGCTGAGTCTGCTTTGGGCGGGGGAGGGACTGGTCCGAGTGGACACTTCCCGGTTCCACAGGAGAGAGCTTGGAGACAGGCTTCTCCCTTCAGGAGGCCGTCAGGACCAGATCAAGGGAGGCGAACACCATAAAGGAGGCTCTGCCCTCTAAAATCACCAAAGATTTGGCTGGCACAGGGTGGGATAGAGTACAGATCCCTCCTACTGATCAGTTGCCAGTGTGTTAGGGAATCAGTGGGCTCAGCAGGTGGCTCTTAGAGACAGCGGTGACAAACCCGGCTCCTGATACCCACCCATGCAGTCGCCTCCAGTGTTGGTTCTCTATGGGTGGGCAGCCACCATTTTGGGAGTCCATAGCCTAAAATGATCGGGGCCTATTGCCCAGGCACTGGTCTCAGGCATCGCCCCTGCCCTGCCCAGCAGAGCTGGTCCTGCCCTTGCAGGAGGGGAGTAACAAGAGAAGATGCTTTCTCTCCCAAACTTGTTGTCGGTCTTTTTGTGCTGGTGGTTCAAGCTCCGCCTTTGAAGGGGCGGAAAAGGGAGAGAGGTCGCTTTCTTGGCTGAGTCACCATGTGGCCTTGGGTGTCCCACGTCCCACCCAGCCGCTTGCACTTCACGCCAAAATGACAGACCTCACTTTGGAAGTGTGGAGTAGTGAAGGAGGCCGCTTTTCTAGCCGTGACCTGGGGAGACATAATCACCCCCACTTCCATGCAACTCGGCCCCCAGGCGCTTCGCACCAAAGGGACTGACTCTGCCCCTGGGTGGAGTGGTGAAAGAGGCCGCTTTTTGAGCTGAAACTCACGAGCACTACCACCCTTTTGTTTCATCTCCGTGGCAGGGCTGCTTTGCACCAAAGAGACAGATGACAGCCCTAAAAGTGTGTAGCAGTGAAGGAGGCTGCTTTTCGAGCTGAGACCCACGGTCACCTCTTTGCTGTGACTTGGTAGCCGCCTGCCAAAGGGACAGACTCCACACCGGGAAGGGCATAGTACTGAAGGAGGCTGCTCTCTCAGCTGGGACCCACAGCAGCCTCTTTGCTTTGACTTGGTAGCCAGCGTCGCCTGTCAAAGAAACAGACCCCACACTTGGAAGTGCAGAGTGGTGAGGGAAGCTGCTTTCTGGGCTGAGACCCACCAGGGTTGCAGATAGCCCTTGGCTGCAATCGGGCCACTAGTATTTCGTACCAAAGGGACTGACCCTACCTCTGCAGGGGAGGAATAGCAAGGCAGGCTGCTTTCTGGTCTGGGTCCCTCAGTGGCCATGGACAGGGCTTCTCCAGCAGCCCTGAGGTGTGCACTTCCTACCAACTAGACAAAGCCCACCCTTAGAGGGGAGGAGCAACGAGGGTAGCCACTTCCTGGGCTGAGACGCCTGGTAGCCCCAGGAAGGGCCTTTCCCCGAGTCCGGTGGGTTACCTTCCCCTCTGGCAGGGCAGACCCCGGCATTGGAAGAGGGGAGAAATGACAGAAGACATTTTCCAGGCTGGGTCTTGTGGCAGTCTCAGCCAACGCCCCTCCCCCAGCCCATCAAGACAGACTCAGCCCTTGAAGGAAAGGGGAAAGGAGAAAAGTTGCTATCCCTGTATGACTAGCTTGAATCTGTGGGACCTTGGATCTAAGCAAAAGGGGACTGATTGCTGACTTGGTACAGCTGATTGGTATTGATCATCTGATAAGACCATAACACAAGGGCTTGTCCTTGTTGCCCAGGCTGTTGCAAACTTAGGGACTTGTGGTGTGGGAAGGAAAATCTCGACCAGAGTCCTTAGCAATTGCACCAATTGACACCCCCCATCAGGAGCTGCCTCACAAGAGTGGCAAAAGAGCCCTAAATAGCATATTAGCAGCTCTCTCCTAGCTGCAGATCAAGCAACCTCTGAAGTATACACTCTTATGCTCGCAGATACCTGTTGCTCTTCTCACCCCACCTAAAGTGGTAACAGAGCTGAAGTAATGCTTGGGAGTGGCACAACATTCCCCAAAGACTGAGACACCTGTAGGTCCCATTTGGGGATTTAGAGCTCAATACGAACTATTGGAATACCTTGATAACCAACTCCTCCATGCAAAATACAAACAACAAAAGGGAGAGTAACCTCATAGCCCAACACACTGCCTTCCACCTAAAACTAGTGGTTGGCAGTGGAGTCACACACACAAGAGTGATCCACCTCCTGGGAGTCTAAGCAAGGGATCCATACTCACTAATCCCCTTAAGCAGGAGGTGAAGACAACAGGTCAGAGATAACCCAAAAGGCTAAAACACCTCTAACACAATACAGGACCAGAGCGCATCTTCCCAACATTTGTCCTTGACAAAGTAGCCTGATGAGAAAGAACCAGCGAAAGAACACAGGAAACATGAAAGATCAGAGAGAAAAGTCACCTCCAAAAGAAAATATTCAATCTCGATCATTAGATACCACCTGACACAATATGATTAAACTGACAGAGGAAGAATTCCAAATATGGATTGTAAGAAAACTCAATGGAATTGAAGAGAAAATAGAATCCCAACATAAAGAAACCACAAGAACAATTCAGGAAATGAATGAAAAATTCTCCAGAGAAATTGAAATATTATGGAAAAACCAAACAGAAACCTTGACAATGAAGGAGGTATTCAAGGAACTTCAAAATACAGTGGAAAGCCTCAAGAATACAATGGATCATGCAGGGGAAAGAATCTCAGAGCTTGAAGAAAATGCCTATGTGCTAAAGAAATCGGATGAAGAAAAAGAACACAGAAACAAGAGACAAGATCAAAACATACAAGAAATGTGGGATTATGTAAAGAAACCAAATCTTAGAATGATTGGCATCCCAGAGGGAGAAGAAGAAAATTCGCAAGGGCTGGAAAATTTATTTAATTGAATACTGGAGGAAAATATACCAGGCCTGGCCAGAAATCTTGCTATCCAGATACAAGAAGCACACAGAACTCCTGGGAGACTCAATGTGAAAAGACAATCACGATGTCACGTAGTTATTAGGCTGACCAAAGTAAACATGAAGGAAGCAATTCTCTGAGCAGTGAGATGAAAGCATCAAATAAACTACAAAGGAAAGCCTATCAGTCTAACTTCAGATTTCACAACTGAAACTTTACAAGCCAGAAGGGATTGGGTGCCCATCCTTAATCTTCTAAAACAGAATAATGCCTAACCTAAAATTCTTTATCCAGCAAAATTAAGTTTCATCTATGAGAGAGAAATAAAGTCCTTCCCAGAAAAGCAAACACTCATGGAATTTGCAAAGACCAGACCAGCCCTACAGGAAGCACTCAGACTTCATTACACACTGAACAGTGCAATAGACACTCTTCAAAGTAAAATCATTCAAGAGTTAAAGCCTAGAATGTGGACTTAATGATGGCTGAAGAAGCAAAACAAAGCAATAGGATTTTGCCCCACTATATGAATGGAAATCTACCTCAAATTTCAATGTTCTCAATAAATGCGAATGGCTTAAATTGTCCTCTGAAGAGACATAGACAGGCAGAGTGGATAAAAATCCAAAGCCTAGTATCTGCTGTCTACAGGAAATGCATTTAACCCACAAAGACTCAAGGTAAAGGTATGGAAAACAGTTATCCTGGCAAATGGAAGTCAAAAGGAATCGGGGGTAGCTATACTATTTTCAGATAATATAAGCTTTAAACAGGAAAAGTAAAAAAATAGAAAGATGGCCACTTCATAATGGTAAAAAGGAATATCAAACAAGAAGAATTAACAATTTTTAATATTTATGCACCCAACTCAGGGGCATGCAGTTACATAAAGCAAACCTTGTCTGATCTAAATAGCATGATAAACAATAACACCATAATAGCAGGGGATTTCAACACCCCAATGAATGAACTGGACAGAACTTCCAAACAGAAAATAAGAGGAGAAATAATGGACTTAAACAGAGCTCTAGAACAGAAGGCTCTGACAGACCTCTACAGAACATTGCACCCAAATGAAGCCGAATATACATTCTTCTCATCGGCCCATGGAACTTTCTCCAAAATTGATCAAATACTAGGCCACAAATCAGACCTCAACAAATTGCAAAAAATAGAAATTATAACTTGTATCTTCTCTGATCATAGTGGTATAAAAGTAGAGTTCAATTCCAACAGAAATACTCACCATCTGACGAAGTCATGGAAATTAAACAATCTATTCTTGAATAACCATTGGGTCAAGGAGGAAATACGGAGGGAAATCAAGAGTTTCTTGAAACTAAATGATAACGGAGACACTAGTTATCAAAACCTGTGGGATATAGCAAAAGCATACCTGAGAGGAACACTAATAGTATTAGATGCTCACATGCAAAAAACAGAAAGTTCAAAAATTGTCAATTTAATAAACAGTCTCAAGGAATTGGAAAAGGAAGAGCAAATCAGTTCTAAACCTAGTAGAAGAAAAGAAATAACTAAGATCAAAGCAGAACTAAAGGAAATTGAGAGCAAGAGAACTATACAGAAGATCAACATAACCAAAAGCTGGTTTTTTGAAAAGATAAACAAAATTGACACCCATCTTGCAAGACTGACAAGAATTTGAAGGGAAAGGACTCTAATAAACTCAATTAGAAATGAAAAAGGAGGGATCATGACAAACACTATGGAAATACAAAACATTATTTTCGACTATTATAAAAACCGATATGCCCAAAAACTACATAATGAGGAGGAAATGGAAAATTTCCTAGAAACATGCGACCTCCCCTAAGTTCACCCACGACGTAATAGAATTTCTGAATAGACCAATATCAAGCTCAAAAATTGGAGGAGCAATTAAAAACCTCCCAAAAAGGAAAAGTCTCAGACCAGATGGCTATACTTCAGAGTTTTACTAAACATAGAAAGAAGAACTCATACCTATACTACAGAAATTATTCCACATTGAGAAAGATGATATCCTTCCTAACTCATTCTATGAAGCCAATATC
>NW_012148119.1:898271-898978 GCF_000956105.1 Propithecus coquereli | reverse complement strand
GATTACAAACTCATTAACATCTTCTTCATTATATGCACATAAAAAAATAACATCTATTGGATGTTGGGCAGGGGGGAGGGGAGGGGGGAGGAGGGAGGAGGGGATTGGTATATGCATACACAAAGAGTGCAATGCGCACCACCCGAAAGATGGAAATATTTGAAACTCGGACTTAGGGGGGAGGGGGGCAAGGGCAACATATGTAACCTAAACTTCTGTACCCCCATAATATGCTGAAATTAAAAAAAAGCATAAAAAATAAAAATAAAAATAAATGGGCAAAGAAAATGAACAGAAACTTTTCAAAAGAAGAAGACAGAATAATGGTCAGCAAAAATGTAAAAATTGCTCATCTCTAATCATTTGAGAAATGCAAATCAAAGCCACAATGAGATATCACCTAACCCCAGTGATATTGCTTCTATCAAAAAATCCCAAAACAACAAATGTTGGTGAGGATGTGGAGAGACAAGAACACTCTTACACTGCTGGTGGGACTGCAAATTAGTGCAATCTCTGCGGAAAAGAATTTGGAGATCCCTCACAGAGCTAAAAATAGAAATACCATTCGATCCAACAATAGCACTATTAAGCATCTACCCAAAAGAGCAAAAGATATTCTATAATAAAGACATCTGCACACGAATGCTTATGGCAGCACAATTCACTATTCCAGGGATGTGGAAATAACCCAAGTGCCTGTCAAT
>NW_012148119.1:893152-893874 GCF_000956105.1 Propithecus coquereli | reverse complement strand
AGTAATAAAAAAATACCTTGTTTAAGCTATGCTTACAGTATAGTTATAAAAACGTTTTCAAGGGTGATACCTGTAGATATTTATGGAAAATATTGTAAACATTGAATGAATATTTTATTTTAAACATTGAACAAGGTTTCATTTGTTGAATTTTATGGCAAATATTGTTTTTGCTTAAGGAAGTATATATAGGCAGCCCTCTATATCCTTGGGTTAATTGTCTGTAGATTCAACCAACTGAGGATCAAAAATAATAATACAAAATAGCAATAAAACAATGAAAATAATAGAAATAAAAAGAACAATACAGTATAACAGCTATTTACATAGCATTTACATTGTATTAGGTATTATAAATAATCTAGAGATGATTTAAAGTATCCAGGAAGATGTGCATAGTTTATATGCAAATACTATGCTATTTTATATGAGGAGCTTAAGCATCTATGGATTTTGGAATACACAGAATGTCCATAAATCAATGTCTCACTGATTCTGAGGGATTAGTGTAGTTTTTAAGAAAATGAGATGAGGAAACGGACTGCTCATTTGAATCCTGCCCCAATTTTTGGCATCTGTTTTCTCGGTGGAGAAATGGCCATGATGACAGTACCAATTTTATAGATTTGTTGTAAGGATTAAGTGAGTTAATAAGGCATACCTCATTTTATTGTGATTCACCTTATCGCTCTTTGCAGATATTGGGTTTTTCACAAATTGAA
>NW_012148119.1:890244-891342 GCF_000956105.1 Propithecus coquereli | reverse complement strand
GAGAAAATATTCCCATGTTACACATCTGATAAAGGGTTGATAACTAGAATCTACATAGTACTCAAGAAAATGAACAAGAAAAAATCAAACTACCACATGAAAAAGTGGGCAAAGGCTATGATCAAAAACTTTTCAAAAGAAGACAGACTAATGGCCAACAAGCATATGAAAAACTGCTCAACATCTCTAATCATCAGGGAAATGCAAATCAAAACCACAATGAGATATCACTTAACACCAGTGAGAATGGTTTTACAAAAAGTCCCAAAACAACGAATGTTGGTATGGATGCAGAGAGATGGGAACACTTACACTGCTGGTGGCACTACAAACTAGTACAACCTCTATGGACATTAATAGGGAGATACCTCGAATAGCTCAAATTAGAACTACGATTTGATCCAGCAATTCCACTACTGGGGATTTACGCAAAGGATAAAAAGACATTCTATAAAAAGATGTCTGCACTCGGATGTTCGCAGCAGCACAATTCACAATTGCAAAGACGTGGAAACTATCCAAGTGAATGGATTAATAAAATGTGGTATATGTACACCATTGATTACTACTCATCCATTAACAAATGATGAACTAATACCCCTGTACGATTGTGGATAGAGCTGGAGCCCATTCTTCTAAGTGAAGTAACCCAAGAATGGAAAAACAAGCACCATGTATAATCACCATTAAATTGGTACCAACTGATCAACACTTATGTGCACATATGGAAGTAACATTCATTGGGCTTCAGGCAGTAGGGAGGAGGAAGGAGGGGATGAGTAAATTCACACCTAATGGGTATGGTGCATGATGTCTGGGGGTTGGTCACACTTGTAGCTCTGACTTGAGTGGTGCAAAGGCAATATATGTAATGAAAGCATTTGTACCCCTGTAATATTATGAAATAAAAAAAATACATACAAAGTAAAAAATTAAAAAAATAATTAAAAAGAAGCTTATTTTGGCTATGAAGGCATCCTTTTTTTCTTGTGAGTGAGCATTCTCTCCTTGGATTTTTCTTTAGTTTTTGTATTTCTGTTATATCTAGTTTCCCTCTTCCATATTTTCAGAATTTACTTCAGTCTCAAAGAATGTATT
>NW_012148119.1:887569-890194 GCF_000956105.1 Propithecus coquereli | reverse complement strand
GTCTGTGGCAATGCTATATTGTGCAAGTCTATGGGTGCCATTTTTCCGAAAGTATGTGCTCACTTTCTGTCACTGTCAATTTTTTTAATAATTCTTGAAATATTTCAGACTTTTTTATTATTATTATGTCTGATTATTATTGTATCTGTTAGGCTGATTTATGATCAGTGATCTTTGATGTTACTATTGTAACTGTTTTGGATAACCAAAAACTGTGTCCATTTAAGACAGTGAACTTAATCAATAAATGTTGTGTGTGTTCTGATTGCTTCACCAGCCAGACATTCTCTATCTCTCTCCCACTCCTTCAGCCTCCCTATTTCCTGAGACACAACATATTGAAATTAGGCCAATCGATAACCATACTATGGTTTCTAAGTGTTCAAGTCTCGCACTCTAAATCAAAAGCTAGAAATTATTAAGCTTTGTGAGGAAGGCATATTGAAAGCCAAGACAGGTAGAGAGCTAACCCTCTTGTACTGCATAGTTAGCCAGGTTGAAAATGCAAAGGAAAAATTCTCAAAGGAAATTATAAGTGCTACTCCAGTGAACACTTGCATGATAAGAAATTGAAAAAGCCTCATTGCTTATATGGAGAAAGTTTTAGTGGTCTGGATTGAAGATTAAACCAGCAACTACATTTCCTTAATCCAAAACCTAATCCGGAGAAATGTCCTAACTCTCTTCAATTATATGAAGAATGAGAGTGGTAAGGAAGCTGCAGAAGAAAAGTTTGATTCTACCGGAGGTTTGTTCATGTGGTTTAAGGAAAGAAGCTGTCTCCATGATAAAAAAAAAAAAAAAAGTGTGAGATGAAGTATCAAGTGCTGATGGAGAAAATGCACTAACTTCCCCAAAAGATCTACTGAAGATAATTGATGAAGGTGGCTACTTTAAACAACAGATTTTAAATGTACCCCAAACATCTTTCTACTGGAGGAAGATGCCACTTAGAACTTTCATAGCTAAAGAGAAGTCAATGCCAGGCTTCAAAGCTTCAAAAGACAGGCTGGCTCCCTTATCTTGTTAGGGGCTAATGCAGCTGGTGATTAAATTGAAGCTGGTGCTCATTTACCATTCTGAAAATACAAGAACCCTTAAGAATTATGCTAAATCTAGTATGCCTTCGTTCTGTAAATGGAACAACAAAGCCTGGATGATACTAAATATATTTTCAGAAGGGTTTACTGACCATATTAAGACTACTTTTAAGACCTACTGCTTAAAAAAGATTCCTGTCAAAATATTACTTCTCATTGACAAAACACCTAGTCACACAAGAGTTCTGACTTGTACTGGGAGATTAATGTTTTCATGCAAACTAATACAACATCCATTGTGTAGCCCATAGATCAAACACCATATGATCCTCTTAATAGATGCAGTAAAAGCATTCAATAAAATCCAGCACCCTTTTATGATAAGAATCCTTAACAAAATAGTGACAGACGGGGCAATCCTGAAAATGATAAATGCCATATATGACAAACACACAGCCAACATCATACTGAATGGGGAAAAATTGAATGCATTTCTGCTTACAACTAGAACCAGACAACGTTGGACTCTATCACCACTTCTCTTCAATACAGTGATGGAAATCCTAGCTAGATAAATCAGAGAAGAGAAGGAAATCAAGGGTATGCAAATGGGGACAGAAGAGGTCAAACAATTGCTGTTTGCTGATGACATTATCTTATATCTAGAAAACCTCAAAGACTCTGCCAAGAGACTACTGGAACTGATAAATAAGTTTAGCAAAGTCTCAGGTTACAAAATTTATGTACACAAATCAGTAGAATTCATAAAAGCCAAGAGCAGTCAAACTGCAAACCAAGTCACTCAATAACTTTCACGATAGCAACAAAGTAAATAAAATATCTAGAAATATATTTAACTAAGGAGGTGAAAGACCTCGACAGGGAGAACCATGAAACACTGGAGAAGACGATAGCAAAGAACGTAAACAGATGGAAAACCATATCATGCTCATGGAGCAGCAGAATAAACATTGTTAAAATGTCTATTACTACCCAAATTGATCTACGGGTTCAATGCAATCCCTATGAAAATACCAACAAAACTTTTCAAAGATTTGGAAAAAATAATTTGGTGCTTCATATGTAACTGAGAAGACCTTGTATAGCAAAAGCAACCTTAAGCAAAGAGAACAAATTTGAAGGCATTAATTTACCAGACTTCAAGTTATACTACAAGGCTATAGTAACCAAAAGAGTATAATACTGTCACAAGAACCAAGACATAGACGGATAGAATAGAACTGAGAACTCAGACGTAAAACCATCCTCATATAGCCATCTGATTTTGAGAAAGCAGACAGAAACATACACCAGGGGAAAGATCCTTATTCAATAAATGGTGCTTGGAAAATTGGATAGACACATGTATAAGACTGAAACAGGACCTACACTTCTCACCTCTTGCAAAAATCACCTCATGATGGATAAGATTTAAATCTAAGGCATTAAACCATTAGAACTCTAGAAGATAACTTTGGAAAAGTTCTTATAGACATTGGCTTAGGCAAAGAATTTATGAAGAAGACCTCCAAGGCAATCACAGCCACAACAAAAATAAATAAATGGGACTTGATCAAATTAAAAA
>NW_012148119.1:884861-886175 GCF_000956105.1 Propithecus coquereli | reverse complement strand
TTACAAGCGTGCCCATCCCCCAGACACTGCGCACCACATCCATTACGTGTGAATATACCCATCTCCTCCTTGCTGCCACCTGCCCGACAGCTGATGAATGTTAGTTTAGATATTTTTATTGTATAAACTATGTCAAACAACTCGACATGTTATTTACAGCCACAAACTTATATATACTTGGTTATTTAGCCGTGACTTTCATTAAATGTGTATAAATACATAGGCACCTTAACTTATATGTATAATAATTGGAAAAATCTAAAATATACTATATTATTCCAAGTTTTTATTTTAAAATTCACACTAGGGCCATAGATTTTACATATAAATTACTCTTTAGTTTTTCAGTGTGGATATTTTATTTTCCTCATTGTAGATATTCAGAATTATTACCACTTTAAATTATTTACCGTGTCATCTGTTTAGGAAACACAAGTTATGTTTCATGAAAACAGAAAAATTACTCTTAATGAAAAAACACCATTTGGAAACTTTGCCTCATTAAGAATGTATTTCCTGATATTTCTTATATTTTAATTTCAGGTTTTCTTTCTTATGTCTTAATTTCCATTTTTTTTCAAATATCTAACAATGAGGTCTATCTATCAAAATCAATGGTTAGCAGTGATTTTTACTTTATCTACAATTCAATCAGTTTTAAAGGCAATTCATTTTTGTTGGCTAAGTAAGGAATTGAGTAATAATAATTCTCTCTAAACCAGTGGAATAAACCTCCAAATGAAAGTTCATATTCTTGCATTTGGTGGGAATGCAGTATATTCTGAAATTAATGGATAGGGGAAAATAAAGTAGAAATAGTTTTACTTTGTTCTTGTTCTTCCCATAAATTGCAGCCCTTCCTTCAGGCTTCAAGATGCATAGGAAGAAAGATCTAAGAGGATTAAAGGACTCAAAAATAAGAATGTAATTTTATTTTCTATTCTTCGCATCTCCTTACTTCTGTATTATCCCCTTAAGCATTAAGCCCAGGTCACATGTATTTCATAATATCTTGTTCTACAAGAAATGTACTTAGTTTTCTGGGGTTTGTTTCTGTTTCTTTATTTCAAAATATTAACAGGGTAGACATATTTTTGTTAAATGGATACACTGTATAGCTTAAGTCAGGTGTGCTCACCACCAGGACAGTGTCAATTTTACCCAGTGGGTAAGTTTTTACCCCTCAACCTCTTCTATCCTCCCCTTTCTTAGTTTCTAATATCTTTTATGTTATTTTGTGCCTTCTGTACCCATTGTTTAGCTCCCAATTATTAGTGAGAACATGTGATATTTGTTTTCCATTCTTGAGATCCC
>NW_012148119.1:874331-875536 GCF_000956105.1 Propithecus coquereli | reverse complement strand
CACCTAACACAGGAACTGACAGATTCATAAAACAAATACTACTAGATCTAAGGAAAGAAATAAACAGTGACATCATAATAGCTGGAGACTTCAACACTTCACCAACAGAGCTAGACAGAACATTGAGGCAGAAGATCAACAAAGAAACACAGGACTTAACAAATGGACCATGAAAAAAATGGACCTAACAGACATTTACAGAACATTCTATCCCCAAACTATAGAATGTGCATTTTCCTTATTAGCACATGAAACATTTTCCAAGACAGATCATATATGAGGCCATAAAACAAGTCTAAGTAAATTTTTAAAAAATAAAAATCATACCATGTACTTTCTCAGACCTCAGTGGAATAAAACTACAAATCAATTCCAAGAGCAACCCTCCAAGCTATATGAACACATGGAAATTAAACAGCTTTCTGCTGAATGATTATTGGGTTAATGACAAAACCAATATGAAAATCAAAAAAATTTTAATTGAATGACAAATGTGACACATGCAACCAAAATCTCTGGGATACAGAAAAAGCAATGCTAAAAGGGAAGTCCTTGGCACTAAATATATACATCAAAAACACAGAAAGGTCACAAATTAACTGCCTAATGTCACACCTCAAGAAAATAAACATAGAACAAACTAAATCCAAAGCTAGCAGAAGAAAAGAAATAACAAAACAGAAAAAACAAAATTGAAACCAAAAAAATACACAGGATTAACAAAATAAAACTTGGTGATTTGAAAAGATAAAGAAAATGGATAGAACACTAACTAGATTAACGAGGAATAGAAGATGAAATATTCAAATAAGCTCAATGAGAAATGCAAAAAGAGACATTACAACCGATGCCACAGAAATACAAAATATCATCCAAGACTACTATGAAAACCTCTACACACACAAATTAGAAAATATAGATGAAATGGATAAATTTTTGGAAACATAAAACATACCAAGCATGAGTCAGGATCAGATAGAAACCCTGAGAAGACAAATAAGGAGTAAAAAGATTGAAACAGTAAAAAAAAATCTTCCCAAAGAAAGCACAGGACCAGATGGATTTGCAGACGAATTCTACCAGACCTAAAAAGAAAAATTGGCACCTATCCTACTGAAACTGTTTCATAATTTTGAGAAGGAGGGAATCCTCCCTAATTCATTCTATGAAGCCAGTATCACCCTGATACCAAAACCAGGAAAATA
>NW_012148119.1:873254-874281 GCF_000956105.1 Propithecus coquereli | reverse complement strand
TATCAAAAAAGTCCCAAAACAATAAATGTCGGCATGGATGTGGAGAGATAGGAACACTCCTATACTGCTGGTGGGGCTGCAAACTAGTGCAACCTCTATGGAAAGCAATGTGGAGATACCTCAAAGTGACACAAGTACATCTTCCATTTGATCCAGCAATCTCATTACTGAGCATCTACCCAAAAGAACAAGACATTCTGTAAAACAGACATCTGCACTTGAAAGTTTATAGCAGCACAATTCACAATTGCAAAGATGTGGAGACAACCCAAGTGTCCATCAATACATGAGTGGATTAATAAAATGTGGTATATGTATACCATGGAGTACTATTCAGCCACAAGAAACAGTGGTGATATAGCACCTCTTGATTATCCTGGATAGAGCTGGAATCCATTCTACTAAGTGAAATATCGCAAGAATGGAAAAGCACCATGTGTACTCACCATCAAACTGCTTTTAACTGATCAATACCTAAGTGTACATATAGGAATAACATTCATTGGGCATCGGGCAGATGGGAGGGGGGAAGAGAAGATGAGTATATGTACATATATAATGAGTGTGATGCACACCGTCTGGGAGATGGACATGCTTGAAGCTCTGACTCGGGGGAGAAGTGGGAGCAAGGGCAATATACATAACCTAAACATTGGTATGCCCATAGTATGCTGAAATTAAAAAAAAAAGTGAAAAGAAATTTTCCTATGGGTAGACGCCTAGTAGTGGGATTGCTGGATCGAATGGTAGGCCTACTTTTAGTACTTTGAACAATCTCCATACTGTTTTCCATAGAGTTTGTACTAGTTTGCAGTCCCACCAACAGTGTATAAGTGTTCCTATCTTTCTGCATCAATGCCACTATCTGTCGTTTTTGGACTTTTTAATAATGGCCAATCTGACAGGGTAAGGTGGTATCTCATTGTAGTTTCAATTTGCCTGGTCTTTAGTGATATTGAAAATTTTTTCTATATTTGTTGGCCACTTGTCTATCTTCTTTTGAAAATATTTTGCTCATGTCTTTCAT
>NW_012148119.1:863458-865059 GCF_000956105.1 Propithecus coquereli | reverse complement strand
AGGGAATCCTCCCTAATTCATTCTATGAAACCAGTATCACCCTGATACCAAAACCAGGAAAATATATAACAAAAATAGAAAACTACAGACTAATAACCCTCATGAATATTAATGTAAAAATTCTCAATAAAATACTAGTAAACTGAATTCAACAGCACATCAAAAAGATAATGTACCATGATCAGGTGGGTTCCATCCCAGGGATGTGAAGATGATTCAACATACGCAGATCAACAAATGTGATTTACTGCATAAACAGAATTAAAAACAAAAACCATCTCAATAAATGCAGACAAAGCATTCTATTAAATCCAGTACCCTTTCATGATGAAAACTCTCAACAAACTAGGCATAGAAGGAACATACCTCAAAATAACTTAGCATCTTTTGCCAACAAATTTTATTTTCCCCCAGAATCAGCAGGGTATACATCAAAGGTAAGTAATCTGCCATTAATACAACCAATAATATAATAATCCATACATCTTGATTGCCAGTCACTTGCCTTCTTCATTGCTCAGGCATTATATTATATTAATATATCATGGTACTAGGATGATGACCATAAATTGTAGTTCTTCATGAGATTTGAAATGTTGTAGAAGGTAGGCCATAAGTTGAAAGTAAAATCCTGATATTTGAGAGAATTCCTTCTATATATCAGGCACAGTCATTTAATATATATTGCTTTATGTGATCCTTATAATAATACATTCTATGAGATACATGTTATTGTCATCTGAGGTTCTGATAAATAAATTAACTTTATCATGCTTGCTCAGTTAATATGTGGCAGAGATAGTATTCAATTCCTGCTCTGTATGCCACAAAAGTCTGTAATTTTCAGCTATGTTTTACATCCCTTAATAAAAAGACAACTTGGCATCTATGTATTTTGCCATAAGAAATGATAACTTCCAGGCAAAGTTTAGTCCACGAATAAAGAACTATATACTGTGACAAAGTGTTTTAGAATTGATCCCTCCTAGGCAAACTTGAGTTCTAAATAAAGACCTGAAAATGCTTAAAGGAGTAAGTCAAACCATATGAAGAAAAACAATGACTTTCTTTTCAGCTTCAAAGCACATAGAAATATATTGACCCAGGATCACAAGGACAAAGGTGACATAAAATAAAATGTCTATTTATATGGGACAGTGCCCCAGTGTTGGACAAAATTCATCCTGATTCAAACTATTATAATCTGTAAACTAGTCTCAATCTTCCACATGGCTTGACTTTGTAAGCTTACCAATGCAAACTAGATGGCCTGTCAAGTTTGGTGCTGTTTGGTGTTCAAGCATTTTTCATATTTAAGGAAATATCAAATTTCTTTCCAGATATTGTGTTTCTTCAGAAGACCAAATTCAGCTGATTCAGGCAATATTTATTTACAATCTATTTAATTTAGAAAAGTTTTAGTCTCTAGAGTCTTGAGACAAATTATAGAACGTGAGTTCTTGTTCTATGACAATGCCTCTAATGGATCAGTGAAGGTGCTATTTAACTTTTAAAAGTCAATAAATCCACTGATTTACTTCATAGTTCACACTGTAAAGAATTTACTTACTCTAACCTATAAAAGAAGTAGATATATTTCA
>NW_012148119.1:862003-863408 GCF_000956105.1 Propithecus coquereli | reverse complement strand
TTTTAATTTAGTGAAGTCCCATTTATTTATTTTTTCTTATTGCTGCATTTGCCTTTGGGGCCTTAGTCCTAAATTCTTTGCCTAGGCCTATGTCTAGAAGAGTTTTTTCTACATTTTCTTCTAGAATCCTTATGGTTTTATACCTTACATAAATGCCATATATGACAAACCCACAGCCAACATTATGCTGAATGGAGATAAGTTGAAATGATTCCCCCTAAGAACTGGAAGAAGGTTAGTGTGCTCACTATCACTAATTCTATTCAACATAGTACTGAAAGCTTGAACATTCCTCCATGGAATCTATTCCGATGATTCAGAAGGCTTTCAGGGATGATGAAATGAGTATAGCACAAATAAAAGTGTGGCACAAATGCTTTAGAGATGAAAGTGATCTGATCACGTTCTGGAAGGCCTGAATCAAGCACACCACCTGAGAATGTTGAACATGTATGGGTTAGGCTAAGAGATGCTGGGAGAACTGTGTGAGGTCCCAAAGTGCCTACTTTGAAGGGGAATGAGGTGTCGTTTTCCTATATACCGTGTTTCTTTTATCTTGTACCTTCTTCAATAAACGTCTCTATTTTTCACATTACATGGCTAGATACGTTCTAGACAGATCTCTTATATGCAATTATTATTTGTCAATTAAAAAGGAAAAATATAAAAATTTAAAACTCCAAAATAATTAATGTTAGCAAAAATTGAAATTGAAATATTGTGAAGTTATGGTTCATTTATTTATTCATTTCCTGGCAGTATTGTATTGAAGAGAAAGACTCTTATATCTGAGAACTTGTCAAAGTTGTTCTTTATTCTCAAATGCCAAATAACCTTGCTAAATATAGACAATAGATAGATAGATAGATAGATAGATAGATTTAACTTGGCATTTTTTAAAAAATTTATTCATTTATGTGTTTTTATTTCAATATAGTTAGGGAGTACAAGTGTTCATTGCTACATGGATGAATTGTATAATGCTGAAGTCAGGGTTTTTAGTGTACCATCAGCAGAACAGTGTACATTGTAATTAATAATTTTTATCCCTTACCCTACTCCCACCCTCCCCCTTCTCAGTTTCCAATATCCATTACACCACTTTATGACCATATATACATATCA
This sequence comes from Propithecus coquereli, assembly GCF_000956105.1. Lineage (NCBI taxonomy): Eukaryota > Metazoa > Chordata > Mammalia > Primates > Indriidae > Propithecus > Propithecus coquereli. Next base: position 862,283 of record NW_012148119.1, on the reverse strand, counting down.
TTTATCTCCCACTTATTAGTGAGATCTTGTGGTATTTGTTTTTCCATTCCTGAGATCCTTCACTTAGGATAATGGTCTCCAGTTCCATCCAAGTTGCTGCAAAAGACATTATTTCATTCCTTTTTATGGCTGAGTAGTTCTTCATGAGATATATATACCACATTTTCTTTATCCACTCATCATCAGTTGATGAGCACCTAGGTTGATTCCATATTTTTGCAATTGTGAATTGTGCTGTCATAAACATTTGGGTGCAGGTTTCTTTTTGATATAATGACTT
>NW_012148119.1:848456-849078 GCF_000956105.1 Propithecus coquereli | reverse complement strand
TTAATGACTAGCTGAAACAGAAGTTATCCTGCAAATGAGATGAATTATTGCAGGTATGTGTAGCCTGGTAAGACATATTTAATAAATATATAGATCAAATTATCTCTCTCCTCAGGCAGAAAATGTATATGAATTCATAAGCATCATTTAAATTCTACTGGGTGCACCAAAAGTATTTCCAGAAAGTATTGGAAAGAAAGTTTAAATTTTGTATTTGTCATATGGACATACAATATTGGAACCATCATATACTGCTGCTTATTCCAAATTCAGAAACAGCAAGACAGATCGGAAACTTAGCATTATTTACTGTTTCCCGCCAAGTTTCATAAAGCAGAGGATGAGCAAATGCAACCAGATTCAGAATTATAATATGCTACTCTATTCTAGTCTGACACATGAGGTTAACATTTTACATCAACTCTCTTTATCTGATTTCAACAAGCAAAATATTTGTCTAACCTGATACAACTGGCAGTATTACACACTGTATCATGTAAAGTATGAAAACATGCACCCTTATTTGTGAAATTACAAAGCAAATCAAACTAAGTAAGTACAAAACATAGACCAAAATGTTATCTGTGACTAGGTCTATAAATGTGAAGTGGAAATATGAGAT
>NW_012148119.1:846136-846444 GCF_000956105.1 Propithecus coquereli | reverse complement strand
ACTCATATGTGGGACCTAAATAAGTGGATCTCATGGAGGTACAGGGTAGAATGACAGTTACCAGAAGCTGAGAGTGGTGAATAGAGGTGGATTAATAAGTACAAATATACCTTTATATAGAAGGAATAAGTTATAGTGTTCAATAGCAGGGTAGGATGACTATAGTTAATAACAATTTATTGTACACTTTAAAACAATTAGAAGAGAAAATTTGAAATGTTTGCAACACACTGAAATGGTAAATGTTCAAGATGATGGATATTCTAACTACTCTGATCATTACACATTGTATACCTGTATTAAAATAT
>NW_012148119.1:844865-845265 GCF_000956105.1 Propithecus coquereli | reverse complement strand
TATACCTGTATTAAAATATAACATGTCCCACATAAATATGTAAAATTATTATGTGTCACTAAAAAAATTAAAAATTAGTAGAAGGCAATAGTTTTAATGTTGGAAACATAACTTATAAAGTTGTTGGTAGTTGATTTTATCAGAAAACTTGCTTTATTGTAAGTAGTTTACAGATTCATAGAATGCTATTATTAGTAATATAGTAGTACATTATTAGACCATCAAAGACCTTGAGGATAAGCTAGGGTGAAACTCTTTAAGATACTAAGACATTTAAAAGTAGCTGTGTGTTTGGGGAAACAAAAAAGCCACAATTGGGCACAAGAAAAAATTATGGACAAAATAGACCTGAAGATACCTTAAGTTTCCTCCGTAGGCTAATCCCAAGGTTCATAATCAA
>NW_012148119.1:831064-843195 GCF_000956105.1 Propithecus coquereli | reverse complement strand
CTTAACAAAATAGGCATAGATGGGATGGGACTTACCTAAAAATGATACAAGCCATATATGACAAACCCACAGCCAACATAATACTGACTGGGGAAAAATTGAAAGCATTCCCACTTAGAACTGGAACCAGAAAAGGTTGCCCTCTATCACTGCTTCTATTTAGCATAGTGCTGGAAGTCCTAGCCAGAGCAATCAGACAAAAGAAGGAAATCAAGAGCATCCAAATGGGGGCAGAAGTGGTCAAACTATTGGTCTTTGCTGATGATATGATCTTATATCTAGAAAACCCCAAAGATTCTGCCATGAGACTACTGGAATTGATAAACAAATGCAGCAAAGTCTCAAGTTACAAAATCAATGTACAGAAATCAGTAGCATTCCTATATGGCAACAACAGTCAAACTGAGAACCAAATCGAAGACTTATACCCTTCACAATAGCAACAAAGAAAATAAAATACCTAGGAATATATTTAACCAAGGAGGTAAAAGCTTAACTCTTTCTTTTATAGCTATCTGCTTTAATTATCTACTACCACACCTGGCAGTTAAGCTCTATCTCTACTAGTTCAATTGAATTCCTTACACCTATTATTAAATTGTCAATTTTTGAGCTTTTTGTTTTTTGGATGTGAACATTTAGTGCTATGAATTTTCCTCTCAGGTATGCTTTTACTGTACCCCACAGATTTTGATAACTAGTGTCTCCGTTACCATTTAGTTTCAAGAAATTCTTGATTTCCCACTGTATTTACTCCTTGACCCAATGGTTATTCAACAATAGATTTTTTAATTTCCATGACTTTGTGAGGTGGTCAGTATTTCTGTTGGAATTGAACTCTAATTTTATACCACTATGATCAGAGAAGATACACAGTATAATTTCTGTTTTTTTTTTTTTTTTAATTTGTTCAGGTCTGATTTGTGGCCTAGTATGTGACCAATTTTGGAGAAAGTTCCATGCGCCGATGAGAAGAATGTATATTCGGCTTCATTTGGGTGGAATGTTCTGTAGAGGTCTGTCAGAGCCTTCTGTTCTAGAGCTCTGTTTAAGCCTATTATTTCTCTGCTTATTTTCTGTTTGGAAGTTTTGTCCAGTTCATTCATTGGGGTGTTGAAATCCCCTGCTATTATGGTGTTATTGTTTATCATGCTATTTAGATCAGACAAGGTTTGCTTTATGTAACTGCATGCTCCTGAGTTGGGTGCATAAATACTAAGAATTGTTAATTCTTCTTGTTTGATATTTCCTTTTACCATTATGAAGCAGCCATCTTTCTCTTTTTTTACTTTTCCTATTTAAAGCTTATGTTATCTGAAAATAGTATAGTTACCCGTGCTTTCTTTTTACTTCCATTTGTCAGGATAACTGTTTTCCATCCCTTGACCTTGAGTCTGAAGGCATTTTTGTGGGTTAGATGCATTTCCTGTAGACAGCAGATACTAGGCTTTGGATTTTTATCCACTCTGCCAGTCTATGTCTCTTCAGAGGACAGTTTAAGCCATTTACATTTATTGTGAGGATTGAAATTTGAGGTAGATTTCCATTCATATTGTTGGGTGAAATTCTGTTGTTTTGTTTTATTCATTGAGCCCTTACAAAGTCCAAGTTCTAGCCCTCAACTCTTGAATAATTTTACTATATGGAGTGTCTATTGCACTGTTTGGTGTATAATGCAGGTCTAAGTACTTCCTGTAGGGCTGGTCTGGTCTTTGCAAATCCCATCAGTGATTGCTTGTCTGGGAAGGACTTTATTTCTCCATCATAAATGAAACTTAATTTTGTGAGATTAAGAATTCTAGGTTGGACATTATTCTGTTTTAAAAAATTAAGGATAGGCACCCCATCCCTTTTGGCTTGTAAAATTTCAAATGAGAAATCTGCAGTTATTCTGATAGGTTTTCCTTTGTAATTTATTTGTTGCTTTCGTCTCACTGCTGGTAGAATTGCTTCTTTCTTGTTTACTTTGGTCAGCCTAATAACTACGTGACATGGTGATTGCCTTTTCACGTTGAGTCTCCCAGGAGTTCTGTGTGCTTCTTATATCTGGATATCAAGAATTCTGGCCAGGCCTGGCATATTTTCCTCCAGTATTCCATTAAATAAGTTTTCCAGCCCTTGTGTGCATTTTCTTCTTCTCCCTCTGGGATGCCAATGATTCTAAGATTTGGCTTCTCTATGTAATCCCACATTTCTTGTATGTTTTGGTCTTGTCTCTTGTTTCCGTGTTCTTTTTCTCCATCCGATTTGTTTAGCACATAGGCATTATCTTCAAGTTCTGAGACTCTTTCCTCTGCATAATCCATTCTATTCTCGAGGTTTTCCACTGTGTTTTAAAGTTCCTAAAATGCCTCCTTCATCACCAAGATTTCTGTTTGGTTTTTCTGTAGTGTTTCAATTTCTTTGGAGAATTTTTCATTCATTTCCTGAATTGATCTTGTGGTTTCTTTATATTGGATTTCTATTTTCTCTTCAATCCCATTGAGTTTTCTTACAATCCATATTCAAAATTCTTCCTCTGTCAGTTTAATTATATTGTGTAAGTTGGTATGTAATGATGGAAATCAAATATTTTCTTTTGGAGGTGACTTTTCTCTCTGATCTTTCATGTTTCCTGTGTTCTTTCGCTGGGTCTTTCTCATCGGGCTACTTTGTCAAGGACTGGGGGTGCTGTGACTGGTTTATGGACTTAATTCTGTGTCCCCAAAGGGATGTTCCTTCACAATTCTGGGGAGATGCACTCTGGTCCTGTATTGTGTTAGAGGTGTTTTAGCCCCTTGGGTTATCTCTGACCTGTTGTCTTCACCTTCTGCTTAAGGGGATTAGTGAGTTTGGATCCCTTGCTCAGACTCCCAGGAGATACATCACTCTTGTGTGTGACTCCACTGCCGACCACTAGTTTGAGGTGGAAGACACTGTGTTGGGCTGAGGTTACCCTCTCTTTTGTTGCTTAAAGTTTCTATGGAGGAGTCAGTTATCAAGATATTCCAATACCTTTTTATTGAGCTCTAAACTGCATGTGGGATATACAGGTGCCTCAGTCTTTGGGGAATGTCATGCCACTCCCAAGGTTTACGTCAGCCCTGTTACCACTTTAGGTGGAGAGAGAAGAGCAACAGATACCTGAGAACCTACAATTGTATAGTTCAGAGGTTGCTTGATCTGCAGCTAGGGGAGAGTTGCTAATATAATATTCAGGGCTCTTTCACCACTCTTGCGAAGCAGCTCCTGATGGGGGGTGTCAATTGGTGAAATTGCTAAAGACTGTGGTCAAGATTTTCCTTCCCAGAAGACAAGCCCATAAGCTGGCAACAGCCTGGGTGCCAAGGGTAAGCTCTTGTGTTATGATCTTGTCAGATGATCAAAACAAACCCACTGTACCAAGTCAGCAATCTGTCCTCTTTTGCTTAGTTCCAAGGCCCCATAGATTCAAGCCAATCACACAGGGAAAGAGACTTTTCTCCTTTCTCCCTGCCTTCAAGGGCTGAGTCTGTCCTGACGGGCTAGGGGAGGGGCATTGGCAGAGAACACTGCAAGTCCCAGCCCGGAAAATGTTTTCTCTTGTTTCTCCACTCCCCCAAGGGTGGGGTCTGCCCTGTAGAGTGGAAGATAAGTCGCCAGACTAGGGAATGGTGACTTCCTGGGGCTTCTGGGCCTCTCAGTCCAGGAAGTGGCTACTCTCGTTATTCTGCCCCTCCAAGGGCTGGGTTGTCTAGTTGGTATGAAGTACACACCTCAGGACTGTTGCAGAAGCCCTACCCAAGGCAACTGAGGGTCTCAGACCAGAAAGTGGCCTGCCTCACTACTCCACCCTTCCAGAGTTGGGGTTGGTCTCTTTGGAGCGAAATACCATGGCCTGGTCACAGGCAAGGGCTGTCCGCCACCGCGGTGGGTCTCAGCCCAGAAAGCAGCTTCCTTCACTAGTCCGCCCTTCCAAGGGTGGGGTCTGACCCTTTGGCGGCAGGCACTGGTGACGAGTCACAGCAAAGAGGCGGCCATGGGTCTTAGCTCAGAAAGCAGCCTCCTTTGCTACTACGTCCTTTCAGGGATGGGGTCTGTCCCTTTGGTGCAAAGTAGCCCAGTAGCAGTGACAAAGCAAAGGAGCAATGGCGATCCCGCTGCAGGTCTCGGCGTGAAAAGTGTCCTCTTTCACTACTCCACCCTTCTAGAGATGGGATCTGTCCCTTTGGCCGAAATGTAGGCGGCTGGGTGGGATTGGGGGGGGGACCCAAGGCTGCCTGGCAACTCAGCCAAGAAAGTGGCTTCTCTCCTTATTCTGCCCCTTCAAAGGCAGGGTTTGACCTGCCCACACGATAAGGCTGGCAGCTGGGTTGGGAGAGAAAGTGGCTTCTCCCGTTGCTCCCCTCCTCCAAGGGCGGGACCTGCTCTGCCGGGGAGGGGCAGGGGCATTGCCTGGGTCTGTTGTCTGGCAACATTCCACAGTGTTTTTAGGCTATGGACACCCAAAATGGTGGCTGCCCTCCCACAAAGAGCCAGCGCTGTTGGCTACTCTCGGCGGGTAGCGGGAGCTGGGTTTGTCACACTGTTTCTAAGAGCTGCCTGCTGAGCCCTCTGCTTCCATAACACACTGACTCACGACTGTTCAGTAGGAGGGATCTGTACTCTGTCCCACCCTATGCCAGCTGATACTTCGGCAGTTTCCAAGGGCAGAGCCTCCTTTTTGGTGTTCACCTCCCTTGTTCTGGCCCTCACAGCCTCCTGAGGTGAGAAGCCTATCTCCAAGCTCCCTCCTGCGGAACTGGGAAGTGTCCACTTGGACCAATCCCTTCCCCGCCCAAAGCAGACCCAGCACAGTGCAGTGGAGAGTTCGAAATGTTCCCCACTCCTGTCTCTACTCCACACAGCCTGTTGGCCTGTGCTACAACTTTGCACTGACTTCAGATGCTTCCCTGCCTGCGTGGGTGTGGAGGTCGGTGGGGGAGAGTCATCCTTCTGTGGGTCAGATCACACTGCCCTGGCTGGCTGATGGGCATGGCCGTCCCACGTTCTATTCCCTATTGTATATCTGGCACTTTCGGGACTTTGTGGACGATTCTCTAAGTCACCTTTTTTTTTTTTTTTTTTCCAGTGCTTCTTGTCCCACGCTGCTTCTCTGCAGATTCATGATGCTGATCCTATGGGAGAGTGATCCACTCACGTGTAGTTGTCGATGTCCTTCACTTCCTACTCTGGGAGCAGAGAGTCAGGAGGTCACCCCTAGTTAGCCATTTTTGATCCCCCAAACACTTTGTTGTTGACTTGATATGATACCTTACTTCAACCTTACCACATGAACAGGTATTTTAAGATATAATTTACAGATGAGAAAAATAGAAACACATTGTTTAATCAGTGACAGCTACATAAGTATGAACTTCCTTTGTTGCTTCAGTACATACAAACTATCATAAAAGATATTCTGGAGAAAAAAATAGTGGACTAGAAGCAGCCTTGCCACTCTCAAGGAAAGAAGTGAAAACTGCAGGCAGCTGCCTAAATACAGATCACTCTTCTCTGAAGCAACATTGTGAAATCACAGAGAAACGATGTTGGACACTCAGTGTAAAAAAAAAAAAAAAAGTTGACAGGTGCAATATATATAACAAGATTGCAGGGAAGAACAGGAGGATAGAGTACTGCGGTGCCGCACTTACCCTGCTGGTGCTGTGTGAGTTGTGAGACAGCTCCCTCAACTGCCACAGACCTCTACCTGGTTGGACTGGCGACCTGCCTGGAGTTTGTGTATAATTATTGCACCAGAAAACAGTTGTGGTGGGAATCAGCCAGCAGCTAAAGCCATCCTGAGCCCTCAGGTACATGGCGCCAGGTCTCCAGAGGGCTGGGGAGATAGTGGACTAACTGACGGCTTCCCTGAGCCATATGCTGTGACTGGAAGCCATGTACTTCTCTCTTACAGTGTAATGGGGTCTGAGCACACAAACCGACTAGGGCACATCAGGCTCCAATCTGAGAGGCTTTGAGTGACTGCTTTGGCAGGTCCTGGGTGGGGTGGGAGAACTCTGTGGTCCCTAGGCCATTGGAACTGACTTATGCCTGCCTTACTTGGCACCCACATGGTCCCCAAGGCTGTGGAAGAGGAAGCCATTTGCTTGCCCTGACTCTTCCCTCCAGGCCCCAACTGCCTCCTGCTTGATCACCCTTTACCTTGCACTCCAGGTCGAATAAGGCCCATTGCCTGCATGGCCCTGCTTCTACCTCAGAGGCCCTGCTCAGAACCCCAGTGTCAGGCTCCTCTCCAGTCCCGGCTCTAAGGCTCTCATGCAGGAGCCCAAAGCTCTGCCTCTACAGCTCCAGAGGTCCCACCAGTCCAAGACACCATCCCCAAGATTAAAACACTGTATCTGGACCCCAAGACCCCAACCCAGAGCATCCAGTACCACCACAGGGCTGGAGGAACTGCTCCAAAATCCCACGCCTTGCAAATGACCCCTAGCCTTGAGCTGCCGGTACATGGCAACCTGGTTCAAGAAAACACCCACAGCCTGGGAACCCATGACTACTACATAGATACCCTCACACAGCTGCTGCTGTCACCTCTATGGGGAGACCCTGGGAAGAGCAATCTCCACAACACCACCCTCAGTGAAGAGAGTCTCACTCAGCTCCCAAATTGAACATCCTACAACTATCTGGTGAACAATCCAACACCCAACACAAAAAGCATTCAGCACAGGATTGAGCAGAGGCAATCACAGGTAAGCAGAACAAATCAGAACATCTGCATTGCAGGCTTCCAGGGAACATGCCCCTCCCCTGCTGCATCACCATTCCAGAGTAGGAGGGACAAAGCGCCATCCAGGAACCTTCCCTTACTCTAATCAATCAGGAAAGTTCCCAGTAAGGAACAGGTGCCCTCCAAAGCTATTAGCCCTGAATTGAAAAGAGACGATTCAAATGAGAGGAAACCAGCAAAAGAACCCAGACAACATAAAAAATCAAAAGAGCTTGGTATGCCCAAGGGATCACAATGGAGCCACAGTAGTGAACTCCAGATGCAAGGAAATTGCCAAAATGACAGAAATGGATGGAGTTCACAATATGGATGGCAATTAAGATTAATGGAATTGAAGAGAAAGTTGAAAACCAGCAATCAGAAGCCAAATATATTTTTCAGAAAATTAATGAAAAAGTCATGAAAGAACTATATAACATAAAGAAGAATATAATAGAACTTAAAGAAATGAGAAAGTCATTTAGGGAATTTCAAAACACAGCAGAAAGTTTCTGCAACAGATTAAACCAAGGAGAAGAAAGAATCTCAGAACTTGAAGACAAGGCTCTCATGCTAACTTACTCATTTAAAGAGGCAGAAAAGAGAACAAAAAAAGCAGAGCAATCACTTAGCGAGATATGGGACTGTGTGAAGGGAACTAACATGAAAATTATAGGTATCCCTGATGGAGAAGAAAGCACTAAAAACAAAAAAAATATATTTGAGGGAATTATTGAGGAAATTTCCCTGGTATTACCAGAGATCCAGACATCCAGATACAAGATGGTCATTGAACACCCGGAAGATTCATAGCAAATAGAACATCTCCAAGACACACAGTAATGGGATATCCTATTTTGACCAGACCAAAGTCAAAATGAACAGAAAATTCTACAAACAGCTAGACATAAGCAACAACTGACCTACAAGGGAAAACCCGTCAGGCTAACAGCAGAATTCTCAGCAGTAACTTTACAAACCAGAAAGGAGTGGGCCACCACCTTCAATCTTCTTAAAGAGAACTACGAGTCTAGAATTTTGTATCCTGCAATACTAAGTTTCACAATTGATGGAGATATTAAGTCTTTTCCAGACAAGCAAGCATTAAGGGAATTTGTCATGACGAGACCTGCCATGCAGGAAATACTAAGAATTGCATTATACACAAATCAGCTCAATAGGTACCCACCAGTGTAAAATCACCCAAAGTGGCCAAAGCTCACAACTCCTATAACAACAAGAGCACAAGAAGAAAAACAAAGCAAAACAGTACATTCCATTGATTATGATGAACAGAACAGTATCAGACATATGAATTCTATCTCTTAATGTGAATGGTTTGAATGCACCACTCAAAAGACACAGGTTGGCTGAATGGATGAAAAAACACAACCCAAGTATCTGCTGCCACTAGGAGACACATTTAAACTACAAGGATGCAAATAGGTTCAAAGCAAAAGGATGAAAAGAAATACTTCATGCAAATGGAAATCAAAAGGGAGCAGGTGTAGCCATTCTTATATCAGACAAAATTGACTTTAAATCAACAATTGTTAAAAAAAAAAGACAAAGAAAGTCATTAGATAATGGCATAGGGAGCAATTCAACAGGAGACATAATAATCCTAAATATATATGCACCTAACACAGGGGCTTTCAGATGCATAAAACAAATTCTACAAGAGCTAAGCAAGGAAATGCATAATAGCATCGTAATTGCCAGGGACATAGGCATCTCAGTATCAGAACTGGACAGATCATCAAAGCAGAAAATAAATTAAAACACAATGGACTTAAATGGGACATTGGAACAAGTGGACCTAACAGATATTTACAGATCATTCCACCCAAACAGGACGGAATTTACATTTTTCCCATCAACACATGGGACGTGCTCCAAGATTGATCATAACTTAGGCCAGGGGTCCTGAACCTATGGTGAATTGTATAATTATTTCATTTTATATTACAATGTAATAATAATAGAAATGAAGAGCACAATATACATAGTGCACTTATATTATCCCGAAACCATCCCCCCAATCCTCAGTCCTTGGAAAATTTGTCTTTCATGAAAACGGACCCTGGCATAAAAAAGGCTGGGGACTGCTGTCTTAGGCCACAAAACATGCCTCAACAAATTTTTGAAAATCAAAATCATACCAAATATCTTCTCAGACCATGATGGATTAAAATTGAAATCAATCATGTCCACCGCCAAGACGCTGCACACCGCACCCATGTGACCTAAACATTTGTACCCCTGTAATATGCTGAATTAAAAAAATTAAAAAATAAAAACTATCAACCTGGAAATTTGTATCCAGAAAAAAAAGTATGTTTAAGTTACCAGGGTGAAATAATACATTTTCATAAAAGCAAAAAATAAATAAATAAAATTGGAAATAAATTCTAAGAGTACCACTCAATTCTACAAAAACTCATGGAAATTAAATAACTTGCTACTGAATGACTATTGCATCAATAATGAAATTAAGATAGAAATCAAAAGGTTTTTTGAACTGAATGACTAGAGGGACACAAGTTATCAAAATCTGTGGGGATTCAGCAAAAGAATCCCTAAGGGGAATATTCATAGCCTTAAATGTCCACATCCAAAAGTCAGAAAGATCACAAATAAACAATCTAATATCACATCTCAAGGGGCTAGAAAAAGATGGGCAAACCAAACCCAAAGCCAGCAGAAGAAAACAAATAACAAGGGTAAGAGCAGAAATAAATGAAATGGACATAAAATAGTAGAAAATATGAGTGAAACAAAAAACGGTTCTTTGAAAAGATAAATGAGATTGATAGAACACTTGCTAGATTAATGAGGAATAAAAGAGAAAGGACCCAAATAAACTAAATCAGAAATAAAAAAGGAGATATCACAGCTAATAGTACAGAAATAAAAAAAAATCCATAAATACTACAAAAATCTCTATGCACATAAACTAGAAGACGTAGAGGAAATGGAAAAATTCTTGGAAACCTACAACCTCCCAAGCCTCCATCAGGAAGAAATAGAACTCCTGAATATACCAATAATGAGCACTGAGATTAAAGCAGTAATAAAAACACTTCAAACAAACGAAAAAAAAAAAATCCCTGGACAAGATGGATTTACAGACAAATTCTACAAAGAAGAACTGGTACCGATACTGCAGAAATTATTCCATAACATTGAGAAGTAGGGAATCCTCCCTAAATCATTCTATGAAGCCAGTGTAGCCTTGACACCAAAGCCAGGTATGGACACAACAAAAAATGAAAGGTACAGACCAATATCCCTTATGAACATGGAGGCAAAAATCCTCAATAAAACACTAGCAAACCGAGTTCAACAAGAGCACATCAACAAAAATTCCACCATCACCAAGTGGGCAACATACCAGGGACTGAGGATTGTTCAACATACATAAATAAATAAATGTGATTCACCACATAAACAGAAGCAAAAACAAAGACAATATGATCATCTAAATAGATGTCGAAAAAGCATTCAACAAAACACAACATCCATTCATGATAAAAACACTCAACAAACTAGCCATAAAAGGTATATATCTCAAAATTATAAAAGCCATATGTGAAAAACCCACAGCCAACATCATACTGAATGGGGAAAAGTTGAAAACATTCCCACTAAGAACTGGAAAAAGACAAGAGTGCCCACTGTCACCACTTCTATTCTATGGTGGTGGAAGTCCTAGCCGGAGCAATTACACAAAAAAAAGAAATAAAGGGCATGCAAATCAGGAAAGAGGAGGTCAAACCTATTGTTTTTTGCTAATGATATGATCTTGTCTCTAGAAAATCCCAAAGACTCCACTAAGAGTCCCATGGAAACGATAAATAAATTCAGCAAAGTGTCAGGATATAAAACCAATTACACAAATCAGTATCTTTTCTATTAATATAAACCAATAATAATCAAGCTGAGAGTCATATCAAAGACTCGATACCATTCATGATAGCTACAAATAAATAAAATATCTATAAATATACTTAACCAATGAGGTGAAAGATATCGTCAAGAAGAATATGAATGACTGAGGAATGAAATTGCATATGACACAAATGGAGAAATGCTCACAGATTGGTAGAACTAAAATTGTTAATATGTTCATACTACCCAAAGTGATTTACAGATTCAACGCAATCCCCATCAAAATACCAATGTCATGTTTCAAAAATCTAGAAAACATAATTCTATGCTTGGTTTGCAACCAGACAAGAGCCCAAATAGTCAAAGCTATCTTAAGCAAAAAGAATAAAGCTGGAGGCATCATATTACCAGACTTCAAACTCTACTACAAGGCTATAGTAACCAAAAGAGCATGGTTTTGGCACAAAAATAGAGACATCGACCAATGGAACAGAATAGGGAACCCAGATATAAAACTGTCTATCTGCAGCCAACTTATCTTTGACAAAGCAGGCAACAATGCACACTGGGGAAAAGAAGCCCTATTCAATAAATGGTGCTGGAAAAATTGGATAGCCACATACAAAAGAATGAAACAGGACCCCTAACTCTCACCACTCACAAAAATTAATTCAACTTGGATAAAAGACTTCAATGTAAGGCATGAAACCATAAGAATTCTAGAAGAAAATGTCAGAAAAACTTTTACAGACATCGGTCTAGGCAAAGAATTTATGACTAAGACCCCAAAGGCAATTATAGCAACAACAAAAATAAATAAATTTGACTTGATTAAATTAAAAAGCTTCTGCACAGCTAAGGAAATAATTGATAGAGCAAATAGACAACCTATGGAATGGGAGAAAATATTTGCAATCTATACATCCTGTAAAGAGTTAAAAAAGAACTCAAACAAATTGGCAAGTAAAAAAATTAGCAATCCCATTAAAAAGTGGGAAAAAACATGAACAGAGGTTTTCAAAAAAAGATAGACAAATGGCCAACACACAGATGAAAAAATGTTCAACATCACTAATCATTAGGGAAATGCAAATTAAAAGCACAATGAGATATCACCTTACTCATGTTAGAATGGCTTTTATCGAAAAGCCCCAAAACAATAGATGCTGGTGTGGAGGGAGAGAAAAAGGAACATTTATAGACTGTTGGTGGGACTGCAAAATTACTACAATCCCTATGGAAAACAGTATGGAGATTTCTCAAAGACCTAAAAGTAGACCTACCATTCTATCCAGCAATCCCACTATGTGTATCTACACAACGGAAAAAAAAGTCATCTTTGATAAAAGACACCTACACTCAAATGTTTATTGCAGCACAATTCGCTATTGTAAAGACACAGAGTCAACCCAAGTGCTCATCAATTTATGAGTACATCAGCAAAATGTGGTGCATGTATCTCATAGGGTATTTCTCAGGCATAAAAAGGATGAATTAATGCCTTTTG
>NW_012148119.1:824483-830529 GCF_000956105.1 Propithecus coquereli | reverse complement strand
CTATCAGTTGGTGTTTTTCATATTTGATTTTCCTGCTCCTCCTCTTCCTGTATAGCTTTTGCATGGCTCCCACAGCCGTGCTTTTACACACTGATATGAAATGCCGAAATTATCTTTTCTTTTTACAGTACACAAGTATATCATTCTACTGCAAAACTTACCACAAACGTTTCATTCCCTACAAGTTTATATTCGTGATAGTCAACTACTGCTTTGAAGTCTCATAATTTAAGTAAAAATGATATATTTTTGTATTTTATACACACATTCATACACATATATATCCATTAACATGAGTGTGTGTTATTACATGTCCTAACATGAAGAGAAAGGCATCTATTTGAGGAATTTGCAAACATTTTACATTTGTTCAACAAACAGATTGAGAATTTACAGTGTGCAAAGCATTGTGGAATTCCCTTTACCTTCTTCTTCCCCAAATAAAAAAAGTTCAGCTGTCCCAGGCAGGAAATGAGATCGAGGATGATAATGGAAGAATAAATACCCCCTGGTCCTTCTCATCATAGCACTTACCTATGAAGTCACTTGCAAGGAATAGGGAGTCTATCTTTGTGAAAGTTTTGGATCATCATCACAGCTTTAGCCAAAGTCGAAATAAAGAGAGTATATAGGATCTGATCTCTTATCCAAGTCCAAGAAAATAATTATTTCACCTTTTTTCTTTTTTAATAAGTGAAAAACATTTATTTCTGTATTCAAACTACATGTAGTTTTATTAATAAATAGTTTAATAGACTCACAATGCTGGATAGAATATTTCAGAATTCTGGAATTTTAGTAGAATCGTAACAAGGAATTAACTTAGTGTAAGAAAGGGAAAAAATAACTAAAACCCCAATTCCACAAATAAAATTAAATTCCCTTTTTAAAAATTATGATCTCATAGTTTAAAATCATGTAGTATATTTTATAACACATGCCCATATATTTAATTGAGTACATGTTAAAAATGTTACCTTGCAAGATTATGTGTGTGTGTGTATATAAATTAGAAAAACCAATTTCTTCTAAACAGTGACTGAATTCAGAATAATATAATTCATGTCAAAGAAATATAACATGAATTGTTAAATTTATAAGACAGTGGTTCAAGTATTCAAATACCTACATATGAATTTTAAGATTTAAAATTATTTTATTCTTCACAGAGATAATACAACAGACAAATCACTGTTAATTAAGATAATGTTATATACTTGAAATATATATTAATTTTAAAAGTGTCCAGTCTTATTTTTCTTATTCATACACTGAGAACTTTTGCACACTACCCTAGAGCATGAATATCAGACAGTGATTGCAAATTTCTTTGAAATTTCTCCCCAGTAAAGAATGATTCAGAAAGCCAAACAGGAGGACCAAAGGAAAGCCAGAGAACACAGTTTCTTTCCTGATCCTTTATATTTGTTCAGAAATATATAACTACGTAAATAGAATTCCAGTTATAGGTAAAAATGGAGCCACTTCTTGAAAGATGCCTAATATGGTTAGGGCAAGCTCCAATTTTATTTCCTTTTCCCTTCACAAGATAGATATCTTATTGGCTATAGAGAGTAATTTCTTTTTTCTCTGTGATAAAATGGCATCGACACCTGGTTTTATCAGAAAATTCAGGAGACTGGTGAAAGAAGCAAGTATTCTTCTCCCACTCAGGAATAAAAAACACAAGAACTAAAAAGAATAATAATGCTTATTGTACATAACATTGGAAGTAAGATTAATATCTGCAGAGCATTTTATAATTCACAAAGCATGTTCATATATATTATCTTATTTGATTTCCCAGCAAATCTGTGAGGAAGAATTATTCCCATTTTCCAAATAAGGCTCAGAATCCATGCCTCTTATGGCCGACACTTTTTTTTTTCTATAGCACTTTGATTTACTATATGATAGATGCCAAAGAAGAATAGTTGCAATGTTATATACTAAACATTAAATGTATATTTCCACAGAATCTAGTAAATATCCCAAATTCTGCTATTTTTGACACCATCTTCCATTTAAAATACTAATTGGTTACTTCTAATAGGAACTGAATTACCCTGTAAAGTAATAACCACAAATAAAAACCTCTTCATGTATACTATTTTCTCAAATCCTTCTTTAAAATCAAAGTACCTTCCAAATAACTTTCCACTGAGGCTCCAATATTTTAACAATAAAAAGTCTTTTATTAGTCTGACATAGGAAAACATTGTGTATGCCTGTTTTGGAAGAATGAGAACTCTTTCCTGCAAGATGAAGGTGGTAACTGATGAAGGGACCTTTGAGAACTCCAAAGCTTGTTCACCTCCTATTTTATGTTCATCTCATAATATCGTGGCATGTTTTCTAGTGCTACTATCTAGTTTCATAGTCAAGGACTATGTTTTACAATAAATCATGTTCAAGTCCTTTTTGATATCCCTTCCTTTGCCTCAGCCACAGAATCCTGAAAAAGCAAAAGTAGAATAACTCTCTCTTAGAAGGCTTCTCATTGTACAGCTGTAGTATATCTGACATACAGATACTTGAGTTATGAGTTCTCAGTCTACCGATTCTAAATCTACCCCAGTGTAGTGTTCTCATCATTTCCTTTACCAAAAATCAGTTAGACAGAGCAAGAGAGAGGAATGTGGTATTTAAGTATATCATATACTTTTAAGCCTTTGTTTACAATCAAAAGCAATTTTAAATTAGAAAATACTTCCTATGTCACCATTCTCTAGTTTTAACGACCAAGGAATAACTGTGTAATGACCACTGTGAGTATGGTCTCGTTCTAGATGTGATGGGTTTTACAAAAGCCTTTTTAGACAGTAATAGCCCTCAGAAAAGGAACATCCAATGGCAGTAAGAATGCATTCACACTCTCTCATTAAAAGGAATGAAAGTATAGTTGACTGTTACTAACATTTCCTACAAAGATTATAAACAAATGATCACTCATAGGCAGTCACTTACTTCAGTCTCATTTTCTTATGGCCAAATCAATTTTCATTCTTTTAAGAAAGGAGTCAAAATTTGAAAGATCTTTGGAAGCTTCCATAAAAGGTACTTGAAGTTAATTATTATATTACTAGCATCCGATTGGTATAATACTCTTACATTTAAATAACAATGTTTTAAAATGAAAGCTAGCTTCTCTAACGAGTAGAGTTACATGTATGATGATAAGACCAGAGATGGATTGACAAAGTTTGCATTAATTTTTAGGTGCTCATCTCTCATGGGAGTAAGCCTCCATGTAAAAATGTGGAGATCCTTCCGCTGAACAGTATAATAAAAGGTATAAAATTCTCAGTGCATAAGAACTCTGGCCTCGAGGTGACAAAGGAAGTTTTGTTAAAATAGAAGTAATAATTGCCCAGTATTTTCCAGCAGGCAGATCATTGCCATATAGAGTAACACAGTGACAAAATGGAATTGGTATCAAAAAGATTTTAAATTATTAATTGTTAAACAATGCTCTGGACAACTCTAGAACTACTCAAAGCCTCTGGGGACTCCAATTTATATAAGAACCTAACAAGTGCTCCTTAAACCTGAGGTGGAATGGTTGCTGGAACAAAGTCCCCTCTACATCCTCATGCTTCCTAGATCTACTTTCCCTATCATGGTACATACTGACTGCAATACAAATATCTCTGCTATAAGCAATATATGCATTACTAAAACCACCTTATGTCCTTCAAAAATCACTCACTAAAAGAAAATGTATTATGGAAAAATAGATTTGAGCAGACTACTCAAACCCCATAAACACGTAGAAAACAGATAACAAAAAATCCTAACAAAATAATAGCACAGATCAAAAAAAGCATGTTAAGCTCATATTTAAGAACCACAATAGTAAATATGGGATTTTATCTTAAAATAAAAATGTGAAGATAACTTGAGGGAAGAGTGTGTAAGGGGAGTTTGATATGGTGAGTTCTGGAAACAAGATTAAAATGCACAAAAATTTGTAAGAGACATACAATAAACACTTTGAAGACAGAGCATATGGCTATATCAAGCTTAGAAGAAGATGGTGGCAAGAATGGACATCGTGTACAGTACAGTAGTTTTCATGATTTGTCACATTAGACTGTGTTAATGTTAGTTGCGCTTTTATTACATGGTGGCACAAAAGGTTAATGATCTTGGAAAAATTGAACATGAACCAACACAAATTTGGCTATATGACATGCTTTGGCCAATAAAATGTGTTGGCGCTTGACTTTCTACTCTGCTCTTTCCCTGTTACAATAATTGTAGGAACATGTCTTGACATAGAGTTGCTAAAAGAAATCTGGAATGTTAACACACAGAGGACAACTGCTTCATGGAGTTGCCTGAACCCATATGAGAATAGTTGAGACTACATAATAAACTTTGTCTTAAACTACTGAGATTGAGGTGTTTTGGTTGTTGTTGTTGTTATTGTTGTTGTTGTTTTTACCACAGCATAACCCAGCCTTTCCTAACTAACAGAAGGGACTTACAGGAAAGTTTGAAAATGTGTCCTAGAGAGGTAGTGACAAACATTTCCAAGAAAAGCCTTTTTTCCTCACAATGGAAGAATGCTTTACCTTCTGAAGATTCTCCACCTGTTTGCGACTTTACTACGCCTACATATGTTGATCAACTACAGAACTCGTAAGTCCACAATAGTGTAGACTTTATGGTATCACACAAAAAGAGATAATTTGTTCTCTTGATTATCACCTCTGCTAGGACTTCAAGGAAATTGTCATAAACTCAAATATACCAACTGTAATGACACTCTAGCTCTAATGTCATACATCATCCCCCTTCAATAGGGGTAGCTATGTCTTTCGCAAGGAACTACACTTTACTTGCTCTGAGGGACTGGAAAAATATCTCAACTAATCCCTGTTCCTTTCTTTGCTCTCCTGAATTTTAGGTAAAGCTCCCACATCAGCAGCTTTTTAAACTATGCTCAATCTGAAGACTGACTTGTAATGGCAGGGGGGAATCAGACCTCAAAGTTTTTACATTAACTAAAAGTGGTTTCATACTATTGACAATGTCAAAGATAAGATTTATTTTGAATGTTCTCAAAAATGCCTTCTTTCTCTTTGCTATATAGTCACAGTTTGCTTAATATTACTCAGAAGATGAAGGAGCTGACAACAATCAATGTCATGTATTCCATAAGGTGAGGAAATTGAATTAGACAAATTTAGCAACATATTGCTTCATTTTACAAAAAGGCCTAATTTCCAAGTGCAATGGCTAATGTCTCCTATATCAACCCCAAAATAATTCAATGTGAAAATGGTCTTCTGAAATATCTTCCTCAAAGCAAAAAACTTCTACAATCAATTCAAAAAGTTTCATTTTTACCCTCAATTCCACTTAACAAAAATTTAGTAAATGGCCAGTGTGTGCCAGACACTATGCTAGACCTTGTGTATTCAAAGTTAAATAAGAAATTCTTTCTGGCTCTCAAGAAGTAGGAAGTCTGTCTGTCTTTTCTCAGTCCTTTAGCACCATTTCCCTTCAAAATAACCCCTTCAGTTTCTATCTTACCTGAGTGTGCTCTCCTCCTTTTCTATCAGTGTGTGTTTTTATATTGAGGATAAATCTTTCATGGTCACTAGGAGCCTTGAACTGATGTACCCAAGACTGGAAGGCATCTCCATTTTGTTCACTGCAGATTTGATGACTTGGAGCCCTCCATTTCCTCCGGGAAGCTTCAGTCAATGTTAAAAGGAGGAAGGAGTCCATGCTTTTGAATCAGATCCTTCTGAGAAAGATTAGGCTTATTATTATCTCAACTATAAAAAGAAGGCAGGAAATATGTGGCCATGGTCACAAAGGAAGCCAGTAGCAGAGATCAGGATTAATCTCTATCATCTCTGCTCCCTAATTGACTAAGATGAAAATGATCTTATTATTGTGCCATATTCATGCACAATTGTATTTTCTGAAATTCATAACAGCAAGAAATTAATTTTTGCTTAATATTAACAGAAAAATTACTCAACTACAGAAAAAAATGCCTTTTAAAATCTTCCATTTCCATAAGAAGTTT
>NW_012148119.1:820241-822368 GCF_000956105.1 Propithecus coquereli | reverse complement strand
GAATTCCTTCAATTTTCTTTTTTGAAAATGTCTTTGTTTCTTTTCATTCTTCAAGGATGTTATAATTATACTTGAATTTTTGACATGAAGATATATGTCTTTTGCTTTGTAAACATGTGACCACAAACCAGCCATATAAAGTTTAGAGCTCTAGCTATTTAAAACTTTTTGATTAGGTTAGACTTTAGAACTTTTTGATTAGATTTCTAATTTCAATTATAAATCTTATAAGCCTATCATCCAAAGCCTCCTTGCTACCCGAAGTGTGCTCTGCAAACCAGCAACATTGAAATCACATGGGGATGTCATAGAAATGCAGAATCTCATGCCCCATTCCAGATGAACAAAATCATAATCTCTATTTTAACAAGGTCTCAGGTGATTTGTGTGCCTGCAAAAATTTGAGGTAACACAATGATCTGGCTTCAAAGTTCAGCTCTGTTCCTTTGGCTTTTCTAATCTCAGTTTCCTCCTGTACAAACAGCAATAATAACTCTGACATAACTACTTCAGAGTTAATATATGCATCCAATTAGCCTTTATATGAAAATATTATGAAATGAAAGACATTAAAATAGCTTAAAACAATATGGTGATTGATCTTCTTAGGAAAAGATTCAAGGATAGAGGAGTAAAGCAGAGAAAAAACAGATGAGAAGGTTACTTACGCAATCAATGCCTAGCAAAAAGCTAAGAGAGGAGGGAATAAAGAAGAAAAGCAATTACGTCGAAGACAAAAGTGTGAACTAACAATGTGCAGTTTACAAAAAAGGTAGCTCTTTGTCCACTAAAAAATAATAATGCTGAAGGTGATAATAGTAACAATAGTAACAATGAGTTTAAACACTTCAGAATGTTTAATGTGAGATCTAAATTATTTTTTCCTTATGTATGTCAATAAATTGACACTGATGGTGGTTGCCACCACCCAATCCAAAAATTCTGTAGACAGTCAATTGAGAGGACAAAAAAGCCAAATAATGCTTTGTGAAATGTAATTTTAAGAATACCAGCCATATAAACACAAGTAAACTAAATAATGTGTCCCAGTGTATTATTTCCTAGGGCTACTGTAATTACCACAAACTAGGTGGCTTAAAACAACAGATATTTATTTTCTTCCCAGCTTTGGAAGCCAGAAATGCAAAATCAAGGTGTCACCAGGGCTGTGTTTCCTCAGAAGACTCTCAGGGAGAATCCATTCATTGCCTCCTCCAGCTTCTGGAGACTTCAGGCTTTCTTTTAGTTGTAGCCACTCACTCCTATCACTGCCTCTGCAGTCACATTGCTTCTTCTTATTATGTCTGCCTAATGTCTTTCTGACTTGCTCTTACAAAAACACCTGTTATTGGATTTAGGGTCCAGAGGGATAATCAGGATAATCTCCTTCTCTCAAAATCTTTAACTTACTCACATCTTTTGCCAATATAATTTAATATTCACTCTTTTACTCTTTTATTATATAAGATGTAAAGTGGACATATATTTTTGGGGGCCCCCATTCAGCCCACGACACTGAGTTAGCATAGTGGTTCACATCCAGAACATGCATGTTTAATAAAATGATGAAGCATTTTTTTGCTCTATTGTACTAGCGAACATTTATTAAGCACTTATTGATTCATTTTATCTTCCCAAAAGATTTCATGAAATAGGTACCACTATTATCCCCATTTACAGATGTGGAATATGAGTCACAAGAAGGATAAATAACTTGTCCAGGGTCTCACAACTAGTCACCGGTGCAGACAGGATTTAAATGTAGGCAATCTGGCTCCAGAGCCCACACTTTTAGTCAAGGAGAATGTGACCTACATCCATATTACTTATATTTGCACTCCTGGGAGTTACATGAGCTCACAATTGTTTTGTTAAATGTATATGTCAAGGGCAAAAATATAGGTGATTTACAAGGTAAGAGGAGAAAGGGTACAATATCTGTAAACAATACTTGAAACATTTTTAAATTACTGTTAAATGTACTTCATAGACTACATGTGTTAGACTGGTTTAGACTAGATGTGAAAAAACATAAGATTTATCCAAAGGATGTCTAAATACCAATATATTCTCAGTGATAGTTGCAGAATAATGAAGGAATTAAAGGAACAAAGTCCTATATACTCC
>NW_012148119.1:816106-818041 GCF_000956105.1 Propithecus coquereli | reverse complement strand
CGTCCTACCAGATGGATCCCACTGTTCATGTTTGAATCTGGAGCAATTTAAAAGCCTGTTCTCCCCTTTCCATCTGACTGAGATCTTTCCAGGAGGGAAGACAAATCTATATCAAGAACAGTAAGGAATTTTACTTTCTATCTTTCAAAACACTCTGAGGTAGGTGAACAAAAGAGCAGTTAGATAGAAACAAATCAGTTCAGGAGACTGAATATTTTTATTATGGAATTCTTAAATATAAGAAAGGGAGTTCACTCTTCACTTTATAATATGTGGACTATATGTAAGTCTTTTCCCCAGATCTTTTTTATATGCTTTGTGCATGCCGCTATAATAGTAGGTAAATATCTACAAACAGGGTATTATGCTCTGTAAATTTCTGCCCTCCTAAAGACGAAAATAGCAAAGGTAGATGCTAATGTGAAAAAAATAGAGTATATTTTAAAGTTGGGGGTGGGAATTAATATCAGGTTAAATATAATATGATGTATTCATTGATACCCAAATAACATTTAAGATGACTAGTGTTTTATAACTGCTATTTCCGCCAGTGACAGTGAGTTGAAGAAGAAAATACCCTTGTACAAAGACTCAAGGACATAACCCTTCATTATGGCTGAGTGATGTCCTAGTCATCCAGGTTTTGAAGGAACATCTTTTTCTAAATGTAAAAAATAATGTTCACCATTTCTCAAGTGAATGTATTATTGTTGCTCAGAAGTATCTGACTTCTTTCTGCAGGGTACTATAAGTCCCTCCTGAAGCTCAACTTTCAAGACACTTTCCAATTACATCTTAAATAATTGAAATTACAAGAGAAAACTAAGAAAGGGTCATTTACTTTTACACTTTTTCTTGATTTAGCTAGCATTACAGTCTTGGTGAGAGGCAAAATTGATTCATTGGTTTAATTTACTTCTATAATCTTAATGAGACAAAGGGTGGGGAAGGGAGAGAGAGAGAGAGAGAGAGAGAGAGAGAGAGAGAGAGAGAGGGAGAGGTAGAGAGAGAAAAAGACTACTAGATAACGATGAATGCATAATAGACTCTCAAATAACAAGGACACAATTGTCCCTGTGTGTCTGCTGTCCTAATACTATTTGGCAATCTGCTTCATTTTAAATCCTAATTATATGAATGAGATGTGTTTTAAGTTGTTGCCAAATGACTGGAAATCTGCTCGTTAAGTATCAGGTAGAAGAAAACAGTTTTTCAGGTGCTGGAAGAAGCAATGTTGTGCAGTCAGTGGAAAGAAACATTCAATTATACACCCTACTGCTCCAAGTTATATTAAAACAATATGTAAACTACTACAATACTAACACAATGCCTCATAAATGGCAAATGGCCTCAATGAACAGCTAACCTTCCAAGTTAAAAAATACTGTGTCATTCATTTCTTCTGTGAGAGTTTAAATGCAGCCTGTGTTTTTATTTGTAGTATGTATAGTTATAGCTTTGTATATGAATAATATGCTCTGTATAAACAAACACATCATAAATGTCTCATTTTTATGGGACATCTTTCACAAATATTTGAAAAAAATTACAATGGGAAAGTTTGGAGCACTTATAAAAATGGTTATACTTGAATTTTTTAATTTTTTTCCACAAAAAAGCTAAGAGCTTTTATTGTACTATTTCACATTCAATGCAGAATACTTGCATATATATTAGGTCTATTTGTGTCCCTCCCCATCATTTGTGTAATAATTCTCATATATATATCTTTTACATATGATACAAACCTCTTAGTAGTATCTTTTGCATTAAATAATCATATGTGTTTTTAAACAATTGAGGGAAAAAAAGTCTTTTATATTTATTCACATATTTACCCTTTTTGATGTTCATTTCTTTTTGATGGTCTGGGTTTCCATTGGTTTTATTTCTTTCCAGCTTGAATTTATTTTATTTATTTATTTATTTTATTTA
>NW_012148119.1:803282-805976 GCF_000956105.1 Propithecus coquereli | reverse complement strand
AATATTAATAAAAGCCATTTTCATAGGGGTAATGTGATATATCATTGTGGTTTTAATTTACATTTCCCTGAGGATTAGTGAGGTTCAAATTTTTTTAATGGTGTGTTAGCCATTTGTCTATCTTTTTTTTTTTCTTTTTAGCAAGAGAATTTTTAATGTAAACAGAGGGAAAAGAGGCTGAGATTTCACATGGAATTAAAAACAGAACCAATAGGTTTGCTATGGGAAATTACCCTGTACTCTTCAGCCTATCTCAAAGCTCACAGAGTTACCCTCTTTAGTGGGAAGTGGGATTTCTGGTTTTTTTTTTTTTAATTCAGGATATTATGAGGGTACAAACATTTTTGTCACATGAAACGCATTTGCCTCGCTCAAGCCAGAGCCACAAGTGTGTCCTTCCCCCATACAGTGCATCCTGTCTCCATTAGCTGTGGTAATACTCACTGGGCGCTGGTCAGGTGGGGAGTGGGGAGGTGGGAGGTAGAGTGTGTGGGGCAGTTAAACCCACAGCTAATGTCTATCTTCTTTTGAAGATATACTGTTCATGTCTTCTGCCCACTTTTTAATGGGGTGGTTTGTTTTTATCCTGCTTATTTGTTTGAGTTATTTGTAGATTCTGGATATTAGCTCATTATCAGATATATAGTTTTAGAATATTTTCTCCCATATGTAATCTGCCTATTTGCTCTCTTGATTATTATCTTAGCTGTGCAGAAGCTTTTTGATTTAATCAAATCAAATTTATTTATTTTTGTTGTTGCTGTAATTGCCACTGGGGTCTTAGTCATAAATTCTTTCCCTGGGCCAATGTCTAGAAGAGTTTTCCCTACATTTTCATCTAGAATTCTGATGGTGTCATGCCTTATATGTAAGTATTTTATCCATCTTGAATTAATTTTTTTGTGTGGTGATAGTTAGGAATCCTGTTTTATTCTTCTGCATGTGGCTATCCAATTTTCCCAGCACCATTTATTGAATAGGGCTTCTTTTCCCCAGTGTGCATTGTTGTCTGCTTTGTCAAATATAAGTTGGCTATAGGTACATGGTTTTATACTTGGGTTCTCTATTCTGTTCCCTTGGTCTATGTCTCTATTTTTGTGCCAATACCATGCTGTTTTGGTTACTATATCTTTGTAGTATAGGTTTTAAGTCTGGTAATGCGATACCTTAAGATTTGTTCATTTTCCTTAAGGTTGCTTTGGCTATTCAGGCTCTTTTCTAGTTCCAAAGGAAGCATAGAATTATTCTTTCTAGATTTGTGAAATATGCCATTGGTATTTTGATGGGTATTCCATTTTATCTGTAAATCACTTTGGGAAATATGGACATTTTAAGAATGTTGATTCTACCAATCCATGAGTATGATATGTGTTTCCATTAGTTAGTGTCATCTGTGATTTCTTCCCTCAGCGTTTCATAGTTCTCCATGTAGAGATCTTTTGCCTTCTTGGATAAGTATATTCCCAGGTATTTTATTTTCTTTGTAGCTATTGTAAATGTTATTTAGTCATTGATTTGACTCTCAGCTTGACTGTTATTGGTATATAGAAATGGTACTGATTTGAGTACATTGATTTTGTAGCCTGAGACTTTGCTAATTTATTTATCAATTTGAGGAATCTATTAGTGGAGTCTTTGGATTTTTCTAGATACAAGATCATATCTAAGGGAAAGAGATAGTTTGACATTCTCTTTCCCAATTTGGATACTCTTTATTTCTTTCTCTTGCCTGATTACTCTGGCTAGGACTTTCAGCACTATGTTAAATAGAATCGGTGACAGTGGGCATCCTTGTCTTGTTGTAGTTCTTAGGGGGAATGCTTTCAACTGTTCCCCATTCAGCATGATGTTGGCTGTTGTTTTGGCATATATGGCTTTTATAATTTTGAGATATGTTCCAGCTATGTCTAGTTTGTTAAGGGTTTTTATCATGAAAGGGTGCTGGATTTTGTCGAGTACTTTTTCTGCATCTATTGAGATGATCATATGATCTTTGCTTTTGCTTCTGTTTATGTGATGAAGGACATTTATGGATTTACATATGTTGAACCATCCTTATATCCCTGGGATGAGGCCCGCTGGTCATGGTGGATTGTTTTTGATATGTTGTTGAATTCAGTTTGTTAGTATTTTATTGAGAATTTTTGCATCTTATTCATAAGGGGTATTGGTCTGTAGTTTTCATTTTTTGTTGTGTCCTTACCTGGCTTTGGTACCAACATGATACTCACTTTGTAGAATGAATTGGGGAGAATTCTCTCCTTCTCAATGTTATGGAATAATTTCTGCAGTATCAGTACCAGTTCTTTGTAGGTGTGGTAGAATTCATCCGTCAATCCATCTTGCCTGGGGATTCTTTATTGTTGTTGCTAGACTTTTTATTACTGCTGCTATCTCCCTGATCATTACTGGTCCGTTCAGGAGTTCTATTTCTTCCTGACTGATTCTTTGGATGTTATGTGTTTCTAGGAATTTGACCATTTCCTCTATGTTTTCCAGTTTATGTGCATAGAGATTTTTGTATTATTCATGCCCGATGTTTTCTATTATGTGCTATCAGTTTAAAATCTCCTTTTTCATTTCTGATTGAGTTTATTTGTGTACTTTCTCTTCATTTCCTGGTTATTCTAGCAAGAGGTGTATCAATTTTGTTTATACTTTCAAAGAGCCAACTTTTTGTTTCATTGACTTTTG
>NW_012148119.1:801077-803232 GCF_000956105.1 Propithecus coquereli | reverse complement strand
CTCAGACTGGTTTCGAACTCCTGAGCTCAAACAATCCGCCCGCCTCGGCCTCCCAGAGTGCTAGGATTACAGGCGTGAGCCACTGCACCCGGCCGACAAAAATATCTTAAGTTGAAGAAAACTACAGATGAGTAGATAATAAAAAGGTGAATTCCAGGGTAGGGTATTGTGTTTTCAGACTGTAGTGGTGTAATCAAAGACAAAAAATTTACAGAGGTCATATCAAGATGTACATGAAAAAAATATTCCTGGAAGTTTACGTTCACACTCAAGGAATGTGTCTTGAGCATGAGTGAATACGGCAAAGCAAGTAGCACATACAAGCACAGAAAAATGGCTAGAAGAGGCATACCACTGACCTAGGAAGGCCTGCAGTTTCACGGACTTTTCGGTCTTTTTTTATTATTAGTTCAAAATACGAAGGAGGTACAAATGTTTTTGTTGCATGGAGCACTTTGTAATGCCTAAGTCATGGCTATAAATGTGCCCTTCACCTGAATAGTGTTCATTATACTGGTTAGGTAGGTTTTTGCCCCTCTCCATCTCTGCCCTCCCATCTGCTTGATTTCCAATGACTTTTACTTCCCTCTGTACACATGTGTGCCCATTGGTTAGTTCCGATTTATTAGAGAGTACATGTGGTGTTTGTTTTTCCATCCTTGAGATACTTCAATAAGATTATGGGCTAAAATTCCTTCCACATTGCTGCAAAAGGCATTAATTCATCCTTTTATGGCTTAGTAGTACTCCATGGTATACATATGCCACATTTTATCAAGCTACTCATGAATTGATGAGCACTTGGGTTAATTCCACATCTTTGCAATTGTGAATTGTTCTGTAATAAACATTTGAGGGCAGCTGTCTTTTTGATGAAATGACTTCTTTTCCTTTGGTTAGATACCCAGTACTGGGATTGCTGGATCAGATGTTAGGTGTACTTTCAGTTCTTTGAGAAACCTCCATACTGTTTTCCATAGAGACTGTACTAATTTGCAGTCCCACCAACACTGTATAAACATTCCTTTCTCTCTGCATCCATGCTAGCATCTATTGTTTTTGAACTTTTCAATATTAATAAAAGCCATTTTCATAGGGGTAATGTGATATATCATTGTGGTTTTAATTTACATTTCCCTGAGGATTAGTGAGGTTCAAATTTTTTTAATGGTGTGTTAGCCATTTGTCTATCTTTTTTTTTTTCTTTTTAGCAAGAGAATTTTTAATGTAAACAGAGGGAAAAGAGGCTGAGATTTCACATGGAATTAAAAACAGAACCAATAGGTTTGCTATGGGAAATTACCCTGTACTCTTCAGCCTATCTCAAAGCTCACAGAGTTACCCTCTTTAGTGGGAAGTGGGATTTCTGGTTTTTTTTTTTTTAATTCAGGATATTATGAGGGTACAAACATTTTTGTCACATGAAACGCATTTGCCTCGCTCAAGCCAGAGCCACAAGTGTGTCCTTCCCCCATACAGTGCATCCTGTCTCCATTAGCTGTGGTAATACTCACTGGGCGCTGGTCAGGTGGGGAGTGGGGAGGTGGGAGGTAGAGTGTGTGGGGCAGTTAAACCCACAGCTAATGTCTATCTTCTTTTGAAGATATACTGTTCATGTCTTCTGCCCACTTTTTAATGGGGTGGTTTGTTTTTATCCTGCTTATTTGTTTGAGTTATTTGTAGATTCTGGATATTAGCTCATTATCAGATATATAGTTTTAGAATATTTTCTCCCATATGTAATCTGCCTATTTGCTCTCTTGATTATTATCTTAGCTGTGCAGAAGCTTTTTGATTTAATCAAATCAAATTTATTTATTTTTGTTGTTGCTGTAATTGCCACTGGGGTCTTAGTCATAAATTCTTTCCCTGGGCCAATGTCTAGAAGAGTTTTCCCTACATTTTCATCTAGAATTCTGATGGTGTCATGCCTTATATGTAAGTATTTTATCCATCTTGAATTAATTTTTTTGTGTGGTGATAGTTAGGAATCCTGTTTTATTCTTCTGCATGTGGCTATCCAATTTTCCCAGCACCATTTATTGAATAGGGCTTCTTTTCCCCAGTGTGCATTGTTGTCTGCTTTGTCAAATATAAGTTGGCTATAGGTACATGGTTTTATACTTGGGTTCTCTATTCTGTTCCCTTGGTCTAT
>NW_012148119.1:795176-799072 GCF_000956105.1 Propithecus coquereli | reverse complement strand
TCTAGTTTTATTCCACTGTGGTGTGGTAAGATACATGGTATAATCTCAATTTTTTAAATTTATTGAGATATGTTTTGTGGCCTAAGATATGATCAATCTTAGAGCATGTCCCGCGTGCTGATGAGAAGAATATAAATAAATAGTTTATGCGTAGAATGTTCTATAAATTTCTGTCAGGTCTACTTGTTTTACGGTCCCATTTAAGTTCAGGGTTTATTTATTTTCTGCTTTGATGATCTGTCTAGCTCTGACTGTGGGTTATTGAAGTTCCCAGCAATTATGATACTATTATTAAGTTCTTCACTTAGTTCCAGCAGAATTTGGTTTATGTGTCTGGGAGCTCCTGTTTTAGGTGCACATATATTTTTGATTGTTATGTCTTTTTGTTGATTTGCTCCCTTTGCCATTATATAATGACTGTCTTTGTCTTTTTTTATCATTGTTGATTTAAACTCAATTTTATCTGATATGAGAATGGCAACACCTGCTCTCTTTTGGTTTCCATTTGCACGGCAAATTGTTTTCCTTCCTTTCACATTGAGCCTCTTTGTATCCTTGTGGTTTAGAAGTGTTTTCTGGAGACATCATATACTTTGTTTGTGGTTTTTCATACATTCAGCTAGCCTATGTCTTTTGAGTTGTTCATTTATATCATTCACATTGAAAAACAGAAATGATATGTAGGATACTGTGGTGTGCATCATGTTGGGTAGTACCTTATTGCTTTGTTTTCCCTCTTGTTCTCTTGTTTTATAAGAGTTGTGAGATTTAGCTTTTGTGGATGATTTCAATTCCCTCAAATAGATTTTCCATGCTTTAACTCTTTCTTCTTCTCCCAAGGAGTATTTATAATTTGTATGTTAGTTCACTTTGCATAGTTTTGTATCTCTCTAAATTATTTCTCAGAATTTTTAATTCTCTTCTTTGCCTCTAAAATGACTGGGTTTGCTCGAGTGCCTTGTTTTCAAGCTCTGAGATTCATTCTTCTCCTTGGTCTAGTCTGTTGCTGAAGCCTTCTGCTGTGTTTTGAAATTCCCTAAATGATTCTCTCATTTCTTTAAGTTCTATTACATACTTTTTTATGTTGTCTAGTTCTTTAGTAAATTTTTCATCAATATCCTGAAATATATCTTTGGCTTCTTTTTGTTGATTTTCAACTTTCTCTTCAATTCCATTACTCTTAAATGCCATCCATATTCTGAATTCCATTTCTGTCATTTTGGCAATCTCTTTGCATTTGGAGTTCATTACTGTAGCTCCATTGTGATCCCTTGGGGATTTTGACCTGTTTTGATTTTTCATGTTGCCAGAGTTCTTTTGCTGGTTTCTTCTCATTGCTCATTCTTCAATAAGAATCAGAGCTAATAGGTTTACAGGGCACCTGTTCTTTGCTGGGAACTCTCTTGCTTAATTAGAAGAAGGGGAGAACCCTAGATGGCATTTTTTTCTACCCTGGAATGTTAACGCAGCATGGGAGGAACGTGTGTAATAAAAGCCTGTAATGCAGTTATTCTAATTTGTCCTGTTCACCTGTGATTGCCACTGTTCAAGCCTATGCTGGGTGATCTTTGTCCTGGGTGTTGGGTTGTTTCCCAAATAGTTGTAGGAAGTTCAAGTTGGGAGCTTGGTGAGACCCTCTCCATGGAATGTGGCATTGTGGGGACTGCTCTGCCCAGGGTCTCCCTGCAGAGATGACAGGGGGCAGCTGGGTAAGGATATCCAGGCAGTTGCAGGTTCCTGGCTGTGGGTATTTGCTCGAACCTGGTCCCAGTGTAATGGGTGCTCAAGACTGGGTGGTCCCTGGTGAGGCATTGGACATTGGAACAGTTCTGCCAGCCCTATGGTTGTGGTGGAGACACAGGGGTGGGGTCTTGGGGTCCAGGTGCAGCGCTTGAATCTCTGGAGTGATGTCCCAGGACTGACAGGAGCTTTGGATCCATAGGGATGGAGCCTCAGGCTCTGGCATGAGAGCCTCAGAGCTGGGACTGGGGAGGAGCCAGAAGCAGGGCTGAGGCCCAGAAGCAGGGTCGTGCAGGCATCGAGATTTTTCTCACCTGGGGGGTTGAGGGGGCAGAGGCAGGGCCACACAGGCAGCGGGCTTATCTGATCTGGAGGCTGGAGGCATTGCCCAGCAGGTGGCAGGCTGTTTTGACCTGGAGCATGGGGGCAAGTCCATGCAAGCAGGCTCAGAGTCTGCAATGCCAAGTCATGCAGGCAAGGGTCAATTCCAGCATTCCATTGACTACAGAGTTCTCCCCAACCCCTCAGGACCCACTGAAGCAGTCACCCAAATCTTCCCAGATTGGAGCCTGTTGTGCCCCAGGCAACTCCTCTGGGTAGATCCCACTGCACTGGAGGGAAGGGACACTTTGCTTCCAGTCACATCATATGGCTCAGAAGAGCCTCTGCTTAGTCTACTGCCTCCCCAGCCCAGGGAGGGTGATATGAATGCTACTGCTGCAAAGCTGAGTCCCGTGCCTACCTGGCACCATGCATCTGAAAGCACAGGATGACATTAGCTGCAGAAACCCAGGGTCACCCGGCCCCAGATCCTTACTATGCCTGTTGTCCAATGTAATGACTCTGCACAGACTCTAGGCAATTCCCCAGTTTGTCCAGACAGAGGCCTATGGTGGTGGAGGGATCCCTCTCACAACTTGATCACAGTGCCTGTAGGGTGAGCATGGTACCCCAGCTCTCTATCCTCCTAATTTTCCCCATGTGTAGATGCCTCCCACAGATCACTTCGATCTTGTTGAGTGTATCAACCTGTTACCTTCTTTTTGACACACAGTGTCCCACTTTGCTTCTCTGTGATTTCACAATGTTCCATCCACCTGCAATTCACACTCATTTCCTGAGAGCAGCGTGCTCACAGGCTGCTTCTAGTCCCCCATCTTCCAGCCACTGTCAGTCTTTTAATAGATATCATTATTCCTTGTTCTGGATAGCACTTTATTTTAGAAAAGTTCAAAATGTTTTTAAATAATTCTCTTAGTCCATCTCCTTTTCTGCTCCTTCCCAAGGACACCCCTTAATGTATTCATACTCCTTCTAACACTAGAGATGCATTCCTATAAGCATTAAAGCAAGATGAACTTTCTCCTATCTGAAAAATCAAAATTAAAAATTCTTCTTCAGAGTCTTTGTCCCCATCCTAGTATTGTCCTTTATATTATCACTTTTCCAGAAAAACATTTTCATTCGCCATTTGGCATTTATCATCTAGTAATCACTCTCTAAGCTACTGGAATTTACCTCATCACATCACTACCACCAATAGCACACTTACTTTCATCATTGAAACTGTTCTTGTCAAGTCTAACACAGATCTCTTTCTTGTTAAACCTGAAGGACATTTATCAGTCCTTAGCTTGCTTGAATCCACTGTAACATTTAACACTGGTTGGTACCAGTGTTACTATCACTATTTGAATCACCCTCTTTCCTTGCTTTGCATTATATCATCACTACATTCTCCTGGTTTTTCTCCTTCTCGTACACCTCGTTTGGCTCCTTTTGAGCTCCTCTTACTCTGCACATTCCTTAACTGTCGCTGTCTTTCAGGGCTCTAACCCACTGTGAATCTGGAGGCCATAGACCCCCCAAGAGCTCATGAATAGTATTAGCTGTAATTTGGATGGGGAAAAATTGCATCTAAATTTTCACTAACCTCTTAGAGTCTAAGTGAAGGTTAGCATTACCTTCACGAAATCAAAATAGAATGAACAATATCTGTAACT
This sequence comes from Propithecus coquereli, assembly GCF_000956105.1. NCBI lineage: Eukaryota > Metazoa > Chordata > Mammalia > Primates > Indriidae > Propithecus > Propithecus coquereli. Next base: position 795,329 of record NW_012148119.1, on the reverse strand, counting down.
TCATAATCAGTAGAATAAGATCATTTCATATCACATTATAATGGTTAAACATATCTCAAAATGTCATTTAGCATCCTCATTACTTTGAAAGCAAGGTGGCTATTAGACTCACTAGACCTTTTTATTTAATATGTTAATAAAAAGCACATATAT
>NW_012148119.1:781722-782743 GCF_000956105.1 Propithecus coquereli | reverse complement strand
AAATATTTGTTAAAATCACTTCTTCAAGATATCATTAATCACTTGCCATGTACATGTTACCCAATGGTAGTAGTCTTAAACAAACATGTTGGGAATCTTTTCTTTTTTTTTTCTTTTTTTTTTTAAGGAAGAGTAATTCAAGCATTCTGCTCTCTTTCACAGTGCATAAACTATTCCCATAGACTAAATTAATTATGTTTGAATTCTGCACCATTACTTCAGGCCTTTTGTACTCAAGTTAGTGATTTACTATTTTAGTGCAAACAGACATTGCCAGGGAATAATTTTGGCATTGGAAGAATCTAGTTTATCCCATGATAAATTCTAGAATTCCTTATTTCCATTGACACTCAGAAGCCATTTCCAGCATCTGAATTTTTTCTATGTATTTGTCCACTCTAAAGCCAGGGATAAATAAGCACGTATATATTTATTCCATCAATTATTGAAAGGCAAGCAAAGAATCAAGATCTTCTAAATGTAAATAATGCCTTCAGTTTGCAATGCAATTATTTTAACATACAGGAAACACCTTGAGATCAGGCTTTGGCTCCTGTTTATTTTAGATAATAGATGTGAAAGGGCTCTGAAGGATAAAAGTTGCTAAGCAAATGAAAGTATCATTATTGATCACTTAGAGATATGTCAAATTTATTATCTTAAAATACTATACTACTTCTGCATTTAAAAATATCCTAACTGGCTCATTTCTGTCTTTCTTCTCACCTTTTTGTGCTAGTCAAAATGATATCAAATTTTCAACATATTGGCTAGGAAATCTATACTTTAATTTACATCTGTATATCTCATTTTTTATACCTTTCTCTGGCTTACTCACTAAACGTGATACATAAAAGAAAATGATTGAGTCGACCACTACTTTGGATTCATTACTATTACTAACAACGACTCATTGATTCAAACTAAATAGTTGACCAATCTAAAAGAGTGAAAAGTTTAAAACAGAGAAAATTTCAAAAGTTGACCACCTTGTACAATCTGACAGGTTTTTTGAAAACAA
>NW_012148119.1:780026-781672 GCF_000956105.1 Propithecus coquereli | reverse complement strand
TAGCAAGTGCAAAGAAGTAAGCCATGCCATAAACTCAGGAAGCATCAGATTTACTAAGCATCTATTTTTACCTCTAGCAAGACTGAAGTGAATGCACTAAAATATTACCATGGCAAAATATGAAACTAAAAAAGACATCACAGTTACATGCTTTATTTTTAACAAGAAAAAATTCCATTAACATTGACTTACAGTATTTCCCTAAAATACAAAACATCTCTCTTCTTAGTTAAAGATCTGTTCACTAGCAAGGCCATGGCCTTACAAAAGTACTTCCTGATAATGCTATTTGAGAACTTACCTTCTGACTCGAGTGGGGGGCAGGAACCACAAATAGGAGATCCAGATTAACAGACCTAAGCAGTTACAAAAATACGCAAGATTCTGAAAAATCTTTTAACTAATATAATTTCTTTATTAGACTGTGTTCAGTATTTTTCATGGTCTCAGTAGTCACCAAAGGCATTCACAGAAAAAGTAACCAATTTATTAATCTGCTTCCAGAGAGCATTCTTCTTGATAAGGGAAAATAAATTCAAACAAAAGACCACATGTATTCACCATCAAATTGGTATTAACTAATCAACACCTAAGTGCACACATAGCAGTAACATTCATCGAGTGTTGGGCAGATGGGAGGGGGAGGAGAGGATGGGTATATACACACATAATGAGCGCGATGTGCACTGTCTGGGGGATGGACACACTTCAAGTTCTCACGCGGGTGGGGCAAAGGCAATATATGTAACCCAAACATTTATACCCCCGTAATATGCTGAAATAAAAAAAAAGAGACTATATTAAATGTAAATCCAAGTCTTTTTGAAATGGAAGGGTCTTAGAGATCTTCCAGTAACTTGTGGAAAGTTTTTGAAATCAACAATTTTGTTTCTCTGAGCAGTCTGCTCTCTAACATATTCCAGCTGTCCAGTTAGGTAAGCCAGTGGAATCAGGGAGAAAACAGATGAACAAGATCAACAATAACATCAACAACAAAAAAATCACTGAAAGAAATGGGTTCCTGTCAGGTAATTCAATCTTTGAAATATGAAAATGTTAACGTGATAAAACTGCTGATGAGATAGCCTGCAGACATTGTACAAAGCAGGAAGACGGCACTGTTTTTACATAAGCAAACCAACCATGCTTGTTACTGCAAGATTTCTATTGTCATTATTTAGATGGATATGGAAGCAGTAGTTCTGAACTACTGAACAGTAATACAATGCACAACTTTTACAATGGATGAGCCAGCTAACGAAAGGGAGGAGATTTATTTCAAAAAATCTCTCTCCTGTCAATGTATGACATCCACTGGGAGAAAGACGGAGCAAGGAATCCCATAAACCAGGCATGACTGATAATGCCCCTTGATACAAGCTTTTAATTCTTGTCCTCACCCTTCACTCTTCTCTGTGATGCTCTCTTCCCTATCCTATTTGCACCTTCTTTCTTTTAGCATTCTTTCTTGCTCCAAACACTAGAAGGGAAAATGAATACAGGAAAAATAAAATTATGGAAACTATATCATTTCTCTAATTGTCAATTTTCATAATAGACCCAAATACTCTTGATTATCTCTCCATCTCAGCACCCACCCTGGCCATGTAGAATGACTAAGAATTATTTCTAGGTCTGAATGTCCT
>NW_012148119.1:776665-779772 GCF_000956105.1 Propithecus coquereli | reverse complement strand
CCACCTCTACATAGATGACTCCCAAATCTCCAGCCTTAATCTCTCCTTCAAACTCCAGACTCACATATTCAACTGCTTAGTTCATATCTCCACTTAGATATTGCAAAGTAGGTATAAATGAAAGATGATGATCTCCCTCCCTGCCGGTCCTTGTTTGTCTGTGTGTGTGTGTGTGTGCATGTGCCTTACATCAGTGGATGGTACCACCAAGTATCTAGTTTTCCAAGCCAATAACTTGGTAGTCATCTCTAACTGTCTATCTCTACATCCAAATCATTATCTAAATCTTTTGGTTTGGTCTGTTAAATATCTCTGGAATCTGCTTCTGTGTAATTTCTTTTCCTCTTCCCTATTATAGGGTATCATCACCTCTCACCCTAACTATTGTAACTGCATTCTAAATGCTCTCCCTATCTCCAGCCTTACCCAACTTAATTCTTTTTTCCACACTGCAGCAAAAGTAATATCTTCAAAAACAAAAATCCTACTTTACTCCCTTTCTTAAAGCCATTAACTGACTCTCCAGTCTCTGCCCCCGACACATTATCATGGCTTATAGGGCCTTGGTATGATCTGATTCCTTCCCTGTCTCACTCTCCAGACTCATTCTTCTTCACTTCCAACCTCACGATCTAAGTCCCAGCCATTCTGAAGTTATTTCATTTCCTTGCATTTTACTGTGTTTTATCTAGATTTTCTTTGCTCATGAATTCTCTCTTCTTTCCATCCCTCTCATCCCCTCCTAACTCTTAGTCATGCTTTTTCTTTCAGCCTAAATGAAATCTCCTCCAGAAAACCTTCTTCTTCATTTTTTTAAATTTTTTTAAGAGATAGAGTTTCTGTTTGTCACCCAGGGTGGAATGCAGTGGCATCATCATAGCTCACTACATCCTTGAACTCCTGGACTCAAGAGATGCTCCCACCTCGGCCTCCCAAGTACCTGGTACTACAGGCACAAGCCAGTATGCCTGACTAATTCTTTTTATTTATTTTAGAGATGAGGTCTCACTATGTTGCCCAGGCTGGTCTCAAATTCCTGGCCTCAGCCTCACAAAGTGCTGGAGTTACAGGCATGAGCCACCACATTTGGCCCAGGCAGCCTTTTTCAGCCATTGATTTCTCATCTACCACCCTGAGCAACTCCATCTCCCAGTCACCTTCATCGCCCGTGCACATACACATGCAGGGTAGAAGTCCTTTAAATGTGCTGTCTGAGCACACTGCATTCCCCACAGCATATCGTTAATGACACTGTAGAGTGTTTGTTATTAGCCTATTTCCCCCAGGATGGGGACTTTATCCCCATCATATGTAGAACATAGCAGGGGTTGCAAAAAGTATTCGGGGATGAGTGAATATATGAATAAACTTGAAAAATAACAAACATAAAATAATAATGAAAATTAACACTTACAAAGTGTTTTCTGTCTGTCAGGCACTGTTCTAAGTGCTTTACATATATATTGACTCATATCCTTCCACATAACCTGTGATACTTATTGTTAATGTTCCCATTTTATAGACTAAGAATGGAGGCAAAGAAAGTAAACCGAGGGCAAAGTAACACAGAACGTAAATGATAAAACCAGAATTTGCATCCACGCAATGTCACTTCAGAGTCCAGGTTCTTAACCATTACTTAAAAAGCATAATAGCTAACATTGACATAGAATATATCACACACCAAACACTATTCTAACTCATGTATATATCTTGACACTTTTATATCAAAACAATCATTCAACAATTAAATGATACAGGCATAACTAGCACTAACATTCTCTGTATTGCTAAGATTTGGGGGGAGAGAATGAAAGGAGAAGATCTCTTTCCCCCAGGGAACTATTTATTTTAAATAATAAAAAGCAGTGCTATTAATTCACTTTTTGAATCAATTGTATTCAAAGCACTTGTACATATAAGGTGACATCTTTTTGTTCTGGGGCCCAATAATTTAAAATAATGACATTAGCAATATTACTTTCCAGTTTTATTTTACATTGTAATTCTGATGGTGTATGAAATTGTGCCCAATTTGAGCCCACCACAGGATGCCAAGGGAACAACTTTAAAGCACCCCTTTAATCACTACAATGAATGTTTCAATGGGCTTTTATATTGCAGGTGTACCTTTTGTGATGACCCAGTATAGCTCTGTAAGATGTGATGATAAAACTTAAGAGCTTCATGTTGAAAGACTCTTGATTGGGAGTAAAAAGAGTTGAGTCTCACCTCTTACGCTAACTGGAAAACTTAACTTTTCCTGGACCTCAGTTTTTGCATCTGTGAAATTGCATGGTGTACAAGGATACATGTGAGCTCTTTATAACTCTGAATGCCTGATTCTATAAAGCTACTAGCTGCTCACAAAATACAGTCTAATTATTTCATAAAACCTCTTCCAGCCAGCTTGACAAAACTAATAAAAAAGCTCTCTTTCCTGGTTGGTGAGACATGTAAGATAAAAACATGAACATTATTTACTTTGTATCACAGATTTGACAAGTAAAGAGGACCCTGTCTCTAAAAACCATAGCATTGGATAGAAACTCCTTTGAGAATATCTATATTATGCCATGTGTGAGCAGGAAATTACCATCATGACACCAGTAGACAGAGTGTTCAAAGAGTATTAATTACGAAGCAGTGCTAATTGAATAATACATGGCAGTTATTAAGAGGAGATTTTCAAAAGCTGGTGTGCTATGACTCCACTGCCAGTCACTAATGAGATATTACACTACAGAGCCCAGGTACAAAGAATTGCTGGCATCTGTGATGAAGATGCATGATGGCTATCTGGCACCAAAAATCATGGTCTCTGCAGGGTGTGAGCTAAGATTCCTGAAGCAACTGCTGGCAGAAAGAGCTATCCGAGCAGTTATAAACCATGCATGTGGTAAGCTGTTTTCATGGATCTCTGGTGCAGAGCTATTGAGGTTAGGATAAAACCTCCCCAGGAGGTCATCCTATAAAATTTGTTCTTTCCTCTTCAGGCATCATGTAAAATAATAATAAATATCAAATTTCAACAGAATTATTAAACAAGTTAGGAGCAGCTTACCTGCTTCTTGAGTGAAGGAGACAATAGAAAACAATAAAGGGAT
>NW_012148119.1:773465-774930 GCF_000956105.1 Propithecus coquereli | reverse complement strand
GTTTAAAACAGAGAAAATTTCAAAAGTTGACCACCTTGTACAATCTGACAGGTTTTTTGAAAACAAGTCCTTCTTGGCCTTGCTAAGGCATTTCATTTTCTAAAACAAAATTAAGCTTAGTCCTTTTGGAGAAGCAACAAAGAGGATTATGGATTATAAAAATTATAAAGACATTTTGGAAATTTTACATACAGAGCATACCTCTTGTGATCCAGAGCCACCCATTAGAGTTCAAATGTGGTTCTTTCTTTAGAAAGAACATCTAGCCAGAACCTTCGTTTATCAATACACATGTGACACTCACTGATGTTGTCAGGAGCTGTGAACACGCATCTAAAAAAAAATCTGGCTTACCGTAACTAAAGCTACAGTGAATAAAAGAGCTTTTTTGTAAGATTATTAAATTACACAGATCATACCAGCACATAGATTACCTGCTGCCCAAATAAAAATAGTAATGAGTAGCAAAGAAGTACATTTGAGTGTGCTAGCATCTTAACCAAATTAAGGTGAAAAGTGCGCCTCTACATAAGGACACAAGATTCTAAAGAATCAAAATGAAGATTTTTCTTTAAGAACTGGAAATCAGCTGCAATTGAGGGGTGACATCACACTCCAAAATGGTAAACTGACAAATAAAAGTCTTTACATAAAACAAATTGAGTGTACACTGAATGTGCAAAGTCAATTTCCTGTTATCCATGTCAATGGATGGGGATGATCACACAGAAAATTCACAATGGTTGATATTGAAAAACACATCAATATTTGGTTTGATGTGTCTGGAGCTAGATTTGAACAGGAGTAAAGTAGGGCATAAATTTGTAAATCCACTGTGAAGAATCTGACTTACCTCTTCTTCTAGTAATCGAGTTTGGAAAGCCACCCATCTTCCCAATTCTGTGTTCATCCTTTCCAAACCACATGAGAAACTATTACTCAGATGAATACAAAGTAGCCTTGGAAAGCCAACTATCCAAACTTGCTTTTTTGCCAATTGTCTTAGAGCAAAAGGCTGAAGACTTTATCCAGAAGATACTTTCTTCCAGGTTCCTCTCCTTGTAGCTAGAGTGGGGGGGGGGGAGTTCTTTGTTTAAGTTATGTTAGTATTGGCCAGGCACAGTGACTCACATCTGTAATCCTAGCATTCTGGGAGGCTGAGGCAGGAGGATCGCTTGAGCTCAAAAGTTCAAGAGACCAGCCTGAGCAAGAGCGAGACCCTGTCTCCACTAAAAAAAAAAAAAGAAAAGAAAAGAAAAGAAAAGAAAGAAAGAAAAAGAGAAAGAAAGCAAGGAAGGAAGAAGAAAAATTAGCTGAGTGCAGTGGAGTGCACCTGTAGTCCCAGCTACTCTGGAGGCTGAAGCAGGAGGATCCCTTGAGCCCAGGAGTTTGAGGTTGCAGTGAGTTATGATGATGCCACTGCACTCTAGCCGAGGCAACAGAGGGAGACTCTGCCTCAAAAAAA
>NW_012148119.1:768343-769483 GCF_000956105.1 Propithecus coquereli | reverse complement strand
CAATTAATATTAGCCTACTGTATTTTATATTGTTGCTATGTGTTGATGGATTGAAATTGGTTTACTTTCCCAAATAATCAAATTAATTGGTAACTGTATTTCTACCTTTGACCTTGTAGAGAATGATATTTTACATAACAAATAAGTATTATGGTAAGACATAATTAATCATTGTGGTCACTAACATTTGTGTTAACATTCATTCAAAGACAGGTACTATTCCATTTTAAAGTCCATTTTCAGTGGAATCTCTTTTATTTATTTATGGTCAGAAACTGCCTCTTCCTCTCCACTTCAAGTTCTTCAGCTATATAGTTAGGCTTGTCTCTAGAGCAGACTGAACCTATTCTATAAACAAGTGGTTCTCAAGCTGGGGCATTTTGCTCCTCAGGGGATGCTTTGCATTGTCTAAAGATGTTTTTGGCTGTCACAACTCAGGGGAGGTAAGTGTTACTGGCATCTAGTGGAGTGGAGGCCAGGGATGTTGCTAAATATCCTATCCCACCCAGGATAATCTCCAACAAGAAGGAATTATTCAATCCAAAATGTCAATAGTGCTAAGGTTGAGAAACCCTTGTCTAGACCCATCGACCCTAAAAGTTAGTCCCTTCCTTGTTCCTAAACCTTTACAGGGCCTTTTTCTTCCTCAGATTCAGCTGTTTGCCTTGTACCTGCTGCCTTAACAATGCTCCAGTTATTAAGACCAATATCAACTTTGTATAGGACGGATCCAATGCTAATTTGATGCCCTTATGACTGGGTTTTTGCTTCATTCTCAAAATTTAGGCTCTATATTTTTCCCATAGTCTTGAGTAACTCAAAAGCTAAGAACCTATGTTACCTTTGCTAGTCTTCCTAGGTCCTGCTCACTAATATCCCATGACTTGTCTCTTGTATTAGCTATCAGACTTGCCTTACTATTGTCTCCTTTTGGATTTTCCAATTTTATTCTTCACCCTTCTGTAGGTTTACGTGCTTGTCCCTAGGGTTGACACTGTCATTGTACTGAAAAATCCATCCAAAGTAAGTATTCATCATAAAAATCCTGTCATCTCTACTTGTGGAAGTAGTTCTCTGGCATAAACACTGTAGTAACCCAGTGTTACAAATTCTCTTTAGCCCAAATCTATGAAAAATTTG
>NW_012148119.1:765204-767333 GCF_000956105.1 Propithecus coquereli | reverse complement strand
ATCCAATTCATTAGAGATTATAGCTTTAGGTGACAGAGTTATTTTTTTTTCTTCAGAGTACATTAAGTCATAAAAGTCTGCAGGCTCCTCCTAGACTGCAGGCTAGTCTACAGGCTGCATTACTATAAAACAACAAATAAACTGGAAATCTTAAAATATGTTCATAAGTTAAATATGTTGCTAGCCACAGGAGTTCATATTTCAGGAGTTCACATCTTAGTGGCATTTTCTCAGGAAATTTAAAATCTCTAAGCCTGACAAAATATAAATATAAGGAAGTACACTATAAAACAAATTTTGTTTATAATATTTAATGTGATACTACCTAGTTTTGATTTGGTTTGGTTTAATTTTTCGCTTTGCCTCAAAAATGATACTAAGAGTTAACTGGAACTTTTGGTTAACTTTCCAATTAATGGAGTTAACTGGAATTTTCTCCAGTTTTCTTCTTACATGTTGAACTACTGTGTCACTTTGATTGTGAAGACTAGAAAGCCTAGCCTAAGAATGAACAGAAAGAGACAAAAATACAAAGTACAAGTTATTTTATAGTTGTTTAACTCCATAGTAGAAAGATAAAGTTGCATTTTTATAATATTAAAATAAAAACATTACAGCAGTGTCCTCTCAGTAATGTTTCTGAGCTTTTGATTTTTTGTTCTTGTTTTATATTGTTTTGTTTAAGAAGCAACTGTGTAATAAGTCACAGCGTTCCATCCTCACTTATTTCAGAGATTATTTAGTTACAAGGCTTGGCTTTTTCATTGACAAGGTTAGGTGTCAAATCTTACTCCCTTTGGTCCCTCCAAACATACCACATGGCTGAACCAAAGCCCTAATGAATTATTACCTCTTTCCAATCAGCAGGATGCTAGTTCTAAGAAGTTTTTAATGACATTCACTATTTAAAATCTTACCTAAAAATCTGTTTGTGGAAGAATTAGCCTCATTAATGGGTTTGCCGTGAAGTCATTCTTAATGATGTTCTGTGGAAGAGATCAAAGGTCAAATAGGAAGTGAAATTGAAAGGGAAAATATGCATCAGAACAAACAACCCTTTACCTTTGGTTGAGTTTATCAGGTCAGTAGTTACACTGACAATTGTCACAACTGCTCTTGAAAGCAATTCTTGGAGTAAGAATCAAGTTGAAGTGAGAATCAAAAAGGAAAATGTGTGATTGGTCATCCCTAAGACTTTCCTCTGCTTTCTTGAAGAGCTTGATCATAAAGCTGCAGAGGGAGCTGCTACAAGGTCATAAAGCCTCTTTTTAGTTTTTAAAGGCACCTGTACTAGTTTTCTCTTGCTATCATAACAAATTGCCACAAACTCAGAGGCTTAAAACAATACCATTTATGATCTCACAGTTCCATAGGTCAGAAGTGGAGGTGGAGTAGATGGGGTTCTCTGCTCAGGGTGTTCCAAGGCTGAAATCAAAGTGCTGGCAAGTCTATTAGTCTACTATAAGTTTTGGGGAAGGTCCCGCTTCCACGCTCATCTGGTTGTTGGCAGAATCTAGTTCCTTACAGTCATAGGACTGAGGCTTCTGCTCTCTTGCTGGCTGTCAGCTGGGGGCTGCTTTCAGCTCTTAATGGTTACCCTCATTCCTTCTCACATGGCCCCCTCCTACTTCAAAGTCAGTAAAGCCATACTGAATCTCACTTTTTTTTCAGCTTTCTCTCTCCCTCTTCTGTGATCAGCAGGAAAAAATTTTCTACTTTTAAAGGGGTCATGTGATTAGGACAGGCCCACTTACATAATATCTGCATTTTACAGCTAACTCATCTGGATGTAATTACATTAGCAAAATCCCTTCATGATAGTACCTAGACCAGTGTTTGACTGAATAACCAAGGTATGAAAATCTTGGGGGAGGTTCAAGGGAGGGGAAGACATATTTAAAATTCTGCTTGAGTCAGCACCCCTTTCTCTAAGAGAAACAACTTCCAGGATGTTCCAGCTTGGATTTAAGCACCACTTGCTACACTTGTTAATCCCTCATGCTGTGAATGATTGCAAAACCATACACTGCAGCCCTGAGCTATAGCTTCTAGGGGTCAAGATGCCTTGCCTTTACTGCTTGGTTTCCTTCTCTCCTTAGAACCTTTCCAGGCCTGCCCAACCCTATTTT
>NW_012148119.1:761962-764794 GCF_000956105.1 Propithecus coquereli | reverse complement strand
ATTTTGCATGTATATTTGTGAAAGAAGCTCTACGGTTAAGAAAGAATCCATAATAGTAGAAATAGAATACACAAAGAAAAATAATTATGAAAAAAATGCTTTTAATAGATCTAATAGAGATTTGGAAAAACAATTGTTTAAATTAGCACAATCATTATGGCTGAATTGTCTGGGATCTAAAAAAAACTTTATTTACTTTTCAAGGATATTAGACTTCTAGTGGACTGAGACATCGTTTAGAAAATATGGTGCTTGAATCTGTCCCCTGGACAGAAAAGAAGGTATGAATTTGTTCACTTACAAGATCTCACAGCAAGTAGCCAAGAATACTACAATTTCTATGCAAATCTTAGATGAACATAATCCCTCCTTACACAGTGAACATTCCTTTCCTATGTAGGGCCATTGCAATTCATAAAGCAGCTTATCACACTCATCTCAGAAGGTTTGTTAAGTCTACTGCTGCAAGGTCTTTGGTATTCTAAGACAGAGGAGCTAAATGATTAAAAACACGGATACAAAACTCAGCAAGAATGTGTGTTTTCACTAGTTAACATATGTTACAAATTAAGATGCAATGCAGTTTGGTAGGAAAAACACTAATTTGAATTTAAGATATGTGGATTTTAATTCGAACCTTGCCTCTAACTATAAGCTCTTTTATTTAGCTTGAATCTCAGTTTATTCATCAGTAAAATGGGAATGCAGGCCTAGATGTTTTTTTTAAGTTTTCAGTGAGTTGAGATTCTATGGTGACAGCATTATGGACTTTGGCTAAGCATTTTGACAAATGTATATGCCATATCTGTATAAACCGCTGCTTCCTAGGTAACCTATTATTAAAGCAAACTATGATCCAGGGCAAGCCTCTGGGAGTCAAGAGAACTGAGTTATCATTCTGATTCTACCAGTAATGTGTGTAAACCTTGTGGCTTTATCTCTTACTGTCTCATCTCCTCATCTCTAAAATTGGGCTAAGGCTTTCTATAACCACTTAATAGTGTTATTTTCTGAGAATCAAGTAACAGACATAAAGCTGCTTTGAAAAGTTCAAAATTAGATATAAATGTAAGGAATAATAAATATATTCTGGCAAGTTTCTTTGACGAACAATTTATTCTGCCACTTGGGGAATGGATGATCATGAATCAGTTATTTAAATTTACTGGGCCTTGGTTTTCTCCTCTGTAAAGCAAACATGATGGCCTAGATCAGTGATTTTCTTAAAGGTATTTTTTGATTTTTAGCAGCAGAACTCTGACTTCATACAAAATACTAAGTGAAACCCTACATATATATCAACAAAAACAGAGCAATTATAACTAAGGATGACCCAGGGCCTTCCGCCCGCCCCCAGCTTCCTTCTCACTGCAACCCATACCTTAGCTTCTAAGGCACCTCTGTGAAATATCAGGACTCCGGGGAATATAGTGTGGAAATGCCTGGACCAGATAATCCTTAATGTCTTCCAGTTTCAAATACCTCTTTAAAATTATGACAACTAAAATGACCTAGTCACTGGTTTTTATATAGAAAATTTTTGTATTCTGTGAACTAAAATCTTAAGGCTCCCCCCACCGGCTGACTGAATGTACACCCTCTTGGGCAAGGGAATATCCTAAAACTAAATTGCCTGCCATGAGGAGGGAGGTCAGACATGCCTCAGCATGCCTCCCTCCCTTCTTGGAGACATCCTTTGTAACCCATTAACAGGCCTAAGGGTATGCAAGACAAACCTACAAGTCCTCAATTTACACAACAAATCTATGTCCTGTGGCTTGTCTCTGATAAACAGCTCTTTATCTTAAAACATTCCCAGACTTAAGACTAAGCTTTATCTGTTTAACCAATTACAAGTCAAAGAATCTTCAAACCCACCTATAACCTGTAAGGTCCTCCCACTTCAAGATGGCCCACCTTTTGGGGCCAAACCAACCTATGCCTTCCACGTATTGATTTATGACTTTAGCTGTAACCCCTGTCTCCCTGAAATGTATAAAACCAAACTGTAACCCAGCCACAGCCAGTCCACTTGCTCAAGGCTTCTTGGGTGTGTCTCAGGGTCATGGTCCTTAAGTTTGGCTCAGAATAAATCTCTTTAAAATTATTTTACAGAGTTTGGCTTCTTTTCCATTGACAATTCTAAGAAAAGAATAGGAAGAAAATTCAACTTTCATAGTAACTTTTTTTTCTTTGAGTTATTTGTTCTTTGATTTCCATACTTTAAAAGACCACAATGTCTTCCCAATTATGAAATGAAGATTGTCTTAAAATGTATTTACTATTTCTACTTCATTGGTTAGCAATTAAAGCAGATAAATCAATTTTTCATTTAAAATATCATTCTAAAATGACTACTTCTAGTGCTCTCATCACAAGAAGTAGTTATCACCAGCTCCAAAAGTGAATGTGAAATTTGTATGGCAGTACCGATGAACTACCCAATAAACACCAAGAAAAGTCAATATCCTGCTTGGTATTACTAGACTCATAGAAAGTCCCAGACCTCATTAGGCAGACCTGTTTCAGAACACAATATTTTATTTCTTTCCAAATGATAAAAACTAAATTTGCAACCATGGGATTATATGGCTTTGGCATGCTTTTCTAAAAAAGATATTGAAAATAGTTGATCATAAGTGAGCTCAAAATAGGTAGTGTCACTATTCAAACAAGGTATATAATTAATAAATAAGCACTTCCTGTGCATCCAGCACATATACTTCACAAATTCAGAATGCCACTTAAAAGAAGACTTGCCTTTGTTTCAAACTCATGACAAAGTTTACCGCAGGAGCCACCACTTACAGCTACAAGGTAATATTCTGCTAT
>NW_012148119.1:760629-761612 GCF_000956105.1 Propithecus coquereli | reverse complement strand
TCCATGTTTGACTGAGAACAGCCAAAATTCATATGCCACACTATAATTACACAGCATGTCAATAATCTCTGAAGTGAAATTGGTCTATGAGAGATCACTGAGTTCATCTGCTGAACTACGTACATTGAAATATATGGTAGCTCTCTTTCACATCTGTAAAAAAAAGTTAATCTCTAAAAGAAACAAATACAAAAGAAAATTAACAAAGAAATTATGACTGAGGAAAATGAGTTTCACTTACATGGTGGTTAACATCTGAAGAAGATCAGAATAAACCACCTTGAAATATGCCTCTTTGGCATAAGGACTATTTTGAACTGAAGACAATTCAGAAACAGCAGACATAGCAGAAGCTTTCTGCCTCCCTCATCTGACTAAAAGCAAGGCATAAATTACCCTTTTGTAAAAGAAATTTCTGTTTGCAATGCAATTTCCCTTTGTAATGCTGCCTTCCCTTCCTTTACCAGAAAGAGGAGAATGATTCTTATCTTTGGAGATGGCGCCAAATGAGTCTGCATAAACAACTCTTATTTACCATCAGTTCTCCCCAGGTATTTCCTAGTGACCTTCCCAAAATTTACCCCCTTAGAAGCCCAAACCCCCTTTTCTTTGTCTAGTCACTTCTCCACAATTTCTCGCATTTTGTGAAAACGGTATATAAGCCTCCTGGTCTAACCACTTCTTTGAGTTGTTCAATTTTTCCTGTGAAGCCCCAGTGCATTAAAAATATTAACACTAATAAAGTTTGCATGCCGTTTCTCCTCATAATCTGTCTTTTCTCAGTTTAATTTGCAGGCCTCTAGACCCCAAAGCTGACAGAGTAGAGGAAAAGGTTTTCTTTCTTTTTTTTTCCCTTACATATCTAAAGTCATTATGCAAACCAACCAATGAATCAGTCATCTCAGGGGTGCAACTTAACATAAGACAATATAACACAGAGGTTTAAGGCAGGAATTGATAGAAAACTACATGTAATGGGTGGT
>NW_012148119.1:758787-759981 GCF_000956105.1 Propithecus coquereli | reverse complement strand
TACTGATAAAAAGTAAAAAAATAAAAATAAAAAGACTCCACAAGTAATTAATTTTGGGAAATTCTGGATTAGAAAGTGTTACACATATTTCTTTGCTGTAATACATCTCAGAGCCTTTAAAGCTAATATTAATTACAAATCCAAGGAACATGCTTCAGAGAACACCATTTTAAGTAAATGCATCACTTAGCTAATAAGCATTTGGTAAGGGTTATATGGTTGTCTGAATGAATCCTTCAGGTAGCTTACTAAGGAAACAGATGGATCTGCTTCAGTCCTCTTGCAGTGGCTATTATGAGGATTACCAAAATGGTCAATGACCTCCAAAAATTAATTGCTCAATTTAGATTTGGTGATCCCCAATACTAAATTTAATGGTGCTACATTGGCTTGGTCTCTGATTCAACACTAAATGTTTCAGAGGAGAAAATGTGTTAGATTTCTTAAGTTTTCTTTTCTTTTTTCTATTTTTTTATTGGTTAACATGCATACATAGTACTTTAGCAATATCCAGCATTTCTGATCTGTATCTTCCTTATTTTTTGAGTCCCCCCCATCACCTTTTACATTTACTATTATTATCAACCCTTGGTCAGTACACTACTGAATGCTACCTTATGACATTTTCCGCATTTATGAACAAGTACCAGGAGGAAATGAGAGAAAGACAATTCTTTCTCCCTATTGTCATTGTGATTTCAGGAAGTGTTAGCACATTTTTGACATCCTTGCTTAATAGTCTGAATCTGTTTTAACAAGCCAAGTTAAAGAAAAACCTTATTCTTTCAAACTTAGGATTTGTCATTATTTTGAGATTCATTAGTTTAATTAGTTAGAGCATTGTGCTAATGAGCCCAAGCTTATGGATTTGAGTCACACATAGGCCAGTTAATTTTGTACAGAAAAAAATATTTAGTTTCCACCCACACTGGGCCCTTTGCCATTAACC
Organism: Propithecus coquereli; assembly: GCF_000956105.1. NCBI lineage: Eukaryota > Metazoa > Chordata > Mammalia > Primates > Indriidae > Propithecus > Propithecus coquereli. The sequence continues at coordinate 759,032 of NW_012148119.1, read as the reverse complement.
AAACCTTTAACGAATGTCTATTTTTTGATCATAAAGGAAACCCATCATCCCTGCTAAAAAACAAAAAGGGAGAGAACAAGATCACATGCATATGTGGGCAACATACTTGTTCATCATTATTAACTAATAGATTTTTAGCCATATCTCTAAATACATGCTTTACTTAAACTTACTTTCCCAAGGGGAAAAACTCAGAACTTGATAGCCTTTTAACTAACAAATACTCCCATTTTAACTAATAAATT
>NW_012148119.1:740601-756812 GCF_000956105.1 Propithecus coquereli | reverse complement strand
TAAATATTTTGGAGTGTTAAACTACATTAAAATATTTGTGTCATGTACTCTATCAGCAGTTTTTTATGTTCGTTATCTCATTTGTTCCTCATAACACCTCTCAAGGTAATTTTATTTCTCAATACATAGTTACTGAAATTGGAATTTAGAGAGTATAAGTAACTTGCCAAATGTCCTACAGCTAGAAGGCCATAGAATCACAAATTGAATCCAGGCATTCTAGACTGTTAAGTAATATACATCATAGCTATTTCTTGTTCCCTTCATGCCATACTGTAAAAGCATAGTCCAAAAAAGGAGCTTATTAAATGAAAATTGTGTTATATATATCACAAGTTCTAGACAAAAGTGTAATATATTATGTCAAAAATAGTTGCAATGGAATCCCCTGCTGTGTTACAATGTACAGATTTCTTCAATTTATTCTCTTTCATTTCCGTATCCATAGATTGATCTTTATATCCGCAGTTTCGAAATTGGGGCTGGTCTATATGCAGAGTGAGTAACTTTATCCTGATGAACTGACAGGTTTGAAGAGCCAAGAGTACGTTTACAACTGCCTAGCAGCGTTTTTCATACTACTTCAAAAGGGTTCCCTGGTTGAATAAACTCTTCATATGCTCCTGCTGGACAATCATTACACATATTTACATATTAAAGACACAGGAGATTCTCCTCTAAACAGACCTGTTCCCATCTTTCTACATCACCCCTACCTCCCCCAACTCCAAGCTGTTCCTCTACTTCCCCCTAGAGGGCGTCAGACACAGTACACACACCATCATGCCTTCTCCCCTCCTAGCTCCTCTTTCTATTGCAGAGTATGCTGCCCAAACTCAAGCCTGTGTAGCTCAAAGTTTAGGGGTTTAGGAACAGGTTTTGAATACGAATTTGTGTCTATCCATCATTTTCTAACTGCTAACACCCTTCCCTTATTTCCAGAGTCTTCAGAATGGAAATCATTGTAAAGGGGATGACTTCAATTCCTTTTTTTTTTTTGCTATCACCTTCATTTCTCCCCACACTAGTCTCCTAATGAGCATTTTACCTCACTGAAGTACTTGTGGAAAAGTTGAAAGAGAAGTAACATAGAATAAGTTTTAAAAGTGATTTTAGTGACGTCGAAGGAGAAAGAAAAGAAAAGACTTTTAAAACATGCCTTCCCTCCCTTCGGACCCTGAGTTTGCCTATTCTTCATGTCCCACCTTCCCCCCCTCCCTGGTCCACTCCTCCTCCTCCACTTAATTCAGGTCACTAGTTCCCACACATGCCTTGGAGATAAAACACTATTTTCTAGTTTAGGGATTTATTTTCATTTATTACTAGTTGAACAGAACTCTAAACCAAGTTAATTTTGTTAAGAGTTTATTGAACTATAATTTATATCTTCTTGGTAGAGCAAATCTAATGTAACAATAAAAGTATTGTTTATCTGAAAATTTTGCCAGTCTAGAATATATCTCATGGCCCAAGTGGTTCTGTAAAGTATAACAAGCAGGCATTACATTTCAGAGAAACTTTCAATTTATATTGTTTTTGAGTCATTAACCCAGAGAGACATTTAAAGAAGAAAAGACTAGAATGACACAAAGTTAAAAAGTTAACTTAATACAGACTTTAGAAGCATTTAATTCACCATGAAATGTTAGTTTATAGCAGTACTTCAAAAGTACAGCTAAATACCTTCAATATTTTCATTATAAATATATAAATCTTGAGGTCCTTGACTAACTTTGAAGATACACATTTCATTGTTACTAATTAAGATATACTTTAAAGTTGCCACACATCTTATCTTGTAAATGGGCTTTTAAAATATTATAACCTCTTCAGAAATGCATTCAGACTCTTCACCACATGATACCTGTAAAAAAAAGTGATAATTTTAATAATTCATGGGACATTTGGAAACCTCTGTCACTTAAAAACTTTATGACAAAGTTAATTACAGAAGCCTGATATTTTATTTGTATTTTTCAATGATTGTTACATCTCCATGGATATTTTTTTGAGAATAATATATAATCGATATGAGTGGAAATGTGGGTGTTAAGTAATTCAGTTGTGCTGTTCAAAAATAATAAACATCCTTGAATAACATATCATTAGTTAGTGTGATGAATTGCAAAAGGCTTACCAACATAGCCTACCCTCTTCAGCATCTTTCGTAGAATAAATTTTCCAAGGATGTAAAACATAACATGTAAGGCTAGAATTATAAGTAATTTTGTTACTCGTAAGATAGCACTAAGAAGTTTGTCCTGTTGGGATCATGACCATCAGCTGAGCAAATAATATGTCATTGACACTGAGCCTAGGGCACCAGGTAAAGAGACTGGTGGAAACTAAGCAGGGTGCCAATGCTCAGACTGAGTATCAGAGGCTGAGCACTGGTACTAGCAGTGAGTATTAGAGTGCCCTCAAATAACTGAGTTAGATGGCTAATTGTATAAACTAGACCACCAGGTTTGGACTTGGAGCAAAAGATGGATTTGTTGGATTCATCAAAACAACACTGAATACTGGGTCTGAAAAGAGATCAAATTCAAAATCCCATCAGTTGACAAGGTGGAGATTTCTGAAGAATTCTTTGTTATGATAGGATTAGATTCGGCCTGAAGGAAAAACTCCTTTAGTGTTTTCAGTTCCAGCAACAGGGGTAGAGAAGATGGAGGCTAATAATAACAACATTCACAGTGTTGTTAATCTAGGTACGATATTTTATTTTCATTGCCAATTTTGTATTACATATTTTTTCCTTAAAAGGAGAAAACTTCTGTGCTATAAATCCCTTCCCTTCACTATCTAGCCTGTCAAAAAAGATAATCATGATAGGATCAATAATGTGCCAAAATGCATCTGTGGTTTCACTTTATTTAGAAGTTAGTCAAGAAGGAACAATTAAGTTAAAAATTCAAGACATTTTTTTACATGAAAGGAAAATGAATCACCATTCTCCACCTTGTATGAAAGAAAATATAAAAGGAATATTTGAGACCAACTGCATTTTGGCAATTGAGAAGAATCCTAGGTTTTTATACTTTATCCAATGACAGAAACTGACATTTGGCTAAGATTTAGTAATGAAAAAATAAAAACTGTGCAATCTTAAATGAAAAACAAAAATTCTATCTTGATTATGTAAAAGCATGTTTAATCATTTAAAATGGGATGTCTGTAGTAGTCCAGTCAATGAAAAATAGCTCAAAATAGCCATTTACTACTTTGTTGATTAAATCACAGCCGTGGTTGTTCGAAAGCAAAAAAAAAAGCAGTTTTCCTGTATGTTTCAATGAAATACACAGTATACTTATCACATATCAGAAAATATAACTGATTTCAAAAACCATACGAAAGTTAAATCTACTTAGCTCACCGTCATGTCTTATAACAGAAATAAAGAGGCTTAAAAAGTAAAGAAGGCTCAGAGTGGTGTGGGATTAGTCCAGGATTCTTCAAAAATGTATATTTTTATCAATGCCAATATATCGCTTTGTAAACACTATGTGATTGTTTTCATATTTGTATGTATTTCCTAAATTTAGAGCAGTAGCTGATACTTACTTCTTGAAGAAATAGCCACATAGGAATTTTGGTACGATGGAAAAATTCATTCTCAATGTCAAAAGAAAAAAAAAGGATTCTGTTCTTCTCAACAATCAGATTTCTTGGAATCTTTCACGTCACCATGCAACATCTATAACTCAAGCCAAAGCCTGTCCTAAAGAAACAAGAAGGATTGAGACCGTTAATAGCACTCTGATCCTTCTGTTCTTTAAAAGACACAATAATTCCCCCTGCTCATGTGCTGCCACCACAATACAGGCAAATAACACACAGATGAAAAGCCTCATCTGGTATAGTTTGCAACTATTCATATGTAGAAAAATGAGAGTACAGTATGAGAAATGCATTCTTTAGTAGGAAACAACCTTGAGGACAACACCACGTACCTTTACTCATTTAATTGCACTGATCAGAGCTCAGTTCTTCTGCGAAGTTCAGCTATACACAGAAGGCCATGTAATTCCCAGGTTCTTGTGGAAGAAACTCAGCTGCAGCTTCTATCCACTGCAAGTGCGGAGCTGTTCAAGCCTAGGGGGGAAAAATCTTATATGGCCTGATTACCAAACAATTGCCCCACCTCTACTTAATTCCAGAGGTCCTGGGAGTAGTCAAGCATTCTTATCAAAATCTTCCTCCATGGAAAGCCCTTTCTTGGATATTTTTTTTTTCTCGTTCTCCCCTCCTTGGACATTTGGTAAAGTTTTTCTCAGAGCAGGGAACCATTTCAAACTTTTCTCAATTATTTGCCCAAGCACTATAGCGAACTTCTAATATTTTATTATTTTGGTAATGTTGCAAGGCCAGTCCCAGGTCTAACAAAAACCTTGCAAGTCATATCCAGGAGGGAACGGAGAAGTGTTAGTTTCATTTCACAGGTATGCCCTTTTCAGATTCTTAACAATTTATAGTGGCGGAGAGGGGGAAGGGTGTTGGAAGACTTTATTCTTTCTAAGTTTTCACTAATAGCACCCTCTAGTGTCTCCAGTTAAGCTACTGCATTTGGTGATCAGCTACATACAGTATATCTGCAGGTAAACTACTGTCAGCATAGAGCTCTGTAACTATAAGGCTTTCTCCTATTTCTATATCTTTAGCTTCTGCAGAAATTCATTTGCCTTTTGTGTACCTGTATCAGTTACGGCCTTATTTTCGTTTGTGACTTGAATGCCTGAACACTAGAAATATCTACCAATTAAATGTAAAATTGCTTGTACAAATGGTGATAGTAAAACTGCTTGAAATTGAGAAAGCACTTTTAACTTTTCAAAGCACTTGCATATACACCATCATTTTTGTATGTCACAACATTGTCCCTCCCCCTACCACCACACATATATGTTTGTTGCTGCTTTTAGAGAAAGAAGTTGAATGATTTCACTTAGGATAAAAAGAAATGAATTCTTAACTAAGGCTTTCACTTTAAGCAGTCTCTACCCCATTAAGGTTTAAGTTATCTTTTAATTTTACTTAAAATCTTTATTTCTAACTCTTTCAGAGTGCCAACTTTTTAGCTTACAGTCAGAAACTGTGGTAAGCATTTTCGGTGCGTTATCTTATTTAAGTATCACTACAATATTTTGAGGTGGATAAGGTTATTATTCCCAATTTTAGAGGAAGAAACTGAAGATTTTAGGACGGCTCTGTCCAAAAATACATAATGCAAGCCACATATGTAATTTTAAATTTTCCAGCAGCCATATTAAAAAGATTAAAAATAACCATGCGATATTAATTTTAATAATATATTTATTTAACCAGTAAGTTAAAATATCATTTCATCATGTAATTGATATACAATATCGAGATGTTTTACACACTTGAGTGTGTGTGTGTGTCTGTTCTTTTGCTAAGCCTTCAAAATCAGATGTGTATTTCAGACTTACAGCACATCTCAACTTGGACGAGCCACATTTAACATGCTCAATAGCCACATGTGGCTGATGGTTATCTTATTGGACAATACAGGTTTAGAGATTAATTTTTCCATAGCCACACAACTAGAATGTGGCAGAGCCGGGACTTCAAATTTGATCTAAAACCAAAGCAATTTTCTTAACCACTGGGCATCACTGCTTCCTACTAATTGCAATTGTTGCTGATGATTTACTATCAAACATGAAAAATATAATGGAGAACCTATCTTATCCAGTCTTACTGCTTCATGCCCACACACCCACCTACTTTCCCAATAACAATAATGATGCATTGATTATAACATCAATGTATATAGTGCGAGTTATGTACAACACAAAAGTGAATGGAATTTGGTACAAAATAACTGTCACGTGATAGATATAAAAAGTACTCGTTTTCATCTGTACGAACTATACATTTCCTCTCTACACAGAAGACAAATCACAATCAGATGGCAGATTGCTTGATAAGGGGTGTTTCAATGCAAAGGCAATTGAAATAACAGAATATTTGATGGGCTTCATCAATCTCATATCAAGGGTGGCTTTGCCAGAGAGATGAAAACGTACATGTACAGGCATTATAAATGCTCATCTCTCTGGGTCTTCTTTTACTAGAATTCCATAGCTGAACAATCCTTCTTCATTCTGACACATTATTTCTCAGTTTTAATCAATTCTTACAGGCCTGAGAAACATCCTCATTCACTGAAGTTTTTAAAATCTCTTCTCTGATCCATTATATAATCATATAATGGCTTTATAGTTTAACCCTCAGAGAATAGACATATTTCCATGTTTATGGGGTATAGGGTGTCATAATTTCCCTTTTATGGTCTTAGCAGAACACTGGTTCAGGTTCCTAATTGGAACACTGAAAAAATAAAATGCAATAAATATCACAGTTCCTTCGTGGCATCTCCTCCAAAAACCAGATTCCCGCAGTGCCCTTTTTACTTTTGAGGGCTTTTGTCAATTATAAAATGTTTGAGGTAATGCACATTTTGAAAGTGTATGCTAGCACAATCTTAAGAACATGTGCTGTAGGCAGCACAGTGGATTAGAAATAATATGGATTTGAATTTCCTAACTCTATATTTTATAGCTATATAACCTTGGTCATTTTACCTAGTTTCTGTTTCCTTATTTGTTAAAAAAAAATGCAGCTAATAACACCTACCTCACAGAATGGTTTTGAGGATTAATAGGACAATTTATATAATGCAGATAGCGCATAAAAGGCATGAAATAAAGGGGGGTCCTTCTCTTGGGAGGTAGAGCAGAGTCCTAGAGCTTTTGCCAGGTGGCCTAGCTTTCGGCTATTCCATTGCTCATTGGTGCCACCATCAGACAGAACACGGGAGAAGAGAAAATGGGAAAAACTATCATTATTTTCAAATGTGGATTTCTGTCAATCATTTCGACAAACTTGATTTCTCAGATGATTTTCTGGGTTACTTAGTTCAACTAGTAGAGTCTCCTCGGTCTGTAAGTAATGTTTCTACTCTAAAGAGATCATTTTCTATTAGACTGTACACTTAAAACTAAATGTTGTGCTCTATATTATAGAAGAATCCAGATTAATCATAAAGCAATCATGTAGCTGAAATTAGGAGTTATACGCCCTGAATGGAAATCCAGACTCCGTCACTCTGTCACTCTTTAGCTTCATGGTCTTGTGCAAATTACCTGTCCTTTATGAGTTTCATTTTCAGGAATTGCAAAATGGGGATAATAGTATTAACCACATATGTTTGTCATGATGATAACTTTAAATGTTTTAAACAGTCATCAAATAGTTCTCTTCCCTTGCTTGGAGTTTAAATGGAAATCTTCAGTAATCAATTAACTGGCATCTAATGTGGATGTTATGAATAATTATTAGTGCTCTGAAAGTACCCCCATGGAATGGCTTTGTCACACTGTTCCTGGATCAATCAGTGATTTTATTTGCATTTAGTTCCTGGTATCTCCTATGACAGAGTCTCATCCAGCAGTGCAAACCCCGACAGTCAGAGCGATAATCATTTGACAGCTTGTGATTTCATCTCCCAGACATTTCCTAACTCAAGAAGAGGACAATGCATGTGCTGGACACTGCAAATAATAGAGACAGAGCTATAAAAGGAGTAAAATGTTAATAGTAAAGTGTCTCTTCAGATATGTGCAAGTAAATACTTCTCTGTGTTTTCTTTGGAGCACACTGAATTGAACTGCGGTGCTGATGTTTCTCCCAGTAATGTGGCTTTAGGTGTAAGAAAAATGCAAACAAACAAACAAACAAAAAGCGATGTGAGGAATATTTGAAACCAAGGTTTTCACCTTTAAAAATATCAGGAATTGAAAAGGAGGCAGTTAAGAAGATGGAGAGGAACATATTGGAGAAAGAAGTCAGAAAGATTTGCCCTTCAATAAAAAACTTTCCATGAGGAAGCTATTAGAGAGAATCAAACTCATTATAATTTGGCAAATTTTGTTCTTCTTTGATGTTCTATCCCTACACAGATGCTATCCCTCCTTCCATTCAGTAGACAAAAAATAAAAATGGATACTGTTCTCTTGACGCCCCAAAACATTCTGTACTTTTTCTCCTTTTAATTCAGGAAAGAGAGCCTCCTGCTTTCAAAAACACAGCAGAGCACCAGAAAGATAAGTTTTGGTACAGGTTAAGCACGGAAAGTGGATTTCCCCCTAAAACCGCACACATTTGTGGAGCGAGGAATTTAGAAAATTCACCTGGTTCATCTCCAGCCTCTGGCCTCTGGGTAAATTTAAGGACTTCTCCTTGGAACAAGAATCAGAGTAGACCAGCTGGGGAGGTTTTGATGTTTTGGCTCTTTGTTTTTAAATTGAAAGCCAGGGACTATGGGATTAGCCCTTGCTTCCTGATACCCACGACCCATTTAAGTCTTAAACCAGCCGAATCGCCCCTGGTCACTTTAGTGGTCTTGGGAGACCTGGCACCCCAATGCCCGCCCAAGAGTCACCCACTAGGCAGCTGGAGCGCGCTGGCAAGCCCCAGCCTTGCAGCTCCGGGCTTGTTTCCTCCCTCTCTTGCATCCCTTCCTACCTTGGAAACGCGCCGTCCATGCCCGCGATGCTGCCCGGTCCCCACTAAAGCAGCACCGACTTGCTTAAGCTCTCTCGTACTTGCTCTCTGGAGCAGCCAAACGCTAGATCTCCCTCTCTCTGATACACACACACCAGCCCTTGCCTCCCTCAGAGGATCAATACGGAAAGGCGACCGAGGTACCAGACCCCGCTCACAACTGAGTATGATGTATGTAGGCACAACCTCTAGGCTCCAACTGCGGCTTTGCCCGGCTTCTGCCCCCTACTTCCACTAGTCTGCCTTAAGTATCCTTTGTATGAGAAAATGGTGCTGCCGGATGCTTGCTCTCTAGCTGGAGTCAGGGCAGCCAGGGGATCACAAGAAAAGCACACATAACAAGATATATCAAACTTCTGTAAGATAATGTGGATGAGTGAAACTTAAAGGGAAGCCCAAGAGAGCAGCTAGAGGACCGAGGGGAGCATTGCATGCCCTCGTTTCTACTTGGAAAAGCGGGCAGCCCGAAAGCTGCGCGCTTTCCTCAGCAGCGGGTCCCGCACGCAAGTGTGCCGCCAGCACGCATTCTGCCGCTTTCTCCGGGCCGCAAGCAGTAACTTCCTAAGCTTACCTCCATCTCGCCCCCGCCCTTCTCCCCCGGTTCTCCGTCAGCGGACAGGGGCCACCCCCAGAGCTGTGGGGGATGTGGGGTGCAGGAAGTGGGGACCAGAGGGGGGTACCCAGCAGTTGGTGCTGCGCCATCCCCTCCCAGCAGGCGGCCGGGGCACTGGTTCACTTCTCTCCCTCCTAGCCCCCCCCCCGCCTTCCACTCGCTCACCCCCCTTCCTTCCCCCTTCTCCCCCTCTTTCTAGTCCCTCCCCCTCGCCATTGAAAAGGGCTGGCTCCGCACTGGCTCCTTGCAGTCGGCGAACTGTCAGGGCGGGAGGTGCCGTGAGCCAGAGCTGCACGCAGCGGTCCGCGCGGCAAAGCGGAAGGCAAGCCAAACAGAGTGCGCTGAGTGGCAGTGGCAGCAGCTACACAGGCGGGCAGTGGCAGCAGCTACATAGGCGGCACAGGCGGCACAGGCGGCACAAGCGGCACAAGCGGCACAGGCGGCCCAGGCACCCGGGCGGCCCGAAAAGCCTCACAAACATCCTCTGCGACTCCAGCTGCTCCGCGGACTGCGAGCTGTGGCGGTAGAGCCCGCTACAGCAATCGCAGTCTCCGTGGAGCGGGCGAAAGCCTTTTTCTCCTTTTCGTTTACCTCTTCATTCTACTCAAGAGGCGTCGTACACAAGGTAAGTATCGGGTCCGGGTGTCAGCAAGGAGTGTGGCTAGGGAGGCGTGAGTCCCATACTTAGTGAGCAGAGGGTGCCTGATGCCTGCGCCTGGGGTCTGGACTAGGACCACAGAGTGGTTTTAGAGACGCTTCTGGTGTCCTCCCTTTCCCCTTCTCTTCCCTGGAGGTAAGAGAAAGAGCAAACCCCAGAGGTGAGCGCGGAGAGAAAACATTTTTGGCATTGCTACTGCTTGGCTTGGTTACTTTGCGAAAACTCTCACTTTTGTCAGAAAAGTGTCCGCGCATGAATTTCCTCGACGTTGGCTGTGCAGAAAGGTCTTTCGCTTTAACAGATACAGTCAGCTTCAGAGAAGGCGAAGAGAAACTCTAAGATTGGAGCAGGTGCTAAGAAAAGAGCATGCCCCAGACTCCCAGACTAACCTGGCAGAGCGGTCCGAGCTGAGGGGCAATGCCCCGAACCGTGAATCCGCCACGGACTTCGCAAGGCCTGGCCTCGCTGAGCTCCTCTCTCCCGGGTCCCGGGTTTGGATACCTGCCAGGCTGGCTCCAAACCGTGGGGGATCCGACCCTTGGCGCAGAGCGAAGGAGAGCGCAGCGCGCCACGGAGCGCGCGGGGTTCTTCCCCACTCCCCCCACCCCGGGCCGTTCCTCTTGGCGCTCGCCTCCCCTCCTTTCCTTCGCGCCCTACTTCTAAGGCACTGCTCAGCCAGCACCTGCTGGATGTGGTGATTGTACGTGTGGAAAATTCTGCCTTATCTTAATTTAAAAAAAAAGAAAAAAAAAACTTCTTATAATCGTGTAGCTGAAAACGGCATCCTTTTCTCATTTACAAAAATGACTTTTTCTAAGAGTGTAGCCGAACATAAAAGGGTTCCTCTTCCTCTAAAGAAATGACTTGTAATCCCTTAGCCAAAAAAATCCGCCCACCTAACCCATAAATACATGGCGTTTTCTAAGAGAGAACGGAGAAACAGTTCACCTCTCCACAAAGGAATTATTTTTCTTAAAGCGCATAGCCATAAAACGGCTCTTTTTCGCGAAAAAAAGAATACCTTTTTAATAAGAGCGTCATCGGAAAAGGTGACTTTTTAAAAGCGAGTAGCTGCTAATCGGTGCATTTCTTTAGAGACTTTAGAAGAGTGGAGCGGCAGACCGCCCTGGGTTGGAGACACGACTTGCATATGAGCGCTAGGTTGCAAATTGACTCCCAGGGGGTCACTTTCCCAGAGCGCATGTATACTAAGAGCCGCTCCCTTGCCTCCCCCAAGGAAAGACTTTTACAGTTTAACTGAAGACCGCCCCTTTGCTTCCAGAATGATTTATTCCGCTCCGCTGCTTTGGCCGCCTTTGCGGCTTGGGGTGCGGGGCGCTCGGGTTCACGTGTGGAGCGCGTGTGCGCACGCGCGCCTGCGGGCGGGCCCTCGCCTCTCGGATTCGGGTGCCCTTCCAAAATGTTGGCTGGGGGGGCTGGGAATCCAAACTTGCACCACTGCGGCACACACCCATAAAGCCAAAACCATAGAGAAGAGGGGCTAGGACAAAAGAAAAAAATAGAATTAAATCGTAACAAACAAAAAACATGCTTTTCATTGCGTGGAAACATCCCAAGATGGGATTTAAACCTAGCCTAGCAGCTGTTTCTGTGTGAAGAAAACTGTGGAAGAAAGTGGTTGAAAATCGGGCTAGAGGGGAAGGGAGCAGAAAAGATGGGGAGGGGGCGGTGGTGTTAGTGGAGCCAACTGCATGCTCTTAGCGCTGCAACCCAGAAACAACCTGAGGAGCGTGCCAAGAAGAATTGCGAACACCAAGCACAACACCTGAGAAGGCAGTGGCGCTCTGTGACTTAAAGCTACTGTCTCCCTACTCCCCCAAAAGTAAAACAGGCGTGACTCAAAAAACTAAAAAAAGATACTAGCGGGCACCTTCGTAACTTGGTAAAGACTAAATGGAATTCCACTGGTAATCTTGTTTGAAACAAACTCACACAATCACGGCGGGAAATCTCCGCGTCAGGGCTATCCTGTGTGTGTGTGTGTGTGTGTGTGTGTGTGTGTGTGTGTGTGTGAGCGCGGGCGCGCGCGTGCGCGGGGGGGGGCGGACCATTTAAAAGCAAGTCCAAGTAATAGTATATGTACGTTTCCCCCTTTCTTGCCTTTGTGTGGTTCATCGGAGGCAGAGCGGAGGTGCGCGGGCGGTTTTGACGAAAGAACCGAGATGTGGACGTGCTACGATCTAAAGATACCTTTCTCCCTCTGCTAAATTAAGAACTGCCGCCGCGCGCAGCTCCCGCGAGCTGAGTCTCTCTGCCAGGGCGCCGCGCTTGCCAAACGGCGAGGAAGCGCCTCCGCGAGCGAGGCACGAGAACCTTGTTCTCCAGTCGCCTTCGCGCGGGCAGCCCCTCCTTCTGGCAATGATGTCAGCTGCGGAGCGGGTCCGCCGGCAGAGAGGAAGCGGAGTGGCAAGTCCCGGCTGGGAGGGCGAGCTGCCCTGCCCCGCGCGCTCCCTGCGCGCAGCCGCCCTCGCTTCCCTTCGACCCTTCCCGCGCTATCGCTAGCGCCCGCAGCTGCTCCTTCCAGCCCCGCGCTCCCCAGAGGCGCGTGGGGGCGCCGGAGGCGGGCGCGGCCACTGTGGGCCTGGCTGCGGCCGGTTTTGAACTGGGGGATCAAGCCCAGATTTGGGGTCTTCCAGTTTTTTCCTCCTTCCCTCCGCGTCCCGCTCTCTCCCCTCTTCAGTTTACACCTTCACTATTCACAGTGAATTTACTTATTTGGCAGTATTGTAGAGGGCAAGTTTTTCAGATGCAATAATAATAGTTTCCAGTGTTAAATTTCCGCTGTTTTCTCTCCCCCTCCGCCCCTGGGTGATAAGGAAGGAGGATGTCAAGACCGGCTTCTTTCAAATCCCGTGGCCGTCTCTTCCCCTTTCACAGAGCAGGGCGAGAAAGGCGAGTAGGGTGGTCTTACCAAGGAAACGGTGTGGTCGAGGGGCGGGGTGGGGGGGCAGCCATAGGCCAAAGCGCAAGGTGGGGAGTTCCCCTAACGGAAAGAAGGGACTGGAAATTAGGAGTCCCGGAGAGAAAGGCTCTAGAAGCTGCTGCTGCAGAGGAGAGGCCACGGTGCTCTTTATTATAAGGACACGCAGCCACTTCTAGAGACCCGCACGCCAAATTGGGAAGATTCAGGAATAGGTTTTACAAGACAGAAACCCGCTGCCGCTTCCCTTCTGAGCTTGCTCTTCTCGTTTTAAGGAGCAGCCTGAATTTGAGGCTAATCCGTTTCCCCTGGTTGCAGACAATTCTTTCTTTAGCCCTGGCAGAACGGATGCAGCGCGCCTTTGGAGAAGGTTGTACAGGGCAAGAGGGAGGAGACAGAGGCAGGGCGAGTGGAGGCAACTGGCGCTGAGCTGAGTTACCTTCCAAAGGAAATTACCTTCAAAGGGGATCGCTACAAACTGCTTACCTACTGTATTTTGGTTTCCAGGCGGGTGTGAGATGTGGGGAGAAGGGAGCAGGAGCAAAGAATTTTTCCGTTTTGTAATGTAGGGTTTTTTTTCTCCCTTCTTTTTCTTCTTCCCTTTGATGAAAAGCTTCTCTTATATGATATATCGCTGGCAGCGAACTTAAAGTTGCTGTGCGCTTGAAATACAGGAATGGAAAGGAAACTCAGACCAAGCGTAAAAACATTCATTTTCTAGAGTACAATCATTTGCTAAGGGTTGAAAGGAGCCCTCTCCTCCGCTTTTTATTATCCCCCGAATGCATTCTCATGGACGCCCAGGTAATGCTGGTTTTCGGCAACTGGAAGCCCTGGCAGAAGGGATTGCAGGTTTTATATTATTCCTTTTCTTGGTATTGAAAACTTTATTTTTTTTTGCAAAGTAGAATTCCTGATAGAGGGCTTCCAGACTGCTGGTGGCAGGGAGAAATCTGGTAAGGGATTTAGAAAGCAGAAAATTATTTTCTCTATGCAAGCAATCCACAACAGCCTTTAGCCAGGATTTATAAGATTCTTGCGGGAGTGAGAGGAGGCACACCGACAAGGAGAGTTTAAATACAACACTGGCTTGGAGCTACATTGAAAAAATATGTATGGCTGCCACGTTTTCTATTAGTGGGAGAGAAAATTATTCAGGGGATGAAAATTTGAAAGCTAATTCTCTCCAATAATCTTGCTTCACATATTTTCAAGGAGGTGTCATCCGTTTATTTATTAAGCAAAGAATCCACAAACATTAGTTAGTCACCTACTGTGCCAGACAATGTGCTAGGCTCCAGGAATACAAAAGAGAGTATGAAAAACATGATGTGGGGCTCCCTGAGCCAGGAGACTCTTATAAAACTAGGACACAATGTGATAAATGCTCTAATTGAGCATAATGGAGGGAGGAATTAATTTTTGTTAAGAGCTTGAGAGAAGAAGTTCATAAAGAAGGTATCTGGCTTTAAAAAGTAGTCATTCCTAGTCAGTGGCTAGCCAGGAAATAAACCTGGAAGGTCATGGCCTGCACAGACTAAGGAAGGAAGGGCATGAGAGCTTGATTTCTTATTACAGAGTTAAGACTTACCTGTGTGTTTTGTAGACATAAGCCACCTTTGAAGATTTTTGAAACACATAGGTTAAAACAACAACAAAACAGGGTGACAAAATTGGGCAGTAAGCGGCACAGTAGAAATATTATGGTTGTTGCTTGACCTTTAAATAAATAATTGAATAAACTGATGAATCGGAAGAGAGAGTAGAGACAAGTAATTTAAGAAGATAATGTAATATCCGGAAAAGAGGACAGTGAATGAAGAGGGCCTAAAGCAAATCAGTAGAACTAAGAAAGAAAGAAATGCTACTTTGGGGGGAAAATTTCTCCTTAGTTATCATCCTTTATCCACTTAGATCATTTTACTCATCTCACTTTCCCTACCCAGCCTTCCAAATTCCTCATCTTTCACCAACAGAATAAACTTATTTTGTCCTGGGGAGACCTCCACTCCTTCATCCACTTGCAAGCACACTCATCCCCACCCCACTCCATTTTCCACACACCTCCCTGCATCATCTCTGAATCCTATATCATCTCTCTGGCCCTTACCCACTTCAGCTCTCTTTCTACCATCACTTAGAGTCCCTTAATCTTGGCTTTTTCCCCCCCTGGGGCACTAACAGCAAATGCTCTATCTCATTTCTTTTTCCTCCTCAAGTCAGTCTTTCTTCACCCCTTCTTCGCTGTAATAATTACCCCACTAATTTCTCCACTCACATCCCCCTTTTACATCCTGTTCCCCGCTAGTCACCCTGGACTCTCCTCTCCTTTAGTGACCTCAAAGAAGCTAAGGGGAAAAATAGCAACCTCCACCTCAGACTTCCTTAGAGATTTGTCAAATTTTCTTAACCAAGAATGTCTCTTTCTGTCTGTGTTTGTCTTTTGCTGTTTTATTTCAAACAAGACTTTCAGTGGAATTCCTCCGATTTGTTATATATATTTTTATTATGCCTGCAAATGTCTGTTTTCCTTTGGTTACAACTAGGGATTCAAATATTGTACTTTGGGGAGTATTTCCAACTTTTCTGAATTTCTCACTGCACACTTCTGAAGCTGTTTCTCTGCATCCCATTCTTTCTGGTGTGTTCTCTTCCCATGGGTCATTCCTTTTATGTTTTCAGTAAAAATTCCTTCTCATTTTTATTCCCTTATCTTTTTTGCTTTGTGGGATTGTTACAGTGGCTCCAGTTTAAATATTTTGAGAGGGCGTCCCCCTCAGTGGGCCCCCCTCCCCCAGTCAAACACAGGATTTTAAGGCCTTTGTGTGTTCATATTTACATACACAGTTACCATGTCAATCTTCAGAGGCAAAGGAACCCTTGTTTTTTTTTTTTTCTAATTGCGTTCTTATGTCTTTCTGTGTGTGCGTGGAAAGGAGGCAATGCTCACCGTCCTTTTCTCTACGTTCAGTGGGATTGACTCAACATCCTTGGGAATTGAGGAGGGAAGAAAGAGAAGAGCATGCTGTAAAATAGATGATACGTTCTTTCATCAAAGACATATGTAAATTTTACCTTTGGGAAAAATAAAATATATAAGTACATTTAATTAGATTGACTTTATATTATAACATTCCAAATTACATGTCATTGTCTGAGCAGAGTTCTATTATCTGAAGACTTTATTGATCATTCAGTATCCAGAATGAAGAAAACTAGGTAAGATGACTTGATATTCCAGACTGGCTTGCAATGTTCAAATTAATCTAGTCATATTTAAATATGGTATTTTTCTTTCAATAGAAGTTTATCACAAAGGCATTATCCCTAAAATGTGGTAATATTTTGTTAGGAGGAAACATCAAATGACCCACATACCATGGTCCCTCAAGATTCATGCCCTGTGCAAC
>NW_012148119.1:738001-739771 GCF_000956105.1 Propithecus coquereli | reverse complement strand
AGAGCAGAAGCCTCAACAGGTTTGCTGGTCTTCCTTCTCCAAGCTAGGGCTTTTCCTAACACCCCTTCTTGGCTTTCTCATTTCTATAAGTATACTTTTTCAAAGTTCCAAATGCAAAAAGCAAAAAAAAAAAAAGTCTTGGATTAAAAAATAAAAATTTCATACATGAATATATTCAAGTATATTAAAATACGTTTGTCAACTGACTACTTGCATTATATTTTTCTCCTCGTTAATGTCTTTGTGCACTAGTCTTTGTAAAACTTATGTAATAAAATAGGACTATTGAAATGTTAACAGTACATACTCACACGCTCCCTCCATTTTATTTGTATGAACAATTCAAATTATGACCCATCATAATGACACTCCATAAAGTTTGAGTTTATTTAATGTGGCAAATATTTAGTGCTATATTCTACTATCCTACTATCATTTTTCTTTTAAGACATATGATGAGATTTATTTTAGGGGATGTTTGCCACTGAGTTTTAAGTAGTGTCTTTTTTCTGACATGTCATCTTTTCTTTTTTTTAGTTGTTGTTGAGACAGAGTCTCATTCTGTCACTCTGGGTAGATGTCATTGTGGTAGCTCACTGTGACCTCCAACTCCTGGGGTCAAGTGATCCTCCGGCCTCAGCCTCCTGAGTAGCTGAGACTACAGGCACATGCTACAATGCCCAGCTAATTTTTTCTATTTTTAGTAGAGACTGGGTCTCACTCTTGCTCAGTCTGATCTTGAACTCCTGAGGTCAAGCAGTCCTCCCGCCTTGGCCTCCCAGACTGCTGGGATTACAGGCATAAGCCACCCTGCCTGGCCTGACATGTCGTCTTTGAAGCAGCATGTCTTTGGTAATTAATTGAGTGTAGATTTATATCACATCAACCAAACGGACAGTAAGCTGCCAAAATACAAATCATTGTTTGTTGTCTTCGGATCATAAACTTCTTTTTCCCATGGTTTTGGGTAGGGTAAGTGAGAACAAGGGTTTATTTAAATTGTGAGAGCACAAGATATTTTATGATTTATATTTTATTAGTATCTAAAGAGTGATCTTGGACAAATAACTTCACCTTCCTAGACTACAATTTCTCCAAAAGTAAGATAAAGAAGTTGTAAATTATTTCAGCCCTTCCCAATGAAAAAAAAATCCCATGATGTTTTACAAAATGCAGTAAACATGTAAGGCATTTTTTCTTTGTCCCTTGGCTCAGCAGGTATTACCAGTTTCAGTGCACTGATTAACCATCAATAACTAAAAACCTATGGCTTTTCCAGCATTGGAATACTTTAGATGTGAAGAGGAGCCCTTAAAGAAATTCAGGAAAGTACTTTCTTTGAGAAACTTACCTCCTGATAGGGTTAAGGCAATGAACAACAACAACAAAGTAATATATAGTCACATTAAATTGAATTCAACAAATATTTATTAAGTGCCAATCTGTACATTACAGTACAGCATGCATGGTGCGGTGCAGGTTTTATAGACGCTGAAAGTGGAAGGGAAAGAAAGATCATTTAGTCCAACCCCTTGAATTTACAAATAAGAAAACTAAGGCTGAGAGTTGTGAAATGAGTGCTGCAAAAGTTCATGTAAGGTATTGGGTGATAGCATTAATTAATTTACTCTGCAAGAATCCACGTTCCCTGCTTTCCAACGTGTTTAGAATTTTAAAACATCATGCATGAGTTTTTAATAACCTTTGCTTAAACTTAATAATAGTTTCTTTTATCTTATCAGAAAGTTAAATATATATAAGACTTGTTTC
>NW_012148119.1:733288-733876 GCF_000956105.1 Propithecus coquereli | reverse complement strand
TTGAACAAAATTAACCAGAAGATAATAACCTTATAATGTACACTAAATGCTGAAGTACTTAAAATTGCTAATAATATGATGGAATTGCAAAAATTTAGTAATAGCATTACTAAGCACCTGGGTTGATTATATTCATTAGGAAAAACATTACAATTCCGGGTTATGATTAGGTTCCAGGATGAGGCTGACAACTCAAGTAAGCATTATGATTCAAAGAAATGGAAGACACTCTGAGAACATAATATTTAATATTTCCTTTAAAAATATCATTGTATTTTATACCTTCTTTAAACCCTACTCCAATGATAGCAACTAGATCACCCAAGAACATGCTTTGGTGGTAACTGAAACTACTCAGTTTTTAAAACAGATAAACTGAAAAAACAAAGTAGATTTGTTATGAAACTTTCATTAAATCTAAAAAAAAAATCTGAAATAGCATCTCTTAGTAACTACTAAAGACAATACCACTGATATCACCAGTTTTACTATGCAAGTGATTACATTATAAATTTTAAATTGTTTTCTTTGCGTTTTATGGTATTATTGCAGATGGGACAAAGAGAAACGGAAAAAAATAGTGACTGC
>NW_012148119.1:729139-733238 GCF_000956105.1 Propithecus coquereli | reverse complement strand
TTTTAAGATGGAGTCTTGATCTGTCACCCATGCTGGAGTGAACTCCTGGGCTCAAGCGATGCTCCTGCCTCGCCTCAGCCTCCCAAGTTTCTAGGACTACAAGTGTGTGCCACCATGCCCAGCTAATTTTTTAAAACAATTTTTTTGTAGAGAATGGCTCTCCCTATGGTACCCAGGCTAGTCTTGAACTCCTGGCCTCAAGTGATCCTCCCACCTCAGCCTCTGAAAGTGCTCAGATTACAGGCATGAGCCGCTGCACCCAGCCTGTTTCCTGATTTTTTTATCAAAGTGGACAATTTCCCACTATTATTCAGATATAGAAAATACTCTTTTCCACACTTTGTTTTGAACTGAGATTATTATGCACCTGTACTATGCATATTATGTTATAAAACATACAAAATGATATCTTGATATGGAGACCAAGTGAATATACTGAAATATCAATGCATTAAATTATATAAGTATTTTAACTTTTTAAAAATGACTGGAAAAGTCCATTTACTTAAGATGACTAGAAATACACATTCCTGGAAGGATGTTTTTTATTTTTATAAATGCATATTTACCCTAAGGACTTAAATGCATATTTCCTTGAAGGTTTAAATATAATCTGGGGAAGATTTTGAGTGAATTTTCTAAAATTCAATCTGTTTACTGCATGATCTCATTCCGTATGCCAGGGTGTAGGTGCATTTGTTAGGGAGTATGTGTCAGGCAAAAGTAGGCAGGCAAAATATGCCAAAGCAAAGCTTTCCTTTCTTTCCTGAAAAACCTTAGGCTGCTTTATTTTACTTTGTGGCATAGGAGAAGTGGGGAGGGAGAACAAAATCAAATGGAGAAGACAGATAACTGCCAGAGTATCAGGTGACAGGGCTTGGTTTTCAGTTTAGTGTGAAATATGCAACCTTTCTGAAACTGCTTAGGCTAGCTTCTCTGTCTCACTTCCAATATTGCGTGTTTAGAATATCTTAGGTGTTATTTGACAGTTTATTCTAGTTTTCTAGGATCAAAAATCTTCCAAAATACGTGAATACGTTAATTTTTTTTTTACAAAGTGAGGCTTAAAAATACATAATAAGCACACGCACACATAAACACACACAAACTAACAGGACAAAACTTTTACATGGGAGCTTGCTCTGTGGTCATCAGGCAGGATTTCTATTGTCTTGTTTTTCTCTTTAGATAGGGAAAGAATTTGCTCAGTTTAACACTGACCTTTTTGTTAGAGTGGAAAGCTCACCAGTTGCTCATGGTGCAGGGAAAGAAAGATTTCTAAGGCAGAGATTAGGATACATAAAAGTAAAAAAGTTTATTTTATCTACTTAGAAAAAGAGTGAGAAGTTGAGAGAGAAAAGGGGAAGAGAGGGAGAAAAGAGAGCAGGGGGATGGCCTGGCATCCCAAAGAAAGAAAAGGGAGGTGCCAGCCCTGAGACCAAATGGCTTTACTGATTTTATGGGGACAAAGAGAAAGGGAAAAAAATAGTGACTGCCCTGGGAAACTGCTGCATCCGCTCCTTTTCTTTCTTCTCTTCTTGGGGCAAGATTATAACAGAAACAGCAGGATGTCAAAGTCCAAGAATTGGCTCTCCTGCCCTTCCTTGGAGAAGCAGGAGATGTGACTCTGCCCTCAAGATAGGGCTGAAGCCTGAAGCTTGGATCCTGCTGTTTGTTCAGGAGCTCCAAGGCTGTAAAACAAATTCTAAAAAAAAATAATAATAATAATTTCTGGCAAATGTAAAGAGAAAGATTTACATTCAGGCTGTTTTCAGATGTTGTGAAAATGGAACCCCACAAGATGCCTGTCAGCTAGGAAGAGAAAGAGCAGAGAGAGAACTCATAGGATTGATCTTTAGCTGTTATTGGGGAAATTGTGGGATTAGATATTTTCCTGTGGTATTTCACAAGGCCGCCCTTTCACTTTTGTACTTCACTCTACCTCCACAGTTCTTACAGCATTCCTTGTCTGCAACTTTGCTTAGTCCAGGAACTCTGTTTTAGCATCCATGAAATAAAGCAGTTGCAATATATAATTGGCCATTTTATAAAGGTCATGAGTACAAAGGGGGAGGGCATTTGAATCCATTGAAAGTCACAGACATTCCGAATGTCTCAGAATTATACAAGAGCAAACAAATGCTAATGCTCAAAAAATGGATAGTTAGGTGGCTGTAACAGAATGAAAGCACTTTAGAAAGAAATAGAGCCAATGCACAAGTTCAAATCAATCATCATCACTGCTAATGACTTGTTATTTTAAACTTCGGTTTCTAGGAAGTTACATTCTATTCTTGTGCTTCTCAAACTTTAATGTGCAGACCAATCATCGTGAAATCTTATTAAAATGCAGATTCTGATGCATTAGATTCTTAGGTGAGTCTGAAATTTTTCCTTTCGAATAAGCTCCCCGGGCATATAGATACTGCTGCCCCTCAGACCACACTTAACAGAAAGGAACTAATTCATAGACTGGTAAACAAGTATTACAAAGGTGAAGTAAGCCAAGAATAACAGATTTTTTTAAAAATCATTCAACTTAGGTATTTTGCAAAGGATGAAACATTTAAACTCAAGTAAATACACAATTATTTGCATTTAGATATTATAATGTATTTTAACCTTTGGTGCAACTACATCAGTTGAAACTGTAGTTCAGAATAAAAACCACTTGCTTGTGCATTTTACTGTCAAATCTATTTTACAGGCACTATATACATACAATTAAACCATTTCAAAAATGAAAGCCATTGGCCATATAGTGTCAATAGTTTACGCTTATTTAAGATTTTTTTTCCAAAGAGATCCAAAAGCTCTGAGCAGTTTTAGAATGGTATAAATCCTTGAAGATATTAGTTTGTAAAATATTGAAAATTAACATATCAGTTAATCCTTCATATTTCAAAATAAAAGAGCCAATTACATTTTCATTTACCTAATTTGAAGACCTTCTTTTTATTTTCTTATTAGTGTCTGACATTTTGCAGAACAACAACAAAAACAACAATGAAGGAGACTTGGTAGAGCTTATTTTGTATTTGCTATCCCCAAAAACCCACTCAAAGCGAGAACAAGTGGAGAATTAGACACTATGCTAACTACTTGCATCACTCCTAGACTTTTATCTTAGAATACAGCAGAATAGTCCATTAATGTAAGTAAGCCTTTCATTCATAATCAGTTTAGGAAAACTTCCATAGTTCCATTTCTTTAAATGCCACTCATCTTGGTATAGAATCAGTGTCAAATTAAAATAAACATTGAAAGCAGCTATTGCAATAAGTCAAGTGTAAATATTTAAATAGTGTTTGTTAGGAAGCAAAATGTGGTTCTGGCAGGGTTGGGAAAACAACTGAAAAAGTTGTCACTTCAAAGCTGGGATCCGTGCCTTAATTGTGGCATTGAGATTCAGAAGCTATCACCTTCCCAATGAAACTGTATTAGTCTTTTCTAAACTGATACTTAAAGCAATAGCAGAGTTTGATGGCAATTTGAGGATCCCAATGAACTAAAGCGCCAATTGGATTAAAATGTTTTTTCTAAGTGCTAAATGAATTTGGGTGTCTGCCAAAATGCCTTGGATTTCATTACTCTTAACATTATTTAATAATGTTAAGCATAGACTGTATCCATGTGCCTGAGGAGACACATATAGCAGCCAAAGTATAATACCATATATCATTTTTGATTTTTTGAAGGAGAAATTACAAAATATACTAAAAAGAAAAGAATATGAGAAACAAACAGATGAAAAATAACAATACATCTTCAGAATATATTTTCAAAGACTAGAGAAGGAAACCCACTTTACTGAAAGTAGACATACCAGTTCTATGAACGCATGTTGCTCATGTTTTAAGAAAATGAGAAATAATTGAGTTAATTTACATGGCATTAAAATAAAAATCATATATAATTGAATACAGTGTAAAAAATCAGACTGTCTCAAGGTCATGACTGGAAAAATATAAGATAATATTTTGGGCTAATCTAGCAAATATAGAAATGCCAAAAATATTTTTTTTAATGATGTCATTTAGAGTATTCCAATTCAGCTTCATAACTTTTAAGAAAATGAGAAATAATTGAGTTAATTTAC
>NW_012148119.1:725083-728135 GCF_000956105.1 Propithecus coquereli | reverse complement strand
AGTTTTTAATTTGTATTAGAAAATTTTGGTGAGCACTCATAGAATCTTATTAGGCACAATTAGGATAACATCCCTGACCTTAGCGATTTAAAACTTATGATGAAATAAATATACAATGATATAATAGTCATAGTGGACTAGGAAATAAGGACGTGATCAGATTGAACAGAAAAAGAGTACAAGGTTGGAAAAAGATTAGAATTTGTTTCTAATTTAAAATAGATTCAGAAAGCAGAGTCAGGCTCCAAAGAATTTTCTTCTCTGTGAAGATAAAAATATTTGAGAGAATAGGCCTGGAGGAAGAGTATTTGGGAGCAAAAAGGAAAGTCTATTATGGCTATGAGTTATCTTAGATATAGACTGTTAAATAATAAACTAAGGTGTATTGCTCTGGCTGAGTCCTGGCAATGCTTGCAACCCAGAACTTTGGGAGGTTTCAGGTTTCTCATTGTATTTGAATTACATTCAAGCATTTCCTTAAGATAGATTTTTGTAATAGTAGTTAACCATGTGAGGTGAATAGTTTTACCCACTGGGAGATCACACTTCGTTTCCCCTTGGAAGAACTAGATTATTAGAAGGTATTACAAAAATATCTTTTGTTGTCAGAGAAGCAAACCCTGTTTAGTTTCTTTAATGAATCTCATGAGATAATTAGTAGACCTAAAAGGATAAACGATAACACATATTCTGCCAAAGTGCCACTGAATAAAAGACAAACACTATATTATAAAATTTCCTTAAGACTACAGTTCTTGTACATAAAATTGATATTTGTGAATTTGTTCTTGACAAAAGACTTCACATATAATCATTTAACAATTCAAACAACCCTCTGAGTTACTTGGGGCAGACATTTTTATCCTCCTCCCTTTTGCTTTTTCCATTTCTTTTTCTCAAATGAAGGATCAGGCTAGTTCAGATTTGCTAAATGGCTTGCCTAAGGTCACCAAGTTAGTCAGAAGTAAGTTCGAATTCCACGAGCTTTTCACCATGCCATATAGACTGGGTTACTGATTGTAGATCACTTATCCTAGGGATGATGTAGTGATTTGAGATTTTTTAAAAAGGAACGAAGAGAAAGGAGATGCTTCTTAAATATAGAATCTAGGTTAGGGTTAACATTTTGGGAAAAAGTACAGATTGTGATGAGATGCTCAGGCTTGATGAATTAGCAGTATGCTGAGATAACTCATAACTAACAATGTCTCAATGAAAATATGCTTGTTATTTTTGCTGCTAGGGTTTTCTTTCTGTTCTCATTATTAGTGACTCCAAATGGAGAAAGTAGGGATTATTTCAGTGAAATGCATGTTCCTAGGCTTTCTATGATATCCTGGAATCTCTATTTGGTTTTTCTTTCTTTACTTACCAAGGTCACCCTTTGGGATTTTTTGTCTTTGTGCATAACTTGTGCTTTTTCTGAAGTGACTTAATAAAACACAAATAACTGTTTAAGTGTGAGCTATGATCAATTATGCCTACTTACTGATGGTGTGTTGTTTACCAGAAGGTTTCACTATTTTTGAAATGACTTGCCCAAGGTAACGAAAGCTATTTAGTGACAGTCTGGAATAGAATTTAGGTCTGCATGGTCAGTGTGCTTTTCATTCCGCGATGCTGTCACATCTTTTACCATAATAAAAGGGCTATATGTAAATTTAAAAAAAAATGTATAATTATCATATAGCCTGAAATGTTCCAAAATACTAAAACTAATTCTGGTTATAGATTTGAATAGTAAAGACCAAACAAAAGTATATTTAGTAGCAAAATGGTGACACTTTTTGAACAAATTAAAAACTTAAAAATGTTACCGAAAATTCGGCACTTATCCTCAAGGCTGCATTAGAAGAAAAAGAACAAGTGGTTTTGGGAGGAGGAAAGAGAATTTTTATTACTTTGCTGGCTAAAGAGGAAAAATGGCAGAGCTTCTTGTCTCAAAATCCAAATTTCCTGAACATAAGCAGAAATACAGAGCTTTTAAAAGGAGGACCCCCTTAGTTCTAAGCTATTGGGGTTAACTATTCTAATTGTCCCATCTCTGCCAAAGACAAAGCCCCACCTGGGGGGCTGGCATAGGCCTGGGATGCACGAATGAAAGGCTTTTTCCCTGCTTCTCCCAACCACTGGCCTGAGGCAGGGATGCAGGTTCCAGTTCTCAAAAAGAGTGGGGAAAGTTTCAAAGAGGCAGAAAATATTTTTGCCTTTTTATTTTCAGGCCATTCTCTGTTACATATTCCCCACTCTCAATTTTATGCTTCCATATCTATGGGAGGCGGGACGACTATTCTGTTACAAAAATATTAACTCATTTTCTGAATAAAACCTAAATTTTATAAGGTAATATTACATATTTTATAACATTTGCCATCTTGAATATTAGATACATCTACATGAGGTTTTATGCTGCAATTTAAACTTTACTGAAATTTCACTATAATTCTCTGCTTTATTGCAACATAGTCTGTCTTGAATCCAAGAAGTTTGTTTTGAAGAAATACTATAAAAACAATTTTATAGTCATCATAACTTTAATAGCATGTCCCTCTGAAAAAATACAGTAATGTGAAGTTTTAATATTCCATAAACACTACTAATCATGCAACTTATGGAACTTATGTTTTGCTTATTTACAGAAAATTAAATATTTGCCCTGTTTATTTTAAAGGTGTTTGCTCTCCTGCTAAAAATGTCTAACACATTAGGCTTTTAATAGATTAATGGCATAGAGTTGCAAACTTGTGCACAGCAAACACACTTTCAAAGGTCATGCTGCTTTCATAATATAAATTAACAAGTTTTGGTCAGATGCAAGGAGATAGTCTAAAAGCCAGCAACCTCAGTTATATTTACTCTAGTTGTATTTTGAATGAAAAATTTATCTTACCTAACTGAGATACATTTTTTTTCTTCCAAATTTAAAGAGTTTTCACTGTGAACAGTCAGCATTTTATCTGGCATAACTATTGGCCTAAATTTTTTTTCTTTTCTTTTTCTTTCTTTTCTACCAGAGCCATATATTCCTTCTGCATCGACTATTACTATTTTT
>NW_012148119.1:721137-721467 GCF_000956105.1 Propithecus coquereli | reverse complement strand
TTATTCTGCTTTTAAGTATCTCTTTTTCTACAAGTAGAAAAAATGTACAATTAGGAATATGTGCTTGGGCTTTTCAAGGCAACTGTTTGCCCCATACTCTAACTTTGGCCCTCTTCCTTGCTCTCAGTTGTCTTGGAGATGCACAATCAAGCATTTATGCCCAAGAAAATAAGGCTTTGATATACTATATAGCTAAATATTGTCTGATAAAGTGAACACATAAAAGTATCATAAAAATACATTTTTGATTAGCCTTTGAAACAAAGGTGATACAAAATAGATGATTTTGCTGTAATTAAAATGATTTTCTATGTATAACTTAATGTTTAT
>NW_012148119.1:717702-719857 GCF_000956105.1 Propithecus coquereli | reverse complement strand
GATACCAGACAGGGATTCTATTACAGCTTGTGTTTGTATTGTCTTTATCATCTTTTCTTTATAATTAGCTATGCTGGTACAGTATACTGTACATAGTTTATATCAATTAATTCTGTACACTAAAACACAATTTTTTGATCTCCTTTTATTTTCTGCTTTTCACTGCTACACCTTCTGTTTTGTCTGCTGTGCCTTTAACAGCACTTGAATAAGAAATTAGTCTTATTTAAGCATCCTACTGCTCATCCCACATCAAAGTTATATTATTAAGAAAGCCTACACATTTTTAATAATTTCCACATATTTATTAATGTCTTCCTGCATGAAATGTTTTCCCACACACCTAGTTTGTGGATTCCCTAGCTATTTGGAATAAATTGTTTCTTATTGATGTAGTGATTTATATGGAGAATTGAATATTAGTGGAAAGTCTGACTAAATACCCACAGAATATATGAGGTTGGACCATATAAAATTGCTATTTTTCAGGTCAAAATTAATTGAATATCAGAAATTTCATATTGTTCAACCTAATAATCAATGGTATGGTCCAGGAGATTTACTGAAAGGGAGAAAATCATACTTTTACTGTTAATAACTCCCAAATCATGGTAAATTATCAGTAGAAATATGTCATGAAATCTTCCTCACATATGCAGATTTGTCAAGACCATTACATAAGGCTTAAGTAAAAATTAGTGTTGGAGAAGTCTTTATGAATAATGTATATTTCTGGAGAAAATGAAATTTGTAAAGTTGGAACTTTTGATCTAATTTTAGCACGAGTTCCCGAAAAATGAAACATAGTTCCATTAAATGTCCTTAGTGCAAATTACCCAATTATGCAACATCAATTTGAATGAAATGTAGCATCAAGTAAATCTATTTTCCAATTCAATTGCTTATTGAATGAGTAGACATTTTTCTAATGAGAAGATAAGCATTTGGATCAAAAGATAGTATTTAGTTCTTTCTACAGAAGATTTATTGTATTTGCAATTTAATATGGATTATAGAAACACATGGAATAAGGCCTCCATATAATTGTTTATCCCATTATCAGGAAGTTCATAAAATTGATTCCTGAGAAAAAGTTAAATTAACAAAACCATTTGCCATCAACTCTCTTTCTTATTTTTCCTAAAGTCACATTTTCATACAGAACAGCTCTTTACTGGGTGACCACCTTGATGATTTCAATCTAGATTCTGATTCCAAAACATTACTAAATTTTGTTGGTTTGTTTAGTATAAGTGAACACATAAACATATTTCATCTTGTATAAAGTCTGTGTAGTAGATAAGAACTTAAGCTTTGGAGTCAGATAAATCTGCTTTTATATTCCAGCTGCATACCTTAATAGCTCTGTGACTTTGGACAAGTTATTTAAACATTTAGAGCCTCAATTCCTCATATGTAAATGGAATTGACAATAACAGTACATATATCATAATATTGTTGTGTTAACTGCACTTAGCACAGTGTTCGGCATATAATAAGACCTCAATAAATGGTAGCTACCATTATTTTAATAATTGATTACATACTTTGGAAATTGCATTAAGATGATTCCAGCTGCTGAATGTATCACAGTATTTGTCAACATAGCAATTTGCAGAAACATGAATCTTTATTTCCTTTATATTTTGCTTTAATAGGGCGAGGACTTGCAGGAATTTGCCGGTGTGTAAATAATATTGGCAGCAGGAGTTCAAATAGCCTGAGTGGAAAGCTATCACAGTTCTCCGATTTTTTTCAGTCACATATGGATAGTGTGATTAATGATAAAGCCTACTGTCTGCTAAATAGTGGAAATTTTACACTAATTGAATTGGTGGCATTGCTGGCAATGATAGTCAGTACAAATAAAGAATATTCTTTCCTGAAAGCTTAAGCAATGTTAATGTGATATAGTCTCCCTTTCTACCAAATGTAAGTCTTTTCAAACTCTTAGCAAAATCAATCATGGTTCTTTTTAAAGAAATTCATCAAAATTATTTTAAAAGCTATTATATCATTAAAATATGCCATTTTTAATTAGGATTTTTGTGGTGAGTCAGAATATTATTTATTTATAAGAATGCCACAGAACATGAAATGGAAGTGTTATACTTCAAGTGGTTCTTGTCATTTCTATTTAACCAGTGAGGAAGTA
>NW_012148119.1:712403-715727 GCF_000956105.1 Propithecus coquereli | reverse complement strand
GGGGGAAGAAAGGTTGGTAGACAAACTTGGTGTAAATCGATTGTCTTTTTAATGGCATGTGGTTGAATGTTTTGATCTGTTTATAATGAATATTCTAAGGATTTACAAATTTTTGAAAATTGAGAAGAAATACCCAAGTTTTTTTCCTATCTTGAAGTATGCCAAAAGTAAAACTTGCTAGAAGAATAAAGAGAATGAAAGTGAAGGAATATCTTGTGTGTGCTAAAACACAGCCATTTAGAGTTTGATTTCGACTAGAAAAAGTTGTTTTGTTTTAAAAGGGGACAATGGGCACTTGATGTTTCTCACCTTTCATGGTCGTGACAATTCTCTTAGATATCTTAAATTCTCTTAGTGGAGATTTGTCATAATCTCCACAGTACACCTGTTTAAAAATCATAGCCCACAGAAATCTGAAACTACAAAAGAAACTTTTCTCAAGATGATTAAGTCACAAGGAGTATAAATTTCAGTTACGTCATCTGTGGGAATTTCTTTTCCTATTACTTTTTGACTAATAAGGCACCCAGGTTATGGGAATTTTAATCTCACTGAAACACTAAATTTCTCTCTGCAAATTAAATTTGCATACACAAGCAACAATTCAAGTTTAGGCTGAGGCCTAAACTTGTGGAGGGATAATTAGCAATCTGGAATTTGACACTTGACCACACTTATCGGAAAGCAGGAAAAACAACATTTTCAGAAACTTTCTTGCTGTTGATGGGGGCTAATGTCTATATTCCTTGTGGTTTTCCCTTATGGAACGAAGTTCAAATAGTTTAACTTTTTTTTTCTTTTATTTCAGCATATTATGGGGGTACCCTCCACCCCCTCCCCCCTGCCCAACATCCAATACAAATAGTTTAACTTTTAATAGGAATGCCTTTCTAAACCTTATTGATGGAAAGGTGAACAGGGAGAATCAATAATTAAAGCAGACAAAGACTAGACTTGATAAATTAATTTCATAAGCCTGAATCAACCAATAAAGACAATTGTCTATGGAGACTTTTGAAGACCGGTATGTTTCCCTTAGCTGATATGTTAGTTAGATCACAGGAAGCAATACCGCTAGTCACCTTGTGAAATGCCCAGGGCTCCTTTGGCTCCTGGGCCCTGTCGACAATGGGGCTGTCTGAGCCTTTCGGCTTCCAAGTCCCTTCCTTCTTGGCTGTGGAGCTTGTTGACATCCCCGTAGAAGGAGGGGCAGTCTCTGCAGCTGCCTGTCCATGGTATCCATCACCAGTATGCCATTTTATCCCCACTTGGCCTCTTTCCCTGGACTGCTGATGTCTGTCATCCATTGTCCTCCAAGGCTTCATACATGTATAGGAACTCAGCAAAGACCATGTCCTGGGCCAGTAGCTCCTGGTAGGAGCCCATCTTGGAGCTTTAGATGCTCTTTCCATCCTGAAAAGATACCTACTAATACCAAGTAAAACTGTCAATTATTGAAATGGTTAGGCCCCCTACATGTTGGACTCCTTGTGCAGCGGGTCGCCTTTCTGTCCTTGGACCATCTCGAGCATATAAACAGTTTGTTGTACACAGGATCTTTCCAAGTGAAGTCTCACCAAATCCATTAAGGCGAGCACAGAAACAGTCCATTGTAAATGGGGTTTTCCCAAATGAGGTTCCCCAAATCCATTAAGGCATCACACCTCCAATGTGTGTGGGTGCCTCAAAAGAGGCTAGACCAAAGTTCCAAGTAGGAGAACAAGTCCATGAGAAATTTGTCTCCACTTAGCTGTGCCATCCCAAATGGCACAGAGTCCCAGTCTTTAGCTTAAAGGGGATCTAAATCTAGCTGGGGAATGATTGGTCCCAGAAAACAAATTGCCTCCAGTGGCTTTCAGAGAACAGATCTCCTCCAGAGCGGCCTTCTTAGCAGCTCTGTCAGGGATCTGACTTCTTTTTGCCATGTTGGCCACCTGCTTGGGCTCAGCCATGGCCTGAATCAAGCCCATTATTTCAGTGGCACACTTAATATTCTTATCTCCTGCTGTCAGGAGACGCCTTTCAAATGGCAGAAGCATAGAAATGTTTACCTTTTTCTTCTTGACAACTGCAACTCAGCTTCCTGGTCTGAAGTCCCAGGCGGCAGTGTCACCGCCGTGCTCACCGCACCTCCAGTCCCTCGTTGTCCATGCAGCGGTTCCACCGGTGAGGAAATCCCAATCTTGCTCTGGCATCGGCTGATCTGACAGATCCATGCTGTGTAGAATACAGTCTCCAGAACCTTTGAATAGTCATGTTGCAAAGGCAAAAGGTGGCAGGACTGAGAATACAGACAGTCTTTAATAACAATTCATCAAGGAGGCAGTCTTTCAGTTGCTTTAACATGTCACTGACCGTGGGATGTCTCTCAGCATCCTTACTAAGACTCTAAGGCTTATTCTAATTTTCGTATTATTTATAAGTCAGGCAAACCCAGAAGCTGTTTCCTTAAGGGCCTCATACAAGGACGTTGCCATCAGTCCAAAGTCTGGGATTCAGACAGGAACCCCAGATAATTTCTGTGTGATTGCAGGTTCACAAATCCCCTGCTAAGCTTTCATACCATTCAAGTTCTGCAACTTGTCTATAGCTGCCTCACTGTTGTTTGGCCCCTCCCCCACCACTCTCTGCTTGGCTCACTGAGTGCTGGGCATGGCTGGTGCCTTGGGGCTGGGGGGGTACTACATTGGACCCCTTCTGTCCATTCAGGTGGGCACCAATTGAATCACCACTCTCAATTTCTCCCAGGGCTCCTGTGGGGATGTTTGGAAGCAGGGGCTCTCCACCACCCATGCTTGTCTGCGTCCTGGACTTAAAAAAAAAAAAAAACTTTTTCTCTCCTGGGGTCTTCTTACCATCCGGAGGCCTTTGTAACTTTTGGGCAAAGATATTTTTAATGTCCTTTCTTTTTACAAAAAACATATATAATTTGTCCCTTTCTGATCATGGAACTTCCCCTGGTAAAATTGAGTTTTCTGCTTAGAGGAAGAGACCATTTCTACCCAAGTTAGTTTCAGTCCCGCTCCGCCCCTCACAGTGGCAGGACTCTGCAGGCTGGAGCTTAGGCTGTCTGCCCCTCTCCCACACAACAATGGGCTGCTGCTCTCCCAGGGTCACGTTCATTCTGCATTTACCACCCTCACTGGCCCAGGGAAGCACAGAAAGCACAGGTGCTCCTTAATTCCCTGAGCCTGCCTTCATTATGTTGGCCACAAATGGCCCACACGGAGCTGGTGGTGGCACATAGATAAGAAATTTTCTTTTTTAAGTACCCTAATCCTGTTCTAGGCAAACACCAAAGGCAGATAGAAATTCTTTTTTATT
>NW_012148119.1:711747-712353 GCF_000956105.1 Propithecus coquereli | reverse complement strand
GCACAGGGTGAGAATCACGGAGTGACTACCCAATATCCCAGTGGGATCGAAATATTTTTATATACTCCTTTTAGAGGAAAGGAGGAGATGAGGAATATAGGTAATTTTGTTTAGGGGCAAAAATGGTTGCTAGGGAAGATGAATGGATAGGGGAAATAGATTGACTTCTAAATGATTCTCTTTGCAAATTAAATTGACCTTGAGAAACAAGTCTTATATTTAAAATGATTTGGGCCAGGTCTCGTTGCAATCTTGATATTCTTTCCTACAATATAGTGAGGTAACAGGGAGGTGAAGGGAAGTCAACTGTTCTTTTGATAAGTCCCTCTGGTTATGCTAATAGAGGGAAAGCCCTTTCCAAAGCCTGTTGATCTCTAAGGTCCTTTAATTCTAAATATTCTTTATACCAAGGAGTCATATTGTGGGATGAAATTTCCTGAGCTCCTTCAATACCAATTATTCTAACAAAAACTCTTTTGTGAATATAAATGATAAGAATACGATTTAAGTGTGTTTCTACCACCACTTCTATTTCTATTCACTTGATCTACTTAAACAATGCTATTACAACATATTTAAATGTAATAGCTATTTTGCGGAATGTTA
>NW_012148119.1:701555-707774 GCF_000956105.1 Propithecus coquereli | reverse complement strand
TATATTTTTTACTTTTTTCTTTTTGTTGTCCACTCATATTTTAGAGTGGAAATTTTCTACAGATTATTTTGCAGTTCACCAAGTCTCTCTTCTGCTACATCCTAGCTACTGTAAGTCCATCTTTAACTTCTTAATTTCAATTATTGCATTTTTCAATGTTAAGGTTTTCATTATTCTTTTAAAAATTCTACACGGTGTTATCTACACTCTTTTTTTATTTTTATTTCAAGATATTATGAGGGTACAAACACTCTGGTTACATTTTATGTCTTTGCCTCACCCAAGCGAGGATTAGAGGCATGCCCGTTCCCTCTACAATGCTCACCACATCCATTAGTTGTGAGTTTACCTCCCCTCCAACCCCCTAATCCCTGGAGATCGTTACTACCATGTGAGCACCATAGTGTTGATCAGTCAGTGCCAAGTTGATGGCAAGTACAAGTGGAGCCCATTCTTTCGATCTTGTGATACGTCACTTCGGATAATGGGCTCAAGCTCAATCCAGGAATATATAAGAGGTGCTAGATCACTATCGTTTCCTATTATTGAGTAGTATTCCATTGTATACATATACCAAATTTTAATAATCCACTCATGGATTGACGGGCACTTGGGTTGTTTCCACATCCCTGCAATAGTGAATTCTGCTGCTATAAACATTCGGGTGCAAATGTCTTTATTATAGAATGTCTTTTGCTCTTTTGGATAGATGCCTAATAGTGCTGTTGCTGGATCGAATGGTATTTCTATTTTTAGCTCTTTGACGTATGTCCAAATTATTTTCTACAAAGGTTGCACTAACTTGCAGTCCCACCAGCAGTGTAAGAGTGTTCCTGTCTCTCCACATCCTCACCAGCATTCATTGTTTTTGGATTTTTTTGGTAGAGGCCAATCTCACTGGGGTTAGGTGATATCATATTGTGGTTTTGATTTGGATTTCTCTAATGATTAGAGATGTTGAACATTTTTTTATATGTTTTCTGGCCATTATTCTGTCTTCTTTTGAGAAGTTTCTGTTCATTTCCTTTGCCCATTTATTGATGGGGTTGTTTGATTTTTCTTGTTGATTTTTTTAAGTTCTAGATAGATTCTTGTTATCAGCCCTTTATCGGATGTGTAGACAGTAAATATTTTCTCCCATTCTGTAGGCTGTCTATTCGCTCTAATGATAGTTTCCTTGGCTGTGCAAAAGCTTTTTAATTTGATCAGATCCCACTTCTTTATTTTTGTTGCTGCGGTGATTGCTTTGGGGGTCTTCTTCAGGAATTCTTTTCCTAGGCCGATGTCTGAAAGGGTCTTCCTAACATCTTCTTTTAGAATTCTTAAGGTTTCATGCCTTAGGTTTAAGTCTGTTATCCATCTTGAATTGATTTTTGTGAGAGGTGACAGGTGGGGATCCAGTTTCAATCTTCTGCATTTAGCTATCCAGTTTTCCCAGCACCATTTATTGAAAAGAGATTCTTTTCCCCAGTGTATATTTTTGTCTGTTTTGTCAAAGATTAGATTACCATATGCAGATAGTTTCATCTCTGGATTCTCAGTCCTGTTCCAAAGTTCTATGTCTCCGTTCTTGTGCCAGTTCCATGCTATTTTAATTACTATAGCCTTGTAGTACAGGTTTTAATTACTATAGCCTTGTAGTATAGCTTGAAGTCTGGTAGACTGATACCTCTCAGTTTTTTCTTTTTACTTAAGATTGCTTTGGCTATACAAGGTCTTCTCTGGTTCCATACAAAGCGTAGAATTATTTTTTCTAGATCTGTAAAGAATGATGATGATATTTTGATAGGTATTGCATTAATTCTGTAGATCACTTTAGGTAGTATGGATATTTTAATGATATTGATTCTACCAATCCATGAACAAGGTAGATTTTCCATCTGTTTACATCTTCTACAATTTCCTTTCTTGGTGTTTCATAGTTCTCCCTGTATATGTCTCTCACATCTTTCGTTAAATGTATTCCTAGATATTTAATTTTCTTTGAGGCTATTTTAAAAGGTATTGCATTTTTTATTTGAATTTCAGCTTGACTGTTATTGGAGTATGTGAATGCCTCTGATTTGTGTCTATTGATTTTGTATCCTGAGACTTTAGTGAATTCATTTATCAATTCTAGGAGTCTCTTGGTTGAATCCTTGAGGTTTTCTAGATATAATATATCATCGGCAAAGAGCAAGAGTTTGATCTCATCTTCCCCCATTTGGACGCCCTTAATTCCCCTCTCTTTTCTAATTGCTCTAGCAAGGACTTCCAGCACTATGTTGAATAGAGGTGGAG
The DNA here is from genome assembly GCF_000956105.1 of Propithecus coquereli. NCBI lineage: Eukaryota > Metazoa > Chordata > Mammalia > Primates > Indriidae > Propithecus > Propithecus coquereli. The sequence continues at coordinate 705,494 of NW_012148119.1, read as the reverse complement.
ATAGTGGGCAAGCTTGTCTGGTTCCCGTTCTAAGTGGGAATGGTCTCAATTTTTCCCCATTTAGTATGATATTGGCTGTGGGTTTTTCATAAGTGGAGTTGATAATTTTAAGGTATGACCTGTCTATGCCTATTTTGTTAAGAGTTTTTATCATAAAGGTGTGGTGGACTTTGTCAAATGCTTTTTCTGCATCTATTCAGAGAATCATATGGTCTTTGTTCTTCTTTTATTTTTGTGACGAATTGCATTTATAGATTTGAGTACGTTGAACCCAGCCTTGCATCCTGGAATAAAGCCCACCTGGTCATGATGAATTCTTTTTTTGATATGCTGCTGAATTCGATTTGTTAAAATTTTGTTGAGGATTTTTGCATCTATATTCATAAGGGACATTGGTCTGTAGTTTTCTTTTTTTGTTGTTTCCTTTCCTGGCTTTGGTATCAAGGTGATATTGGCTTTGTAGAATGAGTTAGGAAGGATACCATCTTTCTCAATGTTGTGGAATAATTTGTGTAGTATAGGTATGAGTTCTTCTTTGTATGTTTGGTAAAACTCTGAAGTGTAGCCATCTGGTCCAGGACTTTTCCGTTTTAGGAGATTTTAAATTGCTGCTCCAATTTCTGAGCTTGAAATTGGTCTGTTCAGAAAGTGTATTACCTCCTGGGTGAACTTAGGGAGGTTGTATGTTTCCAGATAGAAATTCTACCAGGCATAATATCATGCATTGGCAGGGGCAGGGGTTGTAGGTGTTTTTTCCCTCCGTCGTACTCTGTTCCCCTCCCTCAGCATCAAAATGGCTGTGGCTGGTGTTGGTTGCCCCACACCGGACCTGTGCTGGGCTGTTTCCCCAACTCTCTGCCTGCTACCATCCTCTGGCACAGGGTAGATCAGAGCCTGCGTTGTCTTCTTGGGCTGTGGGCACCCCGGCCACTTTGATCCCCTACTGGGGAGCCAGCACGCCTGGATATGGGGGCAACAGGCACTCTCTCCCCTAACCCCCTCACTATGTGGTGGCGGTCAGCTGTGCCCACCGGTTCCTCCCTCCACCGGGGAAATTCAACTGTTAAAAGCATTAACTTTATCACAGGCCTTCAAGATCACATTAGGTCATTAAACATGAAATGTCCAACCTTGAATAAATTAGACATGTCCTACCCAATAAACCAACACATATAAGATATTTACCTGACCTTTGACAAAATAATCTCAGTTAAAAGACAGTACGATCTAAAGTTTCATTTAACAGCCACTTTTCCTCACGCTCTGCCACGTACATTGGATTATGATAAAACCATTTTCTTTATACATAGGTTCACAGCTCTAAGTCTGCCATCCAGCCAAAATTTTTCCCAAGGAACTTTTAGACAGAATTTTCCCATGTTGAAACAAAACTTTACAAACAAACACATACAATACAGAGAATTCTCAGCACAAAATGCCAGGCCTAACAAACAAATGGGGAAACCAAAGGGGACAATCCCACCCAAATTGCACCTACACAGTGCCCCAAATGCCCTTCCATGTTCAAACCTTCCCCAAATGGTGGCCCAGTCTCCCCTGTTCCCTGGGAACTGCAAAAGAGCTCCAGGTCCAAACTCCCCTAAACTGGTACATTTCCACCCACAATCGGTGCCTCTAAACCAACAAAGAGGTCTGAAAACCCCCCACAAATGGGTGGAAAACAAGGTTTCAGTGTCCTGGGTGGCTTTACTTACAAATGACCATGGCTGTCGCAATGCTTTCCATATCTGTTTCCTTCCCTTCAAATCAGGTTCAGTTTGGTCAGAGCTTTGTCCATTCGTCCATTCAGAGAGAAAGAGATGGGACTTCCTGGAGCAAAGTCAAGCCGGCAGTTGCTGGAAATCCATTTATTTCTTACCCAAAGAGGCAATTCCCTTTACCCACAGCTTTTCCCTTAGCTGTGCCTTCCCTCTTCCAGCAGTCGCAGGTTGCCATTCTGCCTGGAAGCCAATGGGTCTACCCAGGATGCCAGAATCTGTTACTGAAAGCTCAGCCACTTCTCCATGAGGCTGAGGCACCCAAGGCTGAATCAGAAGAGTGAGGTTTGAGGAGGAAGGAAAGAGAGAGTTTACTTTGCAAAGGAGGAAAAATGGTAGACCTTCTCCTCTCAAAATCCCAAATTTCCTGAACATAGGCAGAAATATAGAGCTTTTAAAGGGAGAGTTCCTGGCTTCAGGCAGTTAGTGTGGTTCACTATTCTAATCATCCCATCTCTGCCAAAGCCAAAGACAAAGCCTATGAACTCTGCCAGCCAGCCACCTGGGGTGCTGGCACCACCTGGGAGTTTTAAAAAAAGACTTAACTTGCCTCAGGGATGCAGGCCAGGCTGCAGTTCCCCAAAACAGTGGGGGAAGTTTTAAAGAGATTTTTTTCCAGGCCATTCCCTGTTGCGTATTCTCCACTCTCCTATTTCCCTTTCATATCTATGGGAGGAGGGGCGACTACTCTATAACATATCCTCTTACTTAGTCTCAACATTTTCTTCCAAAACATATTCATTATCCTGACTCTATCTCATCTGTTCTTGGCACTAACCTCTTTAGTCACTCACACTTAAAAAACTTTGGCCTATTCCCTTTTCCTTATACCCACATTCCAGACTTTTCTATCTTGCAATCTCTTTCCCTTCCAATCTTTCTTACTATAACTTGCAGCCAGTTCTCAAAAATATTTAAAGAACTACTTCCTCCAAGAGTCTCTTCCTGATGCCATTACCTCAAAATATTCTCATTCTTTGGTTCTCTCATATCACTTTGGTCTTTCCTTTGTCACTTAGCCTACTCAATGTATTATTTATCTTATACAAATCTACTCTCTCCCAGCACATAAACTTAACATAGTGCTTTACACACAGAGAGTGTTTAAAGAGTACAGATCAGCTAGAAGGATGGATGGATGGAAGGATGGATGGATGGAGGAGGATGGGGTATCCTAACAAAACACATTTTCCTTGAGTAAATTCATGCATACCCCAAATTAAGTACAGAATATGAAGTGCCTCTGAACTGTGCTGTCCAATTTGGTGGCTACTAGCTATATGTGGCTATTTAGTTTAAATTAATTAAAATTAAATAAAATTAAGAATTTACTTCCTCAGTTACACTAGCCACATTTCAAGTGATAAATAGGCACATGTGGCTATTATGTTGGACTGTGTGGACTTAGAATAGTTTTCTCATTGCAGAAAGTTCTATTGGACAGCATTTCTCTAGACATTTTTGATGGAGAAATGGATGAGAGAAACACTCTTCGGTTACCTTCGGTTACTGAAAACTTGGCACTTGTCCCTGAGTGTGAATCAGAAGAATGTGGACAGGTGTCTTTGGGGAAGAGGAAAGAGATTTATTACCTTTGCCAGCAAAGGGAGGAAAAAGCAGACTATCCTCTCAAATGCCAAATTTTTCCTGAACATAAGCAGAATACAGAGCTTTTAAAGGATGGGTTCTCAGCTTCAGGCAAATACTATGGTTAACTATTCTAATCATCCCATCTCTGCCAAAGACAAAGCCTGTGAACTCTGCCAGCCCCCCACCTAGGGGGCTGGCATCACCTGAGAGTTATTTCTTTTAACAAAAGATTTAACCTGCCTCAGGGATGCAGGCCAGGCTGCAGGCCCCAAAAAGAGTGGGGGAAGTTTTAAAGATACAGAAAATCTTTTTTTTTTGTCTTTCCAGGCCATTTCCTATTATAGTTGTATGGAACTCTAGGAAGGTCATAATCACAAAAATAATAAGGCATAGGATTCCTATTTCCCATACTAAAAATTATGATTTATAGCCATTTACAATATAAGGAATTATCCCCCAAAGAAGAACATTTATATCAGTAGATCATTATTGTCACTTTTTAACTTAATCTATAGGGTTTGCAACACCAATAATATAAAATTCAAAATATAATTTAAATAGGTAGGGAGTT
>NW_012148119.1:698393-700819 GCF_000956105.1 Propithecus coquereli | reverse complement strand
AGTACTTTGAATCTATTCTTTCTACTGCTTGACAAATCTACTACAGATTCCCAATTCTATGTGTTAGGTTTATAAAACTGTTGCAATGATCTAAGGGATAAAGCCTGATTAGTGAATAGGGCATTTTTATTTAAGCTTCTCTTAGCAGACAAATAAGGATGGCAGAGACTTCACTCCAGTTTAAATTCATGGAATATTTTATGCCTGCATTTCAGAATCCTGGATGACTTGCTGCTAACAGCATTTTATCCATGAGGGAATACCAAATCATTGCATCCCTGAAACTAAAAGGACCTTGGAGGTCCAGCTGTAGAACCTCCTATGTAGTGCAGCATTTGGGTTATTGAAGCCCTATCTTTTCAGTGCATCTGTTTTATTTAGGTTTCAAGTGATTACTTTGTATTGGGGGCAAAGACCTTTTCTTCTCCTCCTTCTTTTTATCCTCCACCCCACAGCTGATTGCAGAACATTATGAGGACTGTACGAAAGTGGGTTTTAATTCAGATATTTCAAGGTGAGTTTTATCTATGTTATTCACCATATAAGTCTTCCTTCCTCTGGGTCTATTCAGGAATAGTAACTTTATCTGAACTCTCATTTTTCCCGTTTGAACCTTTCTTGAACCTTTTTCTTAAAAGATTTGTTTGAAGCTTAAAATGTTAACAGTGAGATGGGATGAGAGGAAAGGAAAGTCCATATTTCAATATACTGATTGCTCTGACATGAGGAGAGATGTAAAACAACAGTAACAAAAATCCCTCAAAAAAATCTCTGTTGGCCTATATGATTACATATGTCATCAATGGATTGGTAATTTCTAAAGAATTCATTATGAGAAAAGATATAACACTAAAGCCCTACTGATGGTAAACTATGAAGATGTAAAGGCCCTTCTGGATCATGCAGAGATGTTTATAGGACCATTAGGTATCCATGTACTGGTAAATTCCAGAAGTGCCTATTTTCAGAACAAATACTTCTTCTGTAGACTATGAGCACTCTGAGTAGATGGACTGTTCTTCCTCATTTTTACATTTCCCATGCCTGGTACATACAACATATACAGCAAATGAACACCAAACTAACAAAGAAGAGAGCATTCTAATGAATAAATATATAGACTTTCTTGCACTCAAAGGAGGATGATTTAATTTAATAAACTAGTAGTGTATCTCTCCAAATTTTCATTTAAGTGAATAAAACATATTTAGGATTTTATTTAATTAAGCCAATTTTGGAAGTAATGTTTATGTCATGGGAGGTTTTCATTTCTTCAAAACCAGTTAATCTTCGTAGACATAGTGATATTAATGTGTCTTCCAGTGCACCCCCTCAACCTTGTCACAATATACCTGATATAATAATACAATATACTTCAAAATAATGTATTTAAGTTCTTTGTCACAAAAACTCATTCTCACTTTCTCTCATCCATGTGGCAGAAGAGTGAAAGATGTACCACTGGCATTGCTGAAAGAAGAAATCTCTTTAAAAGTTCTAATCAATGCTAAATTTCTCAGGCACTTTAAACTTTATTTATAGAAGAAAAGATTTAAACAACCATCTTTTACTTTTTATGTCATTCTTTTTATTGTTTCCTTCCATTCCCTCCATTACTTCTTTTTTACTTCCCCCATTCTCTGCTGGTACTCAAATCCACACTCTCTATCATGCCCAGGACCTCCCAGAGCCAGCAAATCTCCCCACCCCTTCCTTGTACCTTTCAGTCCTTCAAGTCTCCCATTCATTGAAGTCATTTTCAGTCCCATTAGTTTCCCCAAATTCTTCCCTGTTCTTTTTGAGTGTTTATAATTCTTGCAAGTTTCTACCCAATCCTTAAATTCTCTATTTTCTCTGTCACTTCAATTTCCCCCAGGTGAGTTTTCATCCCAACTTGTCCTGCCTAGACTTTATGAATACTTCTTATTTTCTTAGTCCCTCCCAATGCTCAAAATCACTCCTTGCCCCTCAATCATTTCTTGCCTCTCCTTAGTACCTCCGTTCTTTCCAAGTTTTCTCCACAGTCCCTTCCATATCCTGCTCCCAATTTCCCCTAGTGCCTCACAGTCCTTCCAAAGGCATTTAAGCCCCTTGTAGGTAGTTGGAACATAACTCATAACATTATTTCTATATTTAGAAACAGCTCGAATTTACAAACCGCCACTAGTAAGACAGTTTGTAGCTTAGTCATTGGCAGGTCGATTTAATTTTATTCTTTACTGCAGCTTTAAATGCACACAACATTTTACAGACTTTATATTTGCACCAGGCTTACATTCAAGAGAACTGGAGATAATAGAGGAGAATTACAAAAAATTAGGAGACACAGTCCCTGGTTTCTTAGTAGTAGTTTACCATTAAAAGGGCAAAGCCAAATTAAACCAAGTAAAATTTTCTATTCAACAAGACATTAAGCTCAAAACAAT
>NW_012148119.1:692828-695177 GCF_000956105.1 Propithecus coquereli | reverse complement strand
AATATTATATCTTCTATGCATTGCCTCTGTTCATTTATTTTCAAATAGAATTCAAAGACAAATTAAAATGGAGAATAACTGACTCATAAGAAATAAGAATTAAACCATTTTTTCTCTTTTTAATGAAGAAAGGGATTAGGAGCAAGATTCGATATTGTGTAGGGAACACTGAAGTATTCCATTTCCATTTCAGTGCTTAATGGCTTTTACTAGTGGTTTCAGTGATTTTGTCTATGTTTTAAAACCCTCAAGACCTTTGTGTTAATTAAATATTATTTCTTTATGGAACATATTTGCATATGATAATACATAAAAATAATAAATCATCAGCAATCAGTAAGACTGTATCCAGCACTGTGGAGAAGTTGGAGGTCAAGGGTTAAGTCTGCACAAAAATAGAAATATGAAGAAATTTGCAAACTGTAGTAGCCAATGTACATCAGTACTCTGGCCATATATTCAGAGAAGAAAGAGGCAACGTGGGCTGGTGGACAATAGAGAAGGATTAAGAGTGAAATGATAATTGGATATGATAGAAAACGGTGGCTTGCATTGCATGGTTCTCTATCACAGGTACTTATTTATAGTATGCATGTATTTCTGATATTACATAGAGCAAGATAGTGACAAACTTACACAGCTGTGTATTAGAATTTTTGCACTATACCCTTCAGTTTCCTGTCTGAAGTTTTTGAAGAATTAATGATTTCTATCATGCATCACATTCTTCATACTATCCATATAAGGTATTGATTTATGATTAAAGCTTATTTCAATCATAGATTGCTAGAAAAAGAAAGGATTTTAAAGATGAACCCAACCCTACTCACCTGCAGTGAGAAAAACTAAGCACAGAGTGATTAAATGACTTGTCCAAAGTCATAGCTACTTAAAGGCAGAATTAATACTACAACTCAAGTCCAATTATTTTTTCCCATAGGATTAGAATTGTCTTTGTGAGTATTTATTTTTCAGTTTAATAATAACAACAGCAACAATTACAAACACATACAACACTTACTATATTCCAGGAACTGTTCTGAGTGCTTTACATATATTAATTGATTTAGTCTACACAATAACACTAGGAGGTAAATATTATTATTATCCCCATTTTATACAGAGACACAGAGAATTTAAGTAACTCACATAAAGTCAACACAGGTAGTGGTGGATCTTGGATTCAAAACCAGACAATCCAGCTTCATAACCCATGCTGCAAAGTATGAAATTAAAAAATGTAAATGTCATCTTACCAGGGCAGGTTATATTTGGTTATAACATTTTATTACTTTGATTTTGAAGTAGGATATAATAACATTTTACGACTGATATTTTAGTACCAGAAATTAATGATTGTCTTGATTTCCTTATCGACTACATTTAGCAATAGCTTTCAATGAATGGTCGTGCTACAGTGTATGTCAGTCCTTGAATGAAAGATTTGTTTAAAGTCATGAATATTGTTCATTAAGACAGTAACAAAATTATCTTTATGGAGTCCTTTAGTTCATTCTGTATATGAAAAAATTGTCATTTATTTTAAAAACTGGAATATCAAACCAAAAGTATATTTAAATAATGCCTCTATGGAATGGCTTTTTTCTGTGAGCATGGTAGAATTAGCTATCAACTAATTATTTTTTCATACACTTGATAATAACTATATAAGTAAAATTGATTTTACATTTTCTCACTGATGTGGCACACAACATAGAAATAAAAGCCCTATTTTTTTCTAGCTTGTTTTAGTCTGTGGAGCCAATTACTAGTTTGAAAGTAATATTGGGTAAAATCATACCTTATAAGAGAGAGCATATTTTGACACATTGACATGCTAATATACTGACACATGGGAAAGAAATAGGTAACGGTAAATGAAAACCAGTTAGAGTAGTGGTCCCCAACATTTTTGACACCAGGGACCGATTTCATGGAAGACAATTTTTCCATGGTCAGTGGGGTTTGGGGGATGGTTTGAGGATGATTCAAGTGCATTACATTTATTGTGCGATCAAACCTCTCTTCTAATGATAATCTGTATTTGCAGCCACTACCCAGCACTAGCATCACTGCCTCAGCTCCACAACAGATCATCAGGCTTTAGATTCTAAAAAGGAGCATGCAACCTAGATTCCTCACATACATAGTTGACAGTAGGGTTTGTGCTCCTGTGAAAATCTAATGCCACTGCTGATCTGACAGGAGGCAGAGCTTATACGGTGATGGGAGCTATGGAGAGCAGCTGTAAATACAGGTGAAGCTTTGCTCACTTGCCCGCAGCTCACCTTCTGCCGTGCGATGCGGTTCCTAACAGGCCACAGACCAGTACTGGTTCACGGACGGGGG
>NW_012148119.1:685156-687083 GCF_000956105.1 Propithecus coquereli | reverse complement strand
ACGTTATTAGGCAGTTGACAAACTAAACAGCAAGATTGGTTAAAAAAAGTTTCCATGTAATTTTTGCTAGAATGTGTAGCTACTGATTGTGGATTATGTCACTTCAAAGTCATCTTACCAGGAAGAGCTTCATTGTCTTTCTGGGTGGAAGAATGCAGCTATTAAAGAGGAAAGTCTTCTCCCAGTTCCTTGGAACAAAAGGTTGATAGATAAAATTCACTTTATTTTTTTTAATTTTTATTTTTTATTTGAGAATTTTGTGGGGCTACACACATTTTCTTTATATAATTTGCTTTTGTACAGTTTGAGTAAAAATTACAAGTGTGCCCTTCACCCAGTTAGTATGCATTGTACCTGTTAGGTGTGAATTTACCCACCCCCTTCCCTCCCACCTACATGATTTCCCTTGAGTTTAACTTACATATGTACATATAAATGTTGATTGAATAATTCTAATTTAATATTGAGTGCACGTGGTGTTTGTTTTTCCATTCTAGCAATACTTCACTAAGAAGAATGATCTCTACTTCCATACAGGTTGTTACACAGGAAGCTAGATTACCATTTTTTTATGGTTAAGGAAGGCTCCATGTTATACATATACCACATTTTATTAATCCACTCCTGGATTGATGGACACTTGGGTTGTTTCCATATCTTTGCAATTCTGAATTGTGCTGCTGTAAGCATTCAAGTGAAGGTGTCTTTTTTATAAATGTCTTTTTTTTTCCTTTGGGTAGGTACCTAGTAGTGGGATTGTAGATCAAATGATAGGTGTACTTTTTGTCCTTTGAGGTGTCTCCAAACTAATTTCCATAGAGGTTGTACTAATTTGTAGTACCAACAACAGTGTATAAGTGTACTTTTCTCTCCACATCCACATCACCATCTGTTGTTTTGGGACTCTTTGAAAAAAGCCATTCTCACTGGAGTTAGGTGATATCTCACTGTGGTTTTGATTTGCATTTCCTTGATGATTGGACACGTTGAGCTTTTTTTAAATTTTTTTTTTATTTCAGCATATTACAAGGGTACAGAAGTTGAGTTTACATATATTGCCTTTGCCCCACCCTAGTCAGAGCTTCGAGCGTGTCCATCCACCAGACAGTGTGCACAGAACCCATTAGGTGTGAATATACCCATCTCCTCCTCCCTCCTCCCATCTTCCCGACCCCTGATGAATGTTATTACTATATGTGCACTTAAGTGTTGATCAATTAATACCAATTTGATGGTGAGTACATATGGTGCTTGTTTTTCCATTCTTGGGATACTTCACTTAGTAGAAGGGGTTCCAGCTCTATCCAGGATAATACAAGACGTGCTAGATGCCCATTGTTTTTTGTGGCTGAGTAGAACTCCATGGTATCCATATACCACATTTTATTAATCCAATCATGTATTGATGGACACTTGGGTTGTTTCCACATCTTTGCATCGTGAGTTGTGCTGCTATAAACATTCTAATGCAGATGTCTTTTTTTATGGAATGTCTTTTGTTCTTTGGGGAAGATGCCCAGTAATGAGATTGCTGGATCAAATGGTAGTTCTACCTGTCATTCTTTGAGGTGTCTCCATATTACTTTCCACAGAGGTTGTACTAGTTTGCAGTCCCACCAGCAGTGTATGAGTGTTCCTATCTCTCCGCATCCATGCCAACATTTATTTTTTGGGGACTTTTTGATAAAGGCCATTCTCACTGGAGATAAGTGATATCTCATTGTGGTTTTGATTTGCATTTCCCTGATGATTAGAAATGTTTAGCAATTTTTCATACGTTTGTTGGCCATTAGTCTGTCTTCTTTTGAAAAGACTCTGTTCTTTTTCTTTGCCAATTTTTCATGAGGTTCTTTGATTTTTTTCTTGCTAATTTTTCTAAGTTCTATACAGGTTCTAGTTATCAGCCCTTTATTAGATGTGTAGCAAG
>NW_012148119.1:673776-684611 GCF_000956105.1 Propithecus coquereli | reverse complement strand
TTGTAGTATAGCTTGAAGTCTGGTAAATTGATGCCTCCCAATTTGTTCTTTTTGATTAAGGTTGCTTTATCTATACGGGATCTTGTCTGGTTGCATATGTAGCATAAAATTATTTTTTCTAGATGTGTGAGAAATGATGTTGGTATTTTAATAGGGATTGCATTGAATCTGTAGATCTGTTTGGGTAGTATGGACAATTTAACAATGTTGATTCTGCTGCTCCTTGGGTGTAGTATGATGTTCCATCTGTTTATGTCCTCTGCTATTTCCTTACTCAGTGTTTCACAGTTCTTCCTATAGACATCTTTCACCTACTTAGTTAAATATGTTCCTAGCTATTTTATTTTCTTTGTTGCTATTGTGAAAGGTATCGAGTCTTTGATTTGGTTCTCAGTTTGTGTGTTGTTGATGTATATGAATGCTAGTAATTTGTGTACATTGATTTTGTAACCTGAGAATTTGCTGAACTTATTAATCAATTCCAGCTTTCTCTTGGCAGAATCTTTGCAGTTTTCTAGACATAAGATCATATCGTCAGCAAAGAGCAATAGTTTGACCTGTATGGATGCCCTCGATTTTCTTCTCTTCTCTGATTGCTCTGTCTAGGACTTCCACCACTATGCTGAACAGAAGTGGTGATAGAGGCCAACTTTGTGTGGTTCCATTTCTAAGCGGGAATGCTTTCAGTTTTCCCCCGTTCAGTATGATATGGTCTGTCATAAATGGCTTATGTTACTTTGAGGTAAGACCCATCCATGCCTATTTTGTTAAGTGTTCTTACCATAAAAGAGTACTTAATTTTGTTGGCTGATTTTTCTGCATGTATTCAGAGGATCATATGTTCTTTGTTTTTACTTCTGTTTATGTGGTGAATTACATTTATGGATATGCATATGTTGAACCATCCCTGCGTCTCTGGGGTGAAGCCCACTTGGTCGTGATGGATTATTTTTTTCATGAGCAGCTGATTTCAATTTGGTAGGATTTTACTGAGAATTTTGGCATCTATATTCATAAGGGATATTTGTCTGTAGTTTTCTTTTTTATTAAGTCCTTTTCTGGCTTTTGTATCAAGGTGATGTTGGCTTCATAAAATTTGTTGGGAAGGATTCCTTCCTTCTCTCTGTTGTGGAGTAATTTCTGCAGGATGGTCACCAGTTCTTCTTTGTAGGTCTGGTAGTATTCAGGTATGGATCATCTGGTCCAGGATTTTTTTTTTTAGGAAGGCTTTTTATTATTGCTTCAATTTCAGTGCTTGATATTGGTCAGGTCAGGAATTCTATTTCTTTCTGATTGAGTCTAGAGAGACTGTGTTTCTAAGAATTTGTCCATTTCCTCCACGTTTTCAAGTTTACATGCATAGAGATTTTATAGTATTCAGAGATGATATTTTGTATTTCTGTGGTATCAGTTGTAATTGCTCTTTTTTCCTTCCTGATTAAGCTTATTAGATTCCTTTCTTTTCTGCTTTTGGTTAATCTAGCAAGAGGCACATCAATTTTGTTTATCTTCTCAAAGAACCAAATTTTTGGTTGATTCATCTTTCATGTAATTGTTTCGTTATCGATTTCATTTAGTTGTGCTTTTTATCGTGGTTATTTCTTTTCTTCCCTGGGTTTGTGGTTGGTTTGCTCTTCCTTTTCCAGTTCTTTGACTTGATTGATTAGATTGTTGATTATTGATCTGTCTTTTGGATGTGGGCATTTATGGCTGTGAGTTTTCCTCTCAGGACTGCTTTTGCTGTGTCCCACAGATTTTGATATCTTGAGTCCCCTTTATCATTAAGTTCAAAGAATGTTTTGATTTCCAACTTAATTTCCTCTTTGACATGAATATCATTCAGCAGTAGGTTGTTTAGTTTCCATGACTTTGTATATAGATGAGTGTTTCTTTTGGAGTTGATTTCTAATTTTATTCCACTATGGTCTGAAAAGATGCATGGAATAAATTTCTATTTTAAACTTGTTGAGACATGTTTTGGGGCCTACTACGTGGTCAGTCTTAGATAATGTACCATGAGCTGATGAGAAGAATGTATATATTCAGTGGTTTTTGGATAAAATGTTTTGTAAATGTCTGTTGGCCCATTTCTTCTAGAGTTCTGTTTAAATGCATTGTTTCTTTGTTTATTTTCTGTTTGTAGAATTTGTCCTGTTCTGTCAGAGGGGTGTTGAAGTCACCAGCTATTACAGATATGCTGTTTATTATTTTTTTTTAGATCAAGTAGGATTTGCTTTATGAATCCAGGCACACCTGTGTAAAGTGTGCAAATATTTACAATTTGTATGTCTTCTTATTGAATTATTCCCTTTACCTTTATATAATGACCATCTTTGTCTTTCATTACTTTTGTTGATTTGAAGCCTACGTTATCTGATATGAGTACTGCTACTCCAGCTATCTTTTGTTTTCCCTTAGCGTGGAATATTATTTCCATCCTTTTACCTTGAGTCTGAATGAGTCCTGGTGGGTTAGCTGTGTTTCCTGGAGACAGCAGATACTTAGTTTCTGTATATTTATTCACTCAGCCAGCCTATGTCTCTTCAGTGGGCAATTCAGGCCATTCACATTTATTGAAATAATTGATCAGTGGGGTAGATTTCTGTTCATCCTGTTGAATTAAACTTTGTTGCCTTTTTTTTATCTCTTGAGCCATTGGTATCTGGCCTTCGATCTTTAGCTTTTGGGTAATTTTACACTGGTTAGTGTTTATTGTGTTAGTCTATGAATAATGCAGCTATGAGTACTCTAGCAGGGGAGGTGTGTTGACAGATTCCCTCAGTGTTTGCTTCTGAGAAAGACTTTATTTCAGCTTCATATATGAAATTTAGTTTTGCAGAATACAGAATACTAGGCTTGGCATTAGTCTGTTTGAGAAGACTGAGAATGGGAACCCAATCCCTTCTGGCTTGCACAGTCTCAGTTGAGAAGCCAGCAGTTAGTCTGATAGGTTTTCCTTTGTAAGTTATCTACTACTTTCATCTTAGGGCTCATAGGAGCACCTCTTTCATGTTTATTTTGGCCAGTCTGATGACTATGTGTTGTGATGTTTGTCTCTTTGTGATTTATCTCCCAGGAGTCTTTTGAGCTCCTTGTATGTGTATATCCAGATTTCTATCAAGGCCAAGGACATTTTCCTCAATTTTTCCCTCAAATAAATTATCCAACCCTTGTGTGTTTTCTTCTTTACCCTCAGGGATGCCTATGATTCTTATGTTAGTCCTCTTTACTTAGTTTGATATATCCTATAGGCTTTCCTCTTTTCTCTTATTTCTCTGCTCTATATCTTTCACTGACTTTTAAATTGAAAATTGTTGTCTTCAAGCTCTGAGATTCTTCCTTCTGCCTGATCTAACCTGTTCTCAAGGCTTTCCACTGGATTTTGTATTTCCTTGAATAAATTTTTCATTTCCAGTAGTTCTGTTTGATTTTTCTTTAATAATTCAATTTCTTTAGTGGATTTTTCATTCATTTCCTGTACTGTTTTTGTGCTTTCTTTGGTTGGGTTTCTGTTTTATCTTGTATTTCATTAAGCTTCCTTACAATACATGCTCAAAATTCTTCATCTGTCATTTCAATATTGTGCTTTTGGTTGGTATTCATTGCTAGGGAGCTGGTCTTGTCTTTTGGGGTGACCTTTCACTCTGATTCATCATACCGCCAGAGTTCTTTCACTGATTCCTTCTCATCTGGAGCAGCTGTTACTTCTTAGTTTTGGATTTTCTTCTGTTTATTTAATGACATGCCTAGTTTAATCTCGAAGTCAGTAGATAGTGCTTGTGAGTGTGAATCAACCATAGCCTCTATGATTGAGTCAGTAAATGTTTAAAAGGCATAAAAATTGGCCTCCCTGACAGTAGATGGTGTTTGCTGGAGGGAACAAGCTGCACGGCTGTTTTTGGATCCTGTGACAGGTTCTAGTTCCTCGGGAGAAGCACTCTACTGCCCCAGTTGGTGGGTGGGGCCCTGGAACTTTTAGGTGAGTTTTGTATTCTCCTCCACAGCATAGGTGGGTGGGGGAGTGAGCCTGGGTTGTGTTAGGTTGAGTGAGCCTGCCCTCAAGCTCCACAAATGCTGGCAAGGTATGTGCAAGGGTCAAAAGTCCATTTCCTACCTCTGGGCAAAGCTGCTGAAGAGGGGCTTAAGTGGCCCCATTCAATCAGAAAGTCTGCATGTGGAGGTGGGGCTGTCTGAGACCCACAGTCTGGCAGTCTAGAGGAGGTCTTGCTCCTTTCAACCCTCCTCTATTCCTTGATTTCTCCTGGTCCTCTGCCAGTAGGCAGGACCTCAAGCCAGCCAAGTACTCCTATTACTGTGATGTAGGCAGGGAGGTTCCCTGCCCAGGATCCTGTCCTGACCTGTATGCAAGGCCTTCCTATGGGAGGAGGGGTGCCCCAGTAGCATACTGCAGCTAGTCCCCACCCTGTACTCTCCCCCTGGATCTGCCCCTATGGGCATCCACACCTCCCAAGACTAGATCACAAATATCCTCACAAATATCCTCTCTGTGCTCCCGGGTATTGCACTTGAGGCCTAGGTGTATGGGATGTTGTCTGCATGCCCATCTCTAGGCCCCAGAGATTAATCTCTGACCATGCCAGGGATCAGGATGCTGGGGTGCCCAATGTGGTTCAATGGCCCTCTGCCTCGGATCCTGTCATGCTCTAATGGGGCTGTCAGGCAAGCGGTAGCAGGCACAGCTGGTGGGCGGTGAGCTCCCCATCCAAGCACCCCTCAGGCCACTTCAGGACCCCAAAAGGAGAGGTCTGAACCCCCCTCCCTGTGGAAGTCTCCATGTGGCAGCTCAATGGTCTCTCTCTGCAGCCCTGGGTGTGGTAGGGGCAAGGGAGAAAAAGAGACTAGGTGGAGGAAAGTCAGCAATCAGGTCTTCTCTGACCCTCTCTCCAGGAGGCAGCCTGCCCAGAATGACTGGGCTCTGGAGTCACACAGAACTCCCCAGGACCCACTGGACCCCTGTGGCTCCTGCAGTCTGGATCGTAGTTTAGAAATGTCTGTGTGGGCATGAGCAAGATAGAACCTGGGGAGTTGAAGACCCCTGGGGAGGACAAAGTTGCCCGGACGTTTGAGAAGCAATATAGTGCCTCCTGATTGGCTTGGGTCTGTGGGGCAAGAGGCACCTGGGGGGAGGGGGGGGTGGCTGGGAGCCTGGTTCACTGTATGTAGAAAGCTCCCAGCTTACTGGCAGCAGCAGTCTCTGGGTTTAACCCGACCTGGAGGGTGGAGTCAAGTCCAGGCAGGCAGGAAGCAACTAGGGCCTGGAGGGAGGACTCAGTTGGACAGGCTGCAGACTGCTTCTTGGGCACAAGAGTCCTACAGATGCAGGCCAGACACATATAGGACATGGCTTTTGTTGTCCCACCCAGAGCCCGCCATAGCAGCTGCCCGAGGCCTCTCAGGGCCGAGCCTGTTGCATCCCAGCATGAAAGCTCTCAAGTAGGTTGTTTACTTTCCATGGCTTTGTGTAGAAATGAGTATTTCTGTTAGAATTGATTTCTAATTTTATTCCACTGCGGTCTGAGAAGATATATGGTATAATTTCTATTTTTGTAAATTTTTAGAGACCTGTTGTGTAGTCTAGGATGTGACCAATTTTAGAGAAAGTTCCATGAGCTCATGAGAAGAATGTATATTCATTATTTTTGGCATAGAATGTTCTGTAAATGTCTATTAGGCCCATTTGGTCTAGAGTTCTGTTTAAGTCCATTGTTTCTTTGCTTATTTTCTGTTTGGAGGATATGTCCCAATTCTGTCAGTGGGGTGTTAAAGTCCCCAGCCATTATGGTGTTGCTGTTTTATCATTTTGTTTAGATCAAGTAGAATTTGTTTTATGAATCTAGTGCTCCTGTGGTTAGGTGCATAAACATTTAGGACTTTAAGTCTTCTTGTTAAATTGTTCCCTTCACCATTATATAGTGACCATCCTTGTCTTTCTTTACTTTTGTTGATTTAACGTCTATGTTATCTGATATGAGAACAGCTATACCGGCTATCTTTTGGTTTCCATTTGCATGGAATATTGTTTTTCATCCCTTTACCTTGAGTCTGAATGAGTCCTTGTGAGTTAGATGCATTTCCTGGTGACAGCAGACATTTGGCTTGCACTTTTTTATCCATTAGGCCAGCCTGTGTCTCCTCACTGGGAAGTTCAAGCCATTCATATTTATTGAGAGAATTGACACATAGGGTGGATTTCTGTTTATCATGTTGGGTAGACACTAATTGCTTTGTTTTACCTCTTGAGCCATTGTGTTATCTGGGTTTCGAACTTTAGCTTTTGGATGATTTTACACTTGAGGGTCTCTATTGTGCTGCTCAGGGTATAATGCAGGTCCAAGTACTTCCTGCAGGGCACGTCTGGTCTTCGCAAATTACCTCAGCGATTGCTTCTCTGGGAAAGTCTTTATTTCTCCCTCATACAAGAAGTTTAGTTTTGCTGTATATAGAATTCTAGGCTGGCCATTATTCTATTTTAGAAGACTGAGGATGGGTCCTCAGTCCCTTCTGGCTTGTAAGGTTTCAGCTGGGAAGTGCACAATTAGTCTGATAGGTTTTCCTTTGTAGATTATCTGCTGTTTTCACCTTACTGCTTATAAGAGACTGTCTTTCATGTTTACTTTGGTTATTCTAATGACTATGTGACATGTTGATTGCCTTTTGTCAATTAATTTCCTGGGAATCCTGTGTGCTTCTTATACCTGTATATCTAGATTTCCAGCTAGGCCAGGGAAATTTTCCTCAATTATTACCTTGAATAAATTATCCAACCCTTGTGTATTTTTTTCTTCACCTTTATGGATGCCTATGATTCTTATATTACGTCTTTTTACATAATCTCACATTTCTTGTAGGCATTCTTCATTCCTCTTATTTCTCTGTTCTCTCTCCTTGACTGATTTGTGTAGCTCATGGGTGTTATCTTCAAGCTCTGAGATTCATTCTTTTGCCTGATCTAGCCTACTATTAAGGCTTTCACTGTTTTTAATTCCTTGAATAAATTTTTCATTTCTAGAATTTCTATTTGGTTTTTCTTTAATACTTCAAATTCTTTAGAGAATTTTTTCATTCGTTTTCTCCTTTTTTTTTTTGGCTTCTTTGTGTCGGGTTTCTATTTTATTTTGTATTTTATTGAGCTTTCTTTCTATCCATATTCAAAATTCATCATCTGTCATTTTAACCATTTCATGTACGTTTGTATCCATTGATGAGGAGTTATTTATTTCTTTGGGGGGTATCCTTTCACTCTGATTTTTCATGTATCTGGAGTTCTTTCACTAATTCTTTCTCATCTGGCCTCTTGATTGAGAGATTGGTGTGTTAGAGCTGGCTTATGGTCCTGTCTCCTAGTCCCCAAAGATTGATCCCTGATTGTGCTAGGGAGAGGAGTGCTGGTCTTCGGTTGCCTTTGGGGTGTTTTAGCAGGTTTGATGAACCTCTAAGGTTAGCTCTGACCTGTTATTTTTACCTCTTCTCAATGGAGTATAGTGAGTTTAGTCCCCTAGCTGAATCTCCAATCTGGTGGATTGTACTTGAGGGTACAAATCCATTGCTCCCTAATTGCTTGAACTGAAAGGCAGTATGTTTAGCTATGGGGTTGTTCCCACTGTTGTTGATTGTAGTTTGTGTGGAGGAGCCACTTGCCAAGGTAATTTTCTGTGCCCATGGTAGGCTCTGGTCCCCCAGGTAGGGTATAAGAATGTACCATGCTTTAGGAGGGGCCCTGTAGCTCCCAGGGAGTTGCTTGGTCCCTAGTCCCCCTGAGATGGGGGCAGAGCAAGATAGACTGTGGCTGGAATGTGAAAGCCTCAGTGAGGAGGTTTGCTAAGCCTCAGCAGGGCTCAGAAGTTGCTTATCAGGCTGCTAGGGCATCTGCTGATATGGAATGCAGGGCTATGTCTCCAAGCCAGGAGAGCTATTCATGATGGGAGGGGCCTAACCACGTGATTGCTAAGGCTCCTAGCCAGGCTTTCTCCATCCTTGTCCACTAGCCCAGTTTCTCTGTGGGGTGGGGCATGCATCCTCCCCATTTTTTCCCTGGAACACCACAGCACTCTGCCCTCCAATTGGTCCATGTGCATTCCCTCTCTGCTCAAGACCGGCTCTTGAGCCACCCCACAGTTCATGTGTCTGACTCTCTGGCATGCATATCCATGTTACACTGGCAGGTAGGCTTATCTCCAATCATGCACCCCTTTTTTACCACTAGACCTCAAAGTGATGGAGGTAGGCCTCTCTATCCACAGAGGTCCCTGCCAGGGGCATGCTCCCACCAGGCGGCTCATGAGTCTCTTGGATCCCTATTGATGAGAGTGGTGAGAGGGGCTGCTGCAGGTTCAGCCTTCACACCAGAGGCGTTCAGTTGCGAGGGGAACCAAGGGCTATGCTAATTCAGACCCAGTGTTGCAGCCTTCTCCAGTATGGCAATTCTCCAGCAGGGGGTGCACAGCCCCCCCCAGCCCCCCCATACCCTCCTACTGGGTATGACCACAAGGGCTGTCTTGCCACCTGAGCCTGGAACCGTGACCTCTTGCCTATGTCTCCCTGCCCCTCCCTCTTGACCAGAGGGCATCAGGTTCAGCCATCTTTCTGAGCTGCCAGAGGGTGAACGCGACAAACGCCTGTGTGCAGGAAGATTGCAAACTGCAGCTGTCCTGCCGGTGGGGGTGGAGGTATGGGACTGCGAGCGGCACCCTGTACTGAAAAGCAGCTCTATAAGCACAGAGTATTCTAGTGGCTACTATTGTGGGGGGAGGGGCTGTGGTCTCCCTGCACCGCTCTTGTGTTTGGGGGAGTCATAAGGTCCTGCCCACCTGTCTGAGCCACCTCCACTGTGGCTACCCTCTCTGAGGCAGGTTCAGCTGCGAACCCGCCCTCCTTGCAGGGAGATAAGTCTTTAAGTAGGGAGCACTTTTGTGGTTGTTATGGGAAGGGAGGGGCTGTGGCTACAAGCCGGCTTGAGCCAAAACTACATTTTGGCATCCCAGGGGTGGAGGAGGTGCAGAGGAGGAGGCATCCGGATGCAGAAATGCTGGCTTTCTGATCCCTGATGACACTCCCCTGTGGGATGAGCACCCTGTTTCTCCCTGCTGCCTTGAGACACCCGGTTGGGGGAAGGGAGCCCCCTTTTACCCTTTCACTGGGATCCGGGCCTCTCTGGATTTGGTTCATTCCACCGATCTCACTTTTCTATCCTCTTCTCTCTCAGTTTCCCAGCTCCTCTTGATGGGGTCCCCAGATTCCTCTGCTGTCTCTCCCCGTGGTCCTCATCCATGCAGTAATTATTCTCTGCTCTCCTCAGTCCAATACTCTACTTTTCTGCCAGGACCATCTGACAAGCTGTGTCTCTAGTTGACCATTTTTGCTCTCTTCAAACTTCGCTTTCTGATAACTGATATCTTACCATCTTACCTTGATTTGTTTTTCAGACTATCTGCTGGGGTCTTGTTTTTAACCACCATTTCCAAAATTCTGGTGATATATCTAATTCGCTTTTAACTATTGACTTTATTACCTCATAATTCTGAAAACTTAGTTGCTTAACATTAATAAAAATTAAAACTAAGACATGTATATAGGGGAATAATCTGATAAAATGCTTTGAGCAGATATTGCAATTAGTACTTAAGTTTAAGGAGCTGAAAAATCAATTGTAAGATATTAATTGGTCTTCCTAAATAACTGAAATATTAGTATGATAAATATAATACCATCCGTTTTTTCTAGTTAGACCTGTACTGTATTATTAATTCGTGAGAAGATAAAACTAAGACATGTATATAGGGGAATAATCTGATAAAATGCTTTGAGCAGATATTGCAATTAGTACTTAAGTTTAAGGAGCTGAGAAATCAATTGTAAGATATTAATTGGTCTTCCTAAATAACTTAAACATTAGTATGATAAATATAATACCATCTGTTTTTTCTAGTTAGACCTGTACTGTATTATTAATTCGTGAGAAGAGAAATTAATAAAAGTTATAACTTATTCTTTCATATCTAAAACTCAAAATAGGCTATTCAACAAATATCCAGTGAAGTCATAAACTTATCCCAGATATCTATATACACACACACATATAGATATATTTCATGAAACCACATTTTGTTAACAAATGACTAAAATTGTCATGCCTCAACCTTCTGCTATTAAACAGCACCTCTCCCTACCCCTCAATTTCTTTGATTTTATGATGCCATAGCATGCCCATCATTTCACACTTAAGTAATGGATGCCAAGTCCATCGCTTTCTGTCTCTCTCTCTCCTTTACTTTGCAAACACTTTTCCTTTCACATGGGGGACCTTTGGCCACCTTCTTAAAACGTGATGATCTAGAGGATTTATAAAGTGTGAAATTAATTCCTATTTGATACAAATGTTTAATATATAAAATAATGCCTACAGATATTCATATGTGTCACATAGTTGTTATAAAGATTAAATGAAATAACTGATTTGAAACCGTCTAAAGCAACGAAAATGCTGAACCGAATGGAAATTATCCTTTGAACTTTGGTGACTTTGGGATTTATTTATTATGATAATCTGGTGCTTATTGACAAAATACATTAAAATAATTATTAGACACTGAAATAATCATGATTACATTTACCCCAAGGTGATGAAAGGATGTGTGATTAATCTATAAAGTCATATTTCAAATGCTTCCTAAAGTCACATATCAAAAATGCAGAAAAATTAATATAAAAAAGCAACCTTCACAATTTGTCTCATTGATTATTAACAGATTTTCAAGTTCTGTTAGAGAACACTTCGCTATTATTTTAGTGTTAGAATGATTTAACAAAATGATAGA
>NW_012148119.1:666840-672726 GCF_000956105.1 Propithecus coquereli | reverse complement strand
AAAAAAAAAAAAAAAAAAAAATAATGGGAGCCAAGTGACGTTAGGATAATGGCAGCATGTAGATATTTCTTATTTTCATGTAATACCTAAATTTGTACAATTTTAACAATTTACTGTAGCATGTAAACCAGTCATTCACGTAGAATTAATTTAAATATGTCACAAATGAAACGAGCACTATAATGAAGGAAGATGTAACAAGAATATAAAGGAAATTATGCCTTGGAATTCTTCTGACAAACCGTTTGAACATCACTTTTGTGGTTTGAAATTTCTAGAATCGCATATATTAGAGGCCCAGTCCCTTACCTACTTACCTTTTTAGAACTAAATTGCTCAGAGGCTATAAAATGAGTCTTTATAAAATGAATTTGCATTTTGGCTTTTCAAATATTTACATTTTCAAAGGAGCTTATTTTGTTTCTACGTTCTCTAATTGTCATGATTCTGTCTCCCTAAATACAACTATTGCCTACCCGACCACTATGTATTGCCAATAAAGGGCATCATTTTAATAGTATGGGGAATACTGGAACATGTGGAAAAGTTTTATTCTCTGTATCTGCTTTCATTGTGCTTCCACTATGAATTTACAAACTAATCCTAGTCTACAGTAGGAGTGGGTTGTAGGGGAAGGGTAAAGAACTTAAGGTTATCTTATCATTATTTCATTAGAGACAGAAAAATTAACACAAAATAAAGATAAGCATGTAAGCAAATTTTCCTTGAATATCTGGGTTAAATTTACCATGCTTCCGTAAAACTAAGCGGCGACTATTTCTGTCCATATTTAGTATTAATAGCTAAATTTCTGTACTGGTCTCAAGGAATTAAACTAAGCATTTTCAAGGAAAACTCTCTTAATTTTAAAGAGAATAAATTTCAAGTGGTAAATGTAAGGATTGAAATCAAAATCTGGTGATTGAGATTATTTAAACATGCATATTCATATCCTGGTAGAGTTAGGGTTGAGTTCCATATACAGTGGTTGAACAGTGAATTTAAGACACGCTGGAATATTAATATTATCAAATATAAACTCTATGAGGGAAGGGATTTTTGTCTGTTTTGTTCACTGAACTACTCTCAGTGCCTAGAACAGTGCTTGGCATATAAAAATGGCTTAATAGATATTTGTCGAATGAATATATATTGAATAGACGTTGAAACTAATTAAGTAACCAGAGGGTAAATACCCCTTCTAGGTTGGCAATATGTATATTCACTTATGCTTTAAAAATGATATTGTCTTTTTTCCGCAATGTTTTTTCCTGGCTTTTAAAACCTCTGAAAGAATTTCAAGTCATGAAACATTTTGAAATGTTTTATGTGATGATAGTAGTAAAGGTAGAGTAGAACAGATTCAGAATGGATTGGGAGAGGGAGACTTCTCAGAATCAGGTCACTTTCTTAATTCTTTCTCTGTTGTGGAGATATTACAACATGTATGCAATGTTTTTAAAAACCGTCTGTAGTATTCTGCCAGCTGTAATAATGTGTAATACCTAAGGGTGAGATAAGAATAGAATAGCAGTTTTAATTCCAATTGTCACTGCCCCATTTTTATTTCTGCTTATGTTTGCATGGTGTTTAAAAAATCACACACACAGACACTCAAATTTTCTTAGATGTCCTAGATTACAGTATATTGGACACACATATATATGTGCATATTAGCCCATAGTATCAATGGGGTATTTTTAATCTCACATTCAAAACAGAGCATAAGGCCAATAATTCATGAGACTGAATCTTGAGCAGGTTTCTATATTATGTAATCCTCATGCTCATCATTAAGCAAATGATGCTAAAAAGACAATACCACATACAACAATCTTTTTATATTATTTACTAACATAATATAGTAATTTTTCTATATTATGGCTTCAGCATTAGCATTACTCATTGTTATACTTAATATATTTTATAAATTCCACCAACTACGCAACACAGGAAGGTGGTTGGACCCATAATATATATTTTTATTTTGTGATCAGAACTTATAAAATGAGATGTTTAAAGTTTATCCAGTTCACCTATTGGTTGTATTCATAACCTAAATCATCTCAATTGTTGCAACAAGTGCATTTGTTTTATTACTGATTGCAGATTGGAAGATATCATTTTCCTCATTTTGCATCTTCCAACATTTGCATATGCATATTTTAAAAAATTCAGACATGCAGCTATGCAGTGGGACAATTGTTTCATATAATACATTGTCTGGAATAATCAGAGCACAATATCCAGCAAGTTATTTATATCATGTCCTAAGTCCTCTTGTTTTCAGAACCATTACTAAAACTTTGTTAATGTTATTGATTACCAATAAATATTGAGAACTTCATTAATTAAATACCTACATGCATTAATACTTTTCTGTAATGAAATTTTAAATAACCATCTGTCCTCCAATCTTTTAAAGCTGCTAAATGCCTTGATAGCTACATTAACCCCTATTTAATTGTAAAATATATAAGATCTAATAGAGTTTAGTGCAGTGTGATACAAATTACATTTTATGTTTCATATTACCTACAAATAATATCGAGAAGCACATTAGAATGTTTTGATACTAGATTGATTTAGAGATTAAAAGATATTTAATGTAGCAAATTGAGACTATATCAAACAAATCAAATTGAGAATTAAGAAAGGAAACTGAAGAAAAAATTTTGCAGACTATAAGGAAATCACAATTTCTTATTGAATTTTATCAGAACTAGAGAACTGAAGTACTTTGTAAGATTTCAGTGAATGAAAAATAATACAAAAGGGGGTGGAAGGTAGCCAGGGAGATTGTTTTTTGATTCATTTTTTAACGTGGTAAAGTGGTTTCAAATGCCTTTCTTATTTTTAAACTCTACTTTAGTTGTTCTTTAGAGTTAGGTAACTCCTATAGCTGCTTATAAATGTGAAAATCCATTTTCATATGGGCTACCTTCTGCAATCTATAAACAAATTCTCAGAGTTGGGATGTCTTCTAGTCCAACTCCTCCATTGAATGTTTGGACATAATTTACCAAACTATATGTAAACCAAATATGTAAATGTCAACTGGTGGTCCAAATACAATATCAGTATCTTCAAAGATATGGAACTCACTATCTCCTGAAAACCTTTTTTTTTTTCCCAGAATGCTTTAATAAGCAGTTGTTTATGTTGATATGAAAGTTGTTTCCCTATAATTTATAACTATTCTTGTTTTTCTCATCCAAAGAAAGAAAACTCTAATCCCCTTTCCACATGATAGTTCTTCCCACATTTAGGCATTTGTCACATCCACCGCTTTCCTCTCTCAAAAGACTTTTCTTCTTCAAATCAAACTTCCTGAGTCCCTTAGTTGTCATGATTCTCTGTCTCGTTTTTTGTCCAGATTATTTTTTACACTTTAATGCCCAGAACTGAAGATATAGAAGATCGTATAAAATATTCATTGTCAATAGAATAATTGCAATTGAAACCCATATTATAACAAAGAATAATGATTATATTTGCAATTGGTAACAAATATCCCTTTACTTTTCCTTAACTATTGAATTAAATAGCTTTATTTATTTTTTATTACTTTTTCTTTCTTATACCTGTGTCTTTTTATTGTCTATATTTAAAATGTACAACATGATGTTTTGATAAAAATATACATAGTGAAATGATTACTACAAGCAAATTAACATATCCATTCTCTCAATTAGCCATAGTTACGTGTGTGTATGTATGTATGTGTGTGTGTGTGTGTGTTTCTGTGTGTGTGGTAAGAGGACCTAAAATCTATTCTTTTAGCAAATTTCCAGGATATAACACAATATTATAACTAATGCAATATTATAACATTCATGCTATTTTGATTTTCATTTCCCTGATAACTAATGATGTTGAACATCTTTTCATGTGCTTATTGGCCATTTGTATATCTTCTTTGGAGAAATGTCCGCTCAGATCCTTTGTGAATTAAATAGTTTTAATTACTTGTATTACCTTTAACTATCTTGGTATATTAAATATTATCTTTCATATATTTTATCAATGCTGGACACTTTTATAAATACTGTCTCTTTTAATTACTGTTGATATTTTATCTTTCATATTAATGTAAAAATGCATAATATTTGATTCAAAAGAAATTTGTTGTTAATTTATTTAACAGTGCCAATTATGCTATAGTTCATTTAATGATTTTAATTTAAAACTGAATATTTAGTTAACATGTATGTTTACAGTTGGCTTCTTAATAATTTCTTCTTCCTCTTCTCTTCTCTCTCTCTCTCTCTCTCTTTCTTCTTTTCTTCTTCTTTTTCTTTTCTTCTTTCTTATTTTCTCTTTGACAGCTTTCTGTGGGGAGACACAGAGAACCTTCGTAATCATAATTGGTATGGACTTGTTGTCCGGGACGTATATATTTGCGGTCCTGTTAGCATGCGTCGTGTTCCAGTCTGGCGCCCAGGAGAAGAACTACACCATCCGAGAAGAAATGCCAGAAAACGTCCTGATAGGCGACTTATGGAAAGACCTCAATTTGTCGCTGATTCCAGACAAGTCCTTAACGTCGCCCATGAAGTTTAAGCTAGTGTACAAGACCGGGGAAGTGCCACTGATTCGAATTGAAGAGGATACTGGTGAGATCTTCACTACTGGAGCTCGCATTGATCGTGAGAAATTATGTTCCGGTATCTTGATGGATGGCCAATGCTTTTATGAAGTCGAGGTTGCCATTTTGCCAGATGAAATATTTAGACTGATTAAGATACGTTTTCTGATAGAAGACATAAATGATAATGCACCATTATTCCCGACAACGGTTATCAACATTTCAATTCCAGAGAACTCGGCTATCAACTCTCGATTTGCTCTTCCAGCGGCCGTTGATCCTGACATAGGAATAAACGGAGTTCAAAACTACCATCTAATTAAGGTGCGTTTTTAAAACACTCTGTGAATGACGTTATCTCATATTTTTAAAGAGAAGAAAAATCTTAGTGTACTTCAAATTTTGAGTAAACCGTTAAGCCAATTTTACAAAGTTTAAGCAAAGCATAGTGGAGTAAATTCATCAGTATAATTTTTGTAATTACATGGGGTTTATGAACCTTCCTTGTATGTATATTTATTTTCAAACAGTTGTGTTTCCCTTAATCTATTATAGAGGTCAAACAAGAAACTAAGCCTTGCTACTTACACATCAGTAGCTTGATAAATATCTCTTTTAATCTGTCTAGTTATGACTCTGCCACAGACTTGACCTCAGCATTAAGAATGAATCAACGAACCCAACTCTCAATTTTTTTAGTGATTATTTTAAGTAGAAAGCTTTACCTTGCCACTTGAAAAGACGCCAAATAAATTTATTTGAGGGGTGACTATAACTACTTATCACTAGCATTTCTGAACATATACAGATTAATGATAAATATTTTTTCATGATGATTTGACATAAAGGCAAGATCTTTAACCATATTCTGAATCATCAAAGTGAGATTAAATTTTAGTTACTGTCCTCTTAATGTCAAATATTTTCATTTTGTACCAATTCTTTGAAAACAGAGTATTCATTTGCTGTAAAGGGTAAGTAAGCCTTTTAACCATAAAGGATCATTTAATTTGAAAAATATTTATTCTGGCTTGATTTGGGTCT
Organism: Propithecus coquereli; assembly: GCF_000956105.1. Lineage (NCBI taxonomy): Eukaryota > Metazoa > Chordata > Mammalia > Primates > Indriidae > Propithecus > Propithecus coquereli. The sequence goes on along the minus strand of NW_012148119.1, from coordinate 667,094 downwards.
TGAGATGGGGAAGCCAGAGGGAAGAATAGATGGAATATTTGATATTCTTTGAAATATGTGCAGAGGGACCACTTTTATCAAGTGAATGAATGATTCTTTTAAATTATCTATATGGAATATAGAGTAATAGAAAATTGAGATATGGGTATGTGGAATAGTACAATGCACTTGAGTGATTTTGGAAAATATATAAAAGAACAAATGTGAAGATTTCAGATAGATATGGCCAGGGAATTTTCAAACTTTTGTAAATA
>NW_012148119.1:664046-664621 GCF_000956105.1 Propithecus coquereli | reverse complement strand
AGTTTTGGTATGCTTTTGCATAAACAGTGAAAGTATTCTACATTTTAAATATTTGAAAAATGAGTTTCAGAATTATAATGTATTTTGCTTATGATCATATGACTGGTGATAGAGGTGGGAACTGATTTCTAACTCTTAGATTTGATCAACACAGATAGATGAATAGATAAATAGATAGATAAACAGATAGATAACCTTGGGAGCTAGAATCACAGCAAGTTCATGACTCAAGAAGAGAGTGAAATAACTTAAAAAAGGAGTAAATGGGGAATGAAAGAATGAAGTGATTACCAAGTAATTCTGTTTGATAAAAAGAAAAGTAAGTTAAAACTTATCTATGTGACTTTGTTAAGGTTAATTTTCAACTTTTTAAGAGATGATGTTACTCTACAGAGAAAAAAGACTTATCTATAAGAGTTTTTGATGTTGGTTGCCACTTAAAAAATAATCCAGATGTGAAATCTTCTCTTTTCTCTATGATTCAAGTAAAGTCATGCTGCAATAATTTCCCACGATATTTTGATGTAATTTCCGCTTAATTTGGACTATGTTAATGATTTATATCTATATACATA
>NW_012148119.1:662634-663996 GCF_000956105.1 Propithecus coquereli | reverse complement strand
ATTTTGTGCTTACCTCTTACTACATATACTACCTCCAGCTTAATCTTTCTGACCTTTAATTTTTTAAATCATAATATGAGGATGTTGATATAAATATCACAGGGGCAGAATTGGGAAGAATAAGCACTAAGTATAGCGTAGAGGAGATATACCTGCATAGATTTTGGGGGATGTTTTAAAACATTTTACTATTTATAAAAATGTGAGGCTTAAATAGTAAATTGTGTAGAAGAGTGGATACTTTCTCTAAAGTAACACTGTCTAATAGCATTTTCTGTAAAGACAGAAGTTCTATAATCTGTGATATCCAATACAGTAGCCACATGTGGCTATTGAGTGCTTGAAATTTGGCTAGTGCTACTAAAGAAATGAATTTTTAATTAAGTTTAAATTTAAAAGCCACATGTGGTTAGTGGCTACCATATTGGACATCAAAGCCTAAACAAAGAAAAAGAGTTTATTTGGAAAATAAAAATTAATAGGTAAAATCAAAATGGGACCTTGCCAAATTTAAATCTCTACCATCCTGACAAATTTGTTGTTTTAAAACACCATGCTTTATCCAAGGAATAGTTTTTTCATGTCTCCCTTAGGGCAGCTAAATGAACTCACAAGAAATTTCTGATTTGTCTTGAAAGCTGCTGAACAAATTCAAATAAAACAAATAAACCTACTGGTATAATTTTAGCTTTGTTAAAATGTGTTTTCATTGACATTCTTTGAAAGATTGTCAGCAAGTGACAAAAAGACAGGCTCACTAGAGGTTCTTAGATGAGTCTTAGAAATAGAAATGCTCTAAAATTTCTTTCTACTTTAGAATGTGTGATAAGCCTAAAGTAACTATATGATGTACCTAAAGTACTGGGGCATTTGTATGGCCCCATGGACAAATAGTATTCTGACTTCTTGTTAAAAATAATGAGAATAGAACACAAAGCATAGCACCAGGCATGCAGAGGGCCATGACATGGGTGACTCTAACTGAATGCACTTTGACTTGCAAAAAGGCCCCGTCATGAAAGTGGCATGTATGCTGTGGGTAATGGGGGTTAAAGAAAAAGAAAGAAAAGTGTTTTGATACATCTATAAACTTTAGTAAATTTTACAATTTGAAATATGTAGGCCAACCGTAATACTTTCTTTTAAAAGACCCTCTGTCTTGCAGAATCGGATGAGAATTTAATTAATATTAATTTGCTCTACTTTTGTTAAATAGACAAGAATAGCAAAAGCACAGTTAGTTTATCCTAACTAGGGTGATATAAAGTGTATATGAAAAGTTCAAATAGCAAAGGGAGTAAAAGCAGAATGCAGAGAAAAATTCTAGGGAAAAATAGGTCAATTTATAAATAAAGGGGTCCT
>NW_012148119.1:659007-661494 GCF_000956105.1 Propithecus coquereli | reverse complement strand
AAGCACCATACCATATATTGAGGTATTTGAAAGAGCTGTTGGCCAGGAGTAGAAAATTACAGTATCCCTTTAACTTTCACTTTTTAATTCTGATGGCCTATTATTTGAAAAGCTCTTCTTCATCTTCTAAGTCTTATTGACAGAGAAGCCAACATTTTCACAAAAAGAAATATCCTTCAAGCACCCAATCTGACTCAGAATATGTACATAAACCACAGGGACCTACTTTTCCCTGTGGTTGGAATTCAGGAGAAATTAGTTTGTATAATGATGTTACATATGTCTTCATTTTCTGCTTCAGATTTCCATCTTCCCTGGCATATGTCAGCAGTAAAATTCCTATATTATTAGTTCAATGACAGTGTGCTGATTGGTTCCCTTGAGGGAGGCATGACAGTGTTTCAAAGGTTGACAGTTTGTGTTGATGGAGCATGAAGATCAACTTTTTCTCGGATCAGCGATCCAACTCAAAGCCCTCGACTGTTTCTGCCCATCGCATGAGGCGTCCTTATCTTTTCCATTAATCTCCAAAGATAATTTAATCTAGAGTATTTTCTCACAGTCAAGGCCTTTGAGCCCTTGTTTCTATTTTAATTAAATATCTTCCTCATTGATCAAGAGCTGGACTTGGATTTATGAAACCAAGGTGAGAGGTAGATTTATTTTGAAATCTGGGGTTAGAAAATCCAAATTGTGAAAATCTCATCTACCACTAGATTTAGTAATCTTGATTCAAATTGCTGAAAAGGAGGCATTGAATAATCTATTGTGGAGACAAAGAGCAAGCAAACTTTATTATTCTGAAGAAAGTACTATTCCTTTACCTTATGTAACTCAAAAGTGTTGTGTAACATCAGGAGGAGTAAAAGGATTCATTAATGCCCTTGCAGGTAGAATATGTTGCAACAAGCAATGTATATAACTGTTTTATAAAGCTTACTTTATTTGCCTCTGAGAGGCTCAGAAGAGTTTGAATATAATCATTTCCTCATTTTTCAACTATAAAATGAAGTTTTACTTAGAAATTCATCCTTCCAGCTTTAAGATTACTTGATTTTATATTCTCTGTATTCTATGATGTGTAGATTAACATTTTTGATCTGTGATAAAAAGAAAAAGAGATGACGATCAAACGCTAATGACTATTAGGTCCCTGAAAGCTGGGATTATTATCAAAGTATACCACCAGTGGGGAAAAATGACAACATAAAACTCATTCTCTTCATAAATGGATCTTTATTAATGCTGTCAGGTCTTATTAAAATGAGAGTGTGACAATAATAAGATTAAGTAACTTTTTTTTTAAGATTAAGTAACTTTTGACTTTATTACTATTATCAGAGTCCTGGTTAGTATTCACAGTCCACCTAATGCCTTTTGTTAAATACAACTGTTATTAATAGTCCCACATGAACAATACATGTTGGGCATTTTAGATAGTTCAATTCTATAATTTATAAATTGAGACTCTGAAGAGTCTCAAAATGTGTTTCCAAAACTGATTAATTTATCCACATCATGCCCCATTAACCTAATATTGCCAACTATGAGCAGCAACACTAAATTTTGTTATTATTTGATGCAGATTTATTGATCTGTTATTCCATTCTTTACTGTATCTAAATGAAAACCAATTTGACACTTAATTTTATGACTGCCAAAGGGAATGACTTAAAACCTAAGGTAAAAATATATTTATACAAGACAAAGTTATTTGGTATAAAACTTTTTAATGAAAACATGAGGATGGGTTACATAGATCTAATTGACTTTCATAGTTCTGATCAATGCTAATAATCTAAGATAATAAATGTCCCAGTGTGAATAGTTTGCTTGACACAAATTACTCTTTTTGTCTATACTGTTTTATATTGACTATATAACAACAATGTGTTATGAAGACACCCTCTTAGTGAACTGAAGTATGATCTTTCAATCTTAAATTCAAAAAACATTGAGGGATCGGTAAAGTGCATCAGAGGTAGTGGCACCTTAGATGAGAAGTTATGATAAAAGTAATAAGGTCAATACAGGGAAAACTTTTTGATTTTCTTTAAATTTGATCCATAAAATAATTTATATAGCTTTATGCTTTGGAAAAAGATATGTGAGTTTGAACTATTTTTTGAATAATTTTTTCTTTAGCAAAAAATATAAAATGCACATGAAAAATAATTCTCGCTTAAAAATTAAATACTAAGGAAATTAACATTCTCCCTTTGCATTTATTAGTTTATAGTCATCTTCACAAAATCAATCAGGAAGTGTGAATAATTAAATAACCTGGTAGCATAGTAGACCAAATTAATTGCTTTGGCCAAAAATTAAATTTTAGTAGATCTTTGTTGAAGGATCTTTTAGTTTCTAAATGCACGTAGAAGTTATTGGATGAAGGAAAGTGTTGGTTTCAATTTAACTAAATAACACAGAGCTTAATTTTCTTTACTATTTTTCAAAATCAATCAGGAAGTGTGAATAATTAAATAA
>NW_012148119.1:656879-657961 GCF_000956105.1 Propithecus coquereli | reverse complement strand
ACAAACTTCTAAGATAAAGTTATCACTTAACAGAAGGGTTAAACAGAGATATAAGTGGCTCCATATTTCTTTATCTAGTTATCAAGGATGGAGACAGGTAGTCAGGAGTCAAGCAGGAACTGTCCCTTGGGCTAATTGCTTTTAGCCGCAGGTGTCTGACTCTTGGGCAGGCACTCTTTGATCAGCTCTCATCCTGTGGCTCCATGCAAATCTGCTTTGTCATTCAAAGCAGGTGAAAACCACAGGTTTGAGACTGCAGAGTCACCTTGGAAAGCAGCTGTCACTGACCTTTGAGATGCCCTCCTGAGGTGAGGCAGCTTTTGATATACAAACTAACATGTTCACATATTCCTTCAGGGCAAAGCCCTGCAAAACTCCTGAGATCATTTCTGTCTCTGTATTATAGGGGGCATCTCCATAAATCAATATTTCTATGGAGCAATAATGTTCCTTGTTGTGTAGATGAGTAAATGAACCCCTTGGAGCATATGTTATTCTAGTTTATGGCTAAAGAAGCAGATTCTCAGAGAAGTTGAGTTACTTGCACAAGGTTACCCAACTAATAAATTTCAGAGCCAAGACTGAAATCAGGTCTACCTGATCTAAAAGACCGAGCTCTTTCCACTGTGTTATTCTGATTCTCAGTTCATTGTCATAAAAACATGTCCTTATGTTTGTTGAACCATCTTACAAATTCGTGTGTGTGTTTTAATTTCAGAGTATTACGAAAGCACAGATGCTTTGGTTACATAAATTGCCTTTGCACTGCCCGACAAGCGTGCCTAGTGATAAAGTGTTTTATCCATGAAAATATTCATTACTTGAGAGCTAAGAGCATCAAAATAGAATATATGTGGACACATACACACATGTTTTAGCAATTAAAATGACAAAAATATAGCTTTCATATATTTTTCATTTGCTGTGAAATGTAAGGGGTAATTCTAGATCACCAGTCATAAGAAACCTATTGCTTATTTTTTAATACGTTGGAAGAATGATTAGTTGTATTATGTTTTAATTCCTACGTGTACACATCGCTACACTTGCAGGTAAACTAAGAAAAGTAGCATAAAACATAT
>NW_012148119.1:645412-646409 GCF_000956105.1 Propithecus coquereli | reverse complement strand
AGGAGTATTGGCTAAATGGTTTGACTTGTAGAATTCAGATTCAATTTGTAGCTTAAAGAAAGAATTATCTTTTATGCTCTGTATCTATCTATCTATATCTATATCTATATATCTATATTATAGATATCTTGCTATGTTGCCCAGGCTAAAGTGCAGTGGCTATTCACAGGCGTGATCATAGTGCACTACAGATGATATCTTGGGCTCAAATGATACTCCTCCCTCAGCCTCCTGAGTAGCTGGGACTGCAGGTTCGTGTCACTGTTCATGGGCGGTCTTTGTGTAGTTTTTATACCTCTATTTTATCCTCATCTGATTTTCTGTTATCTATTTTCATTGTATAAAGCTAGGATGACCATATAATTTATCCTCCAAACAAGGACAATTTTTACCTTAAAATTAAACAGGGACAATCAAAATACATAGTCACAATATCTAAAACCCAAAATTTTTAAACTATTTCCTTCTGTGCCATTTTACATTGTTCTTCCTGAAGGTCTGGTCTGTGATGAGCCAGAGAGCTGCCATTTCCTACATAACATTAATGGAGTCAACTATTGCACAAACTCAAACTACACTCCGGTTTTATTTTAGCTAAACAACTATCAGGCTGAGTTAGCTCAATTGGCAAAAGATTAGCTTTTGAAGAATTATTTGGCAGCAGACATGCTGTCATCAAATTTATATAGGGTGAATCTTTTTCTGAGCTGGCATTGTTCATCTTATGCAGTGTTCACGAAAGCTAAATAGACAAGAAAAAGGCATGGAAAGCAGACATAATTGCATTATGAATTCCTTTGCTTTTGGACATGAGATTTCCACTTCCTTTGTCATTATTCAAATATATGAAGATTATTGTCCTTTGCTATGAACTGACCCACAAAAAGTGGGAGGGAACAGACTTCTGGCCAAGTTTCTAAATAAAGTGTTCAGAAGCTAAATGTGTTACTGATTTTCTCCTTCTCTTTACATTTTTCCCTAAATATCCATTTGTCTG
>NW_012148119.1:643739-645362 GCF_000956105.1 Propithecus coquereli | reverse complement strand
TTTAGTTACAAACTAATGAATATTCAATTAACTCCCAGAAATTCAACTACCTTGAAGAAATAAATAAATATAAAATCAATACTACTTACATTGGCTGAATTCACAATAAGATTGTAAGACTCTGATGATTATTTCATTCTCTAGTAGCCTCATACCGCTTTTTCGCTGAGGACTTAAGTATTTAACAGATTCTGTGTGTTTCAGGAGGTATTTAAATCTTACCATTTTACTGTAAGGAAAGTTATTCTTAAGGGATCAGCTCCAGATAGCCATATTGCTCCATCAGATACATCATTTTCCTAGATTCCAAACCCTGTATAGAACACTCAAAGTTAAAGAAGTAGCAATAACCATAGTATCATGTTTAATTCTTTGGAAACCATACTAATGGTATGGAAATGCACCTTTACTTAGAAGTACTCATGGGCCTGGAAAAGTGAAAATGTCCTTGCTGGGGTTGGGATATATGGCCCTTAGTTGGAACATTGTTGGCTGGCTTATGTCTAAGCTAAAAGATTTTATTTATTTGTAGCTTTTAGGATTCTAAACATTTCTCGGAAATCTATTTTCTCCAGAAATCCTGTCATGAGTTTTCAGGTATATTTAGGTGCTAGAAGGATTGCCTTGGTCCTTCGAATGATGTTTAAGATCAAATACCTAACTAGTATAATGACAGGATCTTTATATAGCTAGAGCTTTCATACAAAAAACTAGCTTATATGTGAGATGACCAGATTAATAAAATTGAGGTTTTACTCTCTTTAGATATTAGAATTCCAATTTTTTAAAATCTAATATACAAGACTTCTTAAGTTATATTTGTCTATACAAATATAATTATACTATGGGAAATCTAAGTAATGTAAAATTTTTCTCCACTTGTTTTGTGGATGTTTTATAAATAGTAATCGCATTTTAACTATGCCTGGTGTTCCATAATGTAGACTATAAATGTTCAATGCAAAAAATTGACTCCTCTCTGAGATAATGTTTTATATACCCCACAAAATAATGACTGGCCTTATTTGGGCATTGATAAATATAAAAATAGCATTATACCAAATAACCCCTTGTTGTTACAAACTGTAAAATTTAATGAAGCAATTATTGTTGTATCTTTTTCCATCTTAAAGAATGATGTCTTAATTAGATTATATACAGCTGTAAGGAAGCATAAACTGTGTTCTTATAGAATCTCAAGAGCTATTCCAAAGTATGCCCATGCTTTGTTACACAGCTCATTGACAGTTGTTTCATCTGATACTGGTGTTAAGCTTTCTTAAATTTGTGATTGTTTCAGTGAGTTAGTGATAGTTGATTGACCCATATTTGCCATGCATTGCTGCAATGAGTTATCAACAGTTCTTTTGTCTGACAACAGCTTTTGTGTTTCATGTTTTCAATGCGATATTGAAAGATTTTTGTTGTTTTGTTTCCTCACAAACAACTGACTGCATAACTGTGCTTTCCCACATGGCTAACAATGCTGTTTCATAAATAACCGGAATTGTTCTCCTATTTGCAGTTATCAGTAGTTGTTTAAAAAGATAACTGCTTGTTTTGAAGATTGTTTAGGCAATATTTATTGTTATTTTAAGTGTTGCTTTCTCAAAGGATTTTCCA
>NW_012148119.1:640215-641289 GCF_000956105.1 Propithecus coquereli | reverse complement strand
TTTAATTCTTAGAGATAGCTTGAATATTTTAGCATAGTTCCTAATAAAAATGATTAAATTAGATTCAAATAAGTATCTAATTAATAGAGTTAATAGCAATTGATACAAACCTCAATAATTCTGGTGATAATAAAAATCAATTTAAATAAAAAATGTGGTATAGAGTTCAATTAGCTTAACAACATTATGGTTTAATAGTATACATTCCATTGTAGAGAAATGATGTTGTAAAATGAAAATTGCTTATTACTAGGTTCCTTAACTTTGTATTAATTGTTTTTCTTCTACTTCTAGCAGTTTGCCAAATTACAAACTTGATTTTAATCAGAGAAAAATATTTTTTTCAGAAGTTAAAAATCAGTATTTACTGCATTTACCAGTCCACTGTCATTGATAGAGTTTACTATATTTCAAAATATATACCCTAGTGTTGTCAAATTTTTGAGAAATTGTGATGTCATTAAATTAGAGCTTGGTAATCAAAGCATAACTTCAAAGTCTATTACCTGAGTGCTGTTTTAATTAATATCCAGGCTTCTTTGTGCATGCTATTATGTTCATGAAAGTAATTTAACGTAATTCCATATAACTCATTCACTTAAAACTATAGTCAATACTTCATTATTCAGCAGTAAATAATAAAATTTCAGTGAATTATATCCCTCCCCATTATATTTTATTTTCCTTCACAATACTTTAAAAATACTTCCTAGAAACTCTCTACTTCAGCCAATGCATATCAAAATTCTGAGAAAGCATTTTTTAAATCCAGAATTATTCATAGGATTAGATAAACTCAAATCTCCATTAGATGTTCTTTCCCGTTATCAGTAATCTCCCCTCTTCGGTTCAGGTCAGTGTTGTAGTACCATTGTTCTTGGTTTCCGTTACATGTAGAGTGTCTTACAAGGAGCAGCATCTTCCCTCTTGGTCAAAGCAAATAGGTGTATTTATTTAGAATAGTATTGATGTTTAAAGGGAATTTAAAATTGGATTTTGTAGGTATCACAAACTTCAGTGTACTAGGCATCATTGATAAAGAGATTCCTTTTTTAACAGTTTATTTTGGTGAAG
>NW_012148119.1:637682-638575 GCF_000956105.1 Propithecus coquereli | reverse complement strand
CACATAAAAGTAGAAAGCATTTTCTCAAAAATAATGACTTATTTTTATAAAAATTAAACCCCTGTGTGCCATGGGTCATAAAAGTGGAAATTCAATATCCTAAAGATGAACAGAGAGCCTGAACAATTTGAATAAATAAAAACAATTTGTGCCAAAGAGTATAGAATCAAAAGGAAGATATTTAGGTCATTAAATAAGAAATGTCTGATTTCAAATCAAAAGTGTAGTTTATTATATCTCAAACAAGGAGCAGTACAATTAATCAAAGTATGCGCCTAAACTATCGGCACACTTCTGCCATCTTAACGGTAGCTTGTTTATAGCAGCAGCAAAGAAGCCTGGAGAGCAAGTGGTGATGAAATCGCAAAAAGGCATTTTCCACAGCTTGTTGAGAATTGGTGGTCCAAAGCCTGGAAGTGGTCCAAGGCCTGGAAGAAGTGGTAGTCAGTTGGTGCAAGGTCTGGTGAATACGGTGTCTGACAGAGAGTTTCCAAGTCCAGCTGCTGTAGCTTGAGCAGCGTTGTTTGTGTGACATGTGGTCGAGTGTTGTCTTCCAAGAGGATTGGCCTGTCTCTCTTGACCAATCTCAGCTGCTTAATCACAAACATCCTCATCATTTTGTCCAGTTGGTTGCAGTAGACATCCACTGTGATCGATTGACCAGGTTTCATGAAGCTGTAGTGGATGATACCATCGCTGGACCACCAAACAGACACCATTAGCTTTTTTTGATGAATATTCCGTTTTGGACTGTATTTTGGCACTTCATCTTTATCCAAGCATTGTACCAAATGCTTGTGATTGTCAAAAAGAATCCATTTTTCATCACACGTTAACAATACAGTATAGAAATGGTTGTCCTTTATGTCGTGACAACAAAGAAAGGCAAGCTT
>NW_012148119.1:634557-635642 GCF_000956105.1 Propithecus coquereli | reverse complement strand
TGTTTTGGGATCAGGAAGCAGTTTTTTTGTTTTGTTTTTGCTCTTTTTGGATAGTAATTTCCTGATGATTATCTAGTGCTGAGAGCTCTCTATAGAGTGGAGAGTTCTTGCTAGCATCAAAAAGACCTCCCTTTTGAGAGCCAACCACAGTTTAGTGGGAAAACCACTGGATTCAAAGTCAAGAGATTTGGCTTTCAAACCCAATTCTTCAATAAACTAGCTCTGCGATCCTGGGCAAGTCACCAAACCTCACTGAATCCCAGTGCCCATTTTGTAAAAGGAGAAAGAAGGCTAGATGATACCTGAAGTCTGTTCTAGTACTATTCAGTGATTGAATATACTCTACTGTATTCTTATTCTCTTATGAATCCAGCTCATCTAACTTGGGCACAAAGGAGCAGCTGCTAAAAAAAGCTGATTAGCAGCTATTAGGAATGGCATTTCATTTGTTTTGCATGTCTTCTCAATTAAAAGCAGTTAGTGATTAAAATCACATGCTAAAAAATATACTCTTCAAAAGGAAATATTTTCAAATAAAATGTAAAACATTAAAATCTCTAGGTCAAGTCCAATTTGTATTTTAAGCATTTGCATAGTATTAAAGAATTTTTCTATGGTATAAGGCATGCTTAGCTTTTGTAAGTTTTAGAAGTAGACACAGTTAGAAAGAGAGAGAGAGAGAGTGTTCAAGCACAAGCAAATGGAATGAGTAAGAAAGAGAATGTTGAAATATTATATATACCAGTAAAAAATGATGGTTTTTCTCCTAGAAAGTTCACAGAATGAATCGCATTGTCTTTTATTTCATTTCTATATCTCATATTCAGTCGTTGGTTTAAGATTTTTCCTTATATTCTGAAAATTAAAATCTGTCTTTTCAAAGCCAAGTGAGGAATAGACTAAAAAAAACAGATGGAAATCTGATGAATGGATTCGCTTCATTTATTAATCTGTTTTTGTGAATATAACAATTCTGATACCTTCAATTAAATATCCTTTTTTCCAGCTCATAACATTGTGAATTTAAGGTTAACACTTTAAGACATTTCAGTCTGAGTGCGTATTCCAAATAATATAATAAAATG
>NW_012148119.1:633436-634507 GCF_000956105.1 Propithecus coquereli | reverse complement strand
GAGATGATTTCTCTGCTGATGCTCTTTTAATTCATGCAGAATCAGAAAACATTTGGGCAAACAGGGATGAGTTCCACTTCTCCCAAAATTAAAGCAGGAAAACATGGGTTGGGTAAGGCCATTTTAATATCTCCAGATATCTCTCATGGGATCAGAGCCAATTGGATAGGCCTTTGATTATGAAAATAACTCTAACTATAAATGGACATACCTGAAGCTTTCTCTGATTTAGTGGACGAGGGACTCCTCTCTTTGTGTGGTCTAATATTGTCTTCCCTAAACACTTCTCTCTTTACTTCAGTTATCTCTTATCCCAGATGCATGTCACAACTATCCCATGGCCCCCATTTTTGACCAGTCTTACCTCTAGCAAAGAAGAATGTACATTTTAGTTAAAATCTAGATTTATAAAAAGACAGCTAGGATTCCCAATCCTTCACCTCCACTGGGGAAAAACATACTCTTTTGGTCTGTTTGAAATGTGCAGGGAAAAAAAAGACCCAGGTTTGCTGGCCTTTTCATGCCATCTTCCAGCCCTCCAACCCTATTTGTGATCTGACTCTACTTGTTGGACTATATCCTATACCTCAAAAACCAGATCACTGAGAAATCTGGGACTTTCACATATATGTGAACAATGTTTAGTGATCAACAACACAGAAGAATTGTTGGTACAGTTTTTGTGGTTGGAATAACCACAAGATTCGGCTGTTCACCCATGATAGCCTTAATGACTTCCAATTATTCATTAAGACCCTGATTAGAATAAGCTATCTCTGATTAGTTATTGGCTACTTGAAACCCCATTTGCTTCAAAGAGCAAAGGGTTTGAACTATTCTTACAATGACTTCGCATTTCCAAAAGAACATGATCCATGGACAAATTTGTCATTGACTTCTCTCAAGAAAATTTGCCACCATTTATCATGACATCCATTTAATCGGTAGTCAGAGGCCATGACACAGAAGAAATGACCTTTTCATGTGCTATAGAAACTGAAATTCTTTTTTAGAAAAAGGAGATTTCTAGGCTTTGAGGATATTAATTTCAACAGAAATTGGTTAAGACTC
>NW_012148119.1:628558-630233 GCF_000956105.1 Propithecus coquereli | reverse complement strand
GGAGTTTCATATTCAACACCAACTTTCTCTTCTTTGATTTTACAAATCTCCACAAAGAATTAAAATCTAGAATGGCTTAATATATTGCTTACTTTAGCAGTTTTTCTCTTGAGTTTGCAAACCTTTAGGGGTTGCAACCCTTATTTTTGAATCTAGGAAGAAATATCACTCACAAATGAAATAAAGTCTTTTGTGTTATATGAGGTTATTAGAAAGTCCATAAACTTTTCTTGACCTAAACCTGAATTGGCAATTTTGTGTACTTGAGATCAAAGCCATTTAAGATATCAGAATCCAAAATCAACATATCATGTGCAAATGATTCTTGCACCCAGTTCATATATGCTATTTTCTTATCTGACTTTTTGTTTTAATTTTTAACTGTACATATGTGTGGGGGACAGATGCAAGATTTTGCATTTTTTTTCTTTTTTATTTCAGCATATTATAGAGGTACAAATGTTTAGGTTACATGTATTGCCCTTGTCCCACCTGGGTCAGAGCTACAAGCATTTTTAAGTAATGCACTGGCTACATACCACAGTTAATATTTGTCGTAATTTCTTCTGAAAATAAAGGTTTACAACTAAGTTGTAAAATTTTACTAACAATTTACACTTTAGCTTTTATTACATTTTTGAAAAGAAAAAAGTAGTTATTTTAGGAAATAATCCTTAAATTATTTTCTGGAGGGTTTTATTAAAGTAAAAGGAAAAAAAAAAAAAAAGCCTAAGTCAACAATTATAGAGTATTCCTATGCCTACACAGACAGAACTAAAAACATACTGCTATTCTCCTTTTATATTTTAACATAAGAACTACACTTTTAATTCAGGCATTTATTTATCTAACAAATGCTTACTGAATGTGTTTATATATGCCAGGTGCTATGTCCTTAGTTATTATACATATAAACAAAGCTTCATGCCACATGACCCTACACTCATATCTGTTAGTGTAGTAAGGCTTAAATAAATTACCTAGAGATACACACATACAAAGTTTGTCCCTATAAACAAGGTAAATGATTTTAAGTAGTTTTGGAATTCAGGATACTACAAGTCAATTCTCTCAAACTTTTAATCACTCTTTTCCTGTCATAGTAGAACATATGGCAAAGGATTTCAGTTTTTTCATTGCTCATGTGGATGTGAACATCAGTTACGCTAACTGCATTGAGGTAGGACCAATGTTGGATCCATGCCTTAGTCATTCTTTATTCCTGAAGGAGATTGGACAGGAAGCAGCCTTGGAATAATCATTTAATAATGATAAGAAGCTCATGTTGGCACCACACTCTGACATCAAACTTAGATATCTTACCAAAACTTTGTTGAAAATTATTTATGTCTTACATGTGGGCAATTGCTGTTCAAATTCCTTGGACAATATAAAGTTTAAATATATAAACCAGCAAGTCATCTGTAGAGCTCCAAATATCTAGGGAAAGGGAGGCTATGCATACAATCACCTGGCTGAACATAGATTTTTTTTGTTAAAGTAAAATATTATGATATCTTAGAACTGTACAGTCCAATAGAACTTTGTGCAATAATGGAAATGTTCCGTCATATATCTGCACTGTCCGACACAGTAGCCACTAGCCATGTGAAGCTATTGAGAATTTAAAATGTGGCTAGTGTGACTAGGAACTGATTTTTAAATTTTATCTACT
>NW_012148119.1:619014-626908 GCF_000956105.1 Propithecus coquereli | reverse complement strand
ATGTGTGTGTATATATATTCATAAATCACCCATGAATAGATATCTTAAGGTCCCCTCCGATCTTTTCTTTACACCCTCCAATACCTTTTTATCTTACTTCTGTCAAAATGCTACTAGTAACACTGGGCAAGACTTCCCCTGAGAGCCAGTCAACACTACTTCTCAGTCAGCTGGCAAGATCACTATTTATCTGTGTAGGGCTCATCTTTTTGTAGCTCAGAGACAGGACTGTTTATTAAACGTTTCCATACTGTGACTTCATGGGAATCAAGAGAAAACAGTTGCTATTCCAAGCTTATCTTTTTCAATCTGACATTTCAGCACATGAGTTTTAGTTCATTGTGCTTGCACATTAAAAAAGAGTTTATAAAATAATGTTTTAATCTCCAAGATAATTTCATTTTGATCATATGTTAATATAGGAAAAAATGGAAATTCTGTTTATTTCACACAAGTTTATGTTTCAATCAGATTTTGTGTATTTTCTCTATCTGCCAAAGGTATTTATTAGATGTAATATTTATTCTATTGTCTTGGATGAATATTTTATGTTGCTCCTTACTTTTGGTGGTGAAAATGCATCTTAGACAACTGAAATCTACAGTAAAAATATTGTAATTCATTTGGAGTAAGTAATCCTGAGTAATTCACTTATAGCTTCATTTATCTTGTGAAATTTAGTGACAATTCTTTTTAAAATTCCTTCTGCAAACTTTAATAGTTTACATAAATACATTAATTATTGTAAAATGCAATGGCCTAAACCTCCCCTTTCTCCCCGTCCCCCAGAACAATTCTTCTAGTACAATACTCTAATTTTAAAAATATTTGGAAATGTTAAGCAACTTGAGTGTGGTCTTAATATTAGTTACAGGCAGAGTTGAGACTTAGAACCCAAGCCTTTTGGCACCTATTTCTGAACTGGTAATGTGGCTCCAAGAAATTTTTCTCATTACATAAATTAACATAATTAATGTATTAATTTTTGTTAGCAGAAGCTAAATTATATTTCATTCCATGTTTTCCAGGGTCAAAACATTTTTGGACTAGATGTCATTGAAACACCGGAAGGAGACAAGATGCCACAACTGATTGTTCAAAAAGAGTTAGATAGGGAAGAGAAGGATACCTATGTGATGAAAGTAAAGGTTGAAGATGGTGGCTTTCCTCAAAGATCCAGTACTGCTATTTTGCAAGTAAGTGTTGCTGACACAAATGACAACCACCCAGTCTTTAAGGAGGAGGAGATTGAAGTCAGTATACCAGAAAATGCTCCTATAGGTACTTCAGTGACACAGCTCCATGCCACAGATGCTGACATAGGTGAAAATGCCAGGATTCACTTCTATTTCAGCAATCTAGTCTCCAACGTCGCCAAGAGACTATTTCACCTCAACACCACCACTGGACTTATCACAATCAAAGAACCACTGGATAGGGAAGAATCACCAAACCACAAGTTACTGGTTTTGGCAAGTGATGGCGGATCAATGCCAGCAAGAGCAATGGTGCTGGTAAATGTAACAGATGTCAATGATAATGTCCCATCAATTGACATAAGACACATCATAAATCCAATCAATGGCACTATAGTTCTTTCAGAAAATGCTCCACTCAACACCAAAGTTGCACTCATAACTGTGACAGATAAGGATGCTGACCATAATGGTAGGGTGACATGCTTCACAGATCATGAAGTCCCTTTCAGATTAAGGCCAGTCTTCAGTAATCAGTTCCTCCTGGAGACTGCTGCATATCTTGACTATGAGTCCACAAAAGAATATGCCATTAAATTATTGGCCGCAGATGCTGGCACACCTCCTTTGAATCAGTCATCCATGCTTCTCATCAAAGTGAAAGATGAAAACGACAATGCTCCAGTTTTCACCCAACCTTTCATAAGTCTTTCTGTTCCTGAGAATAATTTTCCTGGCTCCCAGTTGACAAAAATAAGTGCAACAGATGCAGACAGTGGGCGTAATGCTGAGATCAATTACCTGCTAGACACTGATGCTCCACCTGAATTCAGCGTGGATCGTCGTACAGGCATTTTGACTGCACTGAAGAAACTCGATAGAGAAAACCAGGAAAAATATTTCTTCACAGCTCTTGCAAAAGATAATGGGGTGCCACCCTTAATATCCAATGTCACAGTCTTTGTGACGGTTCTTGATCAGAATGACAACAGCCCACTTTTCACTCACAATGAATACAACTTCTATGTCCCAGAAAACCTTCCAAGACATGGCACAGTAGGACTAATAACTGTAACCGATCCTGATTATGGAGAGAATTCTGCAGTCACTCTCTCCATTTTAGACGTGAATGATGACTTCACCATTGACCCACAGACTGGTGTCATCCGACCAAATATTTCATTTGATAGAGAAAAACAAGAATCTTACACTTTTTATGTAAAGGCTGAGGATGGTGGTAGGGTATCACGTTCTACAACTGCCAAAGTAACCATAAATGTGGTTGATGTCAATGACAACAAACCAGTTTTTGTTGTCCCTCCTTCCAACTACTCCTATGAATTGGTTCTACCATCTACTAATCCAGGCACAGTGATCTTCAAAGTTGTTGCTATTGACAATGACACTGGCATGAATGCAGAGCTTCGTTACAGCATTGTAGGAGGAAACACAAAAGATCTGTTTACAATTGACGAAACAACAGGCAACATCACACTGCAGGAGAAATGTGTTGCTACAGATCTTGGTTTACACAAACTGATAGTCAAAGCTGAGGACTTAGGACAACCTGATTCTCTCTTCAATGTTGTAACTGTCAATCTGTTTGTGAATGAGTCAGTGACCAATGCTACACTGATTCATGAACTGGTACGCAAAAGCATTGAAACACCAGTGACCCAGAATATTGAGACAGCTGATACATCCTCACCAACCAGTGACTATGTCAAGATCGTGGTTGCCATTGTTGCTGGCACCATAACTGTCGTCTTAGTTATTTTCATTGCTGCTGTAGTAAGATGTCGCCATTCACCACACCTTAAGGCTGCTCAGAAAAACAAGCAGAATTCTGAATGGGCTACTCCAAACCCAGAAAACAGGCAGATGATAATGATGAAGAAAAAGAAGAAGAAGAAGAAGAAGCATGCCCCTAAGAACCTACTGCTTAACTTTGTCACTATCGAAGAAACCAAGGCAGATGATGCTGACAATGATGGAAACAGTGTCACACTAGACCTTCCCATTGAGCTGGAAGAGCAAACCATGGGCAGGTACAACTGGGGCACCACACCTACTACTTTCAAGCCCGACAGCCCTGACTTGGCCCGACACTACAAATCTGCCTCTCCACAGCCTGCCTTCCAGATCCAGCCTGAAACTCCCCTGAATTCAAAGCACCACATCATCCAGGAACTGCCTCTTGATAACACCTTCGTGGCCTGTGATTCCATCTCCAAGTGTTCCTCCAGCAGTTCTGATCCCTACAGCGTTTCTGAGTGCAGCTATCCAGTGACAACTTTCAAGACTCCTGTGTCTGTACACACCAGACCGGTAGGTAATCCAAGTTTCTAACTAAACTTTCTAACTTTATTATTTAAATTATTTTCAGTTGATGTACAACTTTACAGAATCTATTGACTTCAAAGAGAGATCAAGACAATCATATTCTGCATAAGTATCCAAATAGAAATATGGACTCATTTAAGTCTGATAGAAAATCAGAACAAAATGACGGCTGATTGTAGGAAAATTGGGTGCAGAATGTTGCTTATAATAGGGGCAATTTTGTCTGTAGATGGCAGTATGACACTTCTTGCCAGAGAATATACTGGAAAAACACCAAAACAAAGGGTTGTAGCACTGTCCTCAGTACCATTGTGTGCATGAGGATCAGAACAATTTGGGCTAGATACATTACAGTAAAGCTTTTTAGACTCTCATAAGAAGATCTTAATTTTGATGGTGTTGAGAATCCCAGCTTCACGTGGGAGAATCTGTGGCTGCCCAAGGTAATTAAATGGCACCAAAGTATCCTCCCCACCATGCCCCACCACACCTCCAAGTCTTCGCAAAGAAATGTGTCATTTGCAGATTAGGAACTAAAACATTATTCTGGCTCATCAAATTCATATTCACACAATGTAACAAGAATGGGATTAGAAAAATGAAGGCATGCTCACTTTCATCTTCAAGCCAGAGAATGAAATATCTATTAGATCTCCATTTTAGATATCCATCTAAATATTTGCATATTTATGGAAGGTGTTTTGAGCCCTTCATAAAACATTCTTAAAAGATAATGACTTTTGGAAAATGAAATATGTTTGCTTTCTCTAATGGGCAAAAAGGAAATTATGGGCATGTTAAGACATAAGAAATCTGTGAACAATAATTTAAAACCCAATACATTTAAGAAATCAAGAGTTTATACAGTGCCTTTTGTCTGTATTCCACGGAGAAATTAATACAAATATATCTAGAAATTCATAAGTAAATTAAATGATTTAAAGATGCTTATATCCTTAATAAATTTAAGCAATGAAATTTATCTATGTTTTTTCCCCTCGAAGTCATGCCACACGTTGACTTTTTTATTTTGTCTGTGTAACTCTTAAAAAAGTCTTAATCTCAGTTTCAATGAATAAAGTCTTTTGAACACCTATTCAGGCTTAAAAAAATGGTAGCAATGTGACAGTCAAAATAGATTCCCTCTCACCAAAAGTTAGAGATATTAAAGAAATCTGTTGGATTCAAGATAACAGTGTAAATAATTTACCATAATTTTGGAAATGAGTTAAGAATGGAAGTCATTCAAGGATGTGCATAGTTAAATAACATTAACAGTGACATTAACCTTTCTCTCTGAATCATGCGGTGAAGGTAATGTACTAATTCAGTTGTGGGCGCAATTTTTTTTACATAGGTCCACAATTAAATGCTATTGCAAAAGGTAAAATATAATCCTAGTCTCCGTGTAGAGAGTTTCTGTTAGGCTTTGAATGAATTTACAGGGCAGTGATTATTTTTACAGTTCAGATGAGTGTCATGTTTCTCTATGTTGGTGGATGTTTGATGGGCAACAAACGTAAGAGATGTCTAACATCTTCACAAGGTGTGTTTCTGTTTATATTTAAACATTCAAAAGGGCACTCTCATTTTCTAATTATTATCGCTATTCTGCTTATTGGAAACATTTCTCAAAGGGAAAGTGTCTTTTATGAATAACACTTTATGTGTGCTGCATATCCTAATAGCATTTTTTCCTGGGCTTAATTTGTGACTATCTTAAAAAATTATACAAAGGGTGGGATTTGTGAATTACATTTGTAGATCGTCATTTTTAATAGATTGGCTCATGAAGTTAGTTAATAGAGCAAGTTATGGTTTCAAGTATTTGAGAAGATACTGAGATATTTTATGAGCTAGACTAATTTTACTTGAGTATATGAACATACAGTAAGCAAGGCATGGATGAAGGAAGAAAAATGGAAGTATTTTCCAAATATCCTCACCTTTTTTTTTCTTTTTTTATATTTTGTAATTCTTAAAAAGTCAATAAAATGAATAACTTCTTCCTGTGATGGTATTTTATATTGGATAGCTAACAGACTTTTTTCTAAACATAGGACACATGGCTTCATGAATTAGGCAAATCATGAAAAGTAAATGCTAATGAGAATGAGTTATTGGTTATCATTTGGTTTTTACCAACCAAAAGGACTATCTTAGGATCAATGAGTTGTCAAATGACTTATTTGATTTATTTTACATCTTAAAAAAGTAATTATATACTTTATGTCAATGGTTCACAGTTATTTCATATTCATTACTAAATATCTTCTGGACATGAATTGGTGAACTTAGGCAGACTAATATGATACTAAAAATAATTTGAATCTTTACATTTTGTGCTACATTTGCAATGTTCTTTACCCTTTCTATATGCACTTCAATTTGTGATTAGTGCCAGGAGAGGCATTTTATATTCACTGATGTTGCAGAATGCTAACAAGATAAGTGAGCACTGAAAAAAATTATGTTTTTAAAAATTCAAATATAGTAGGTGTCTTCTTTTTAAAGAAACATACGAAATGGGGAAAAGTGTCAGACAATACAATAAAAATTCATTTTTCCTTAATGAAATACTGAGAGTAGAATAAAATATTACTGTTAGCAGAAGGCAGAAATATTCCAATTTATTTTAAACACAGTGAGAAACACATTTCAAAAGGATAATTTAGGGTGATATTTACATTTAGTTAATTACTCACCTGAATAGAAACATGAAAGTGGAGGAATAAAATGGTTCCAGTAAGTTGTAAGATACAAGGGTCTTTATCCAAAATGTTATGTTTTAAAAAGGGAATCAAATACTTTCTGTAGATTGTTTTTCTGGCTCTGGTATTCTAAAAAATTATGGACACATATATTAGATAGGAATGCATCTATTGCATAAAGCCATCTATACCCAGGGAATATGATGTTCCTCTCAGGCATAAATTTCTACATGTATTATGGAAGATATTTTTGTATATATTGTAGTAGAAATGGAAAGCATGAAATTTAAGAAGTTGAGTCTAAATATTACCTTCTTTTAACACTTTTCAGAGCAAGGAGATAGCATTTGGTTGGTATGTCCCTAGAAAAACAATAAGTATAAATAACTATTTTAGAATCAGTTTTGATAATTGTCATATGAAAGAAATAAACTGCCAAAATCAAGTCTTGCTTAACACAGCTCCTCCATTAATAGGTTGTGAAGACTATACATTTGAAAAATAGAGAGGAGAATAAAAAGAAAGCATCATTTTTGGGGAGGGGGCTTCTATAAACCAGTCACTTAAGATATGTATTTGAGGTATATCATTTCCCCAAAACAAACAAACAAAAGCTTTATGAATTTCTGTGATTTGAGTTGAAATAGCATTGCAATTTTGGAAATGAGTAGAAAAGAATGGTGAAAGGTTTGGGTAGTTATAATTCATGGATGAAACCAAGCTGTAGATATGATATATGGATTCAAAATGATAATATCAGTCTGAGTTAGCTTGGAATAGGATTGGCATTCACTACTGTTAAATTCAGTAACTTTGATTCTGTGCATCTATATTTTGGTAATGTTAATTTTAACTATGTAGCATGCTTGGCAAAAAAGACTCCTAGAATACAGCCATCTCATTTTGATAACATGTTATTTTTCTTGTCCTAGACTGATTCCAGGACATCAACTATTGAAATCTGCAGTGAGATATAACTTTCTAGGAACAACATAATTCTTTTCCCCTTCCAAAAAATTTCAATGATTTGTGATTTCAAAATTTGGCTAACATCATTAATTTTGTAATCTGGATTTCCCATTATAATAGCAAGCAAAACAAAAACCACATTGAAAATGATGTCCCAGTGAACCTTGTGCTTTCATTAGCTGTAATCTGGCAATGGAAATCTAAAATTTATGGAAGAAACAGTATAGTATAATAACAGAGTTCTATCATGTTGCTTCTCTGTTTTCTTGCTCTGAATGTCAACAACTGTGATGTAATATAATGCGATCTGGATGTACACACCGATGGTTAATATATCAATCTTGAAACATGGAATTACTTGCCCTGTGTGATTACTGAGGAGTTTAAACATCATCTCTGTGAGTTTGGAAGTGAAGCTGAACTATCCAAGCTACCCTTTGAAAGGTATTCAGGACAAGAGTTTTTTTTAAGACCCCCAAAACAAAGAAATGAACAAAACCAAAAAATCTTTAGTGCAGTGTTTTAAAAATATTCACTAACATAGTGTTGCTGAGAAAATCATAATTACCCACTACTCTGCTTAAAAGTTGGATTATAGAAAATAATCATACTGGGTTTTCATGTTGATTTTAATCATGTTGTTCCACTACTTTAATCATTAAAAATTATTTTTAT
>NW_012148119.1:618322-618826 GCF_000956105.1 Propithecus coquereli | reverse complement strand
ATGCAGGATTTTTTACATGTATTGAAGATTGACTTATTTATTATACATATCGTTTATTTTTATAGATGTATGATTGGACAAATCCATGTAATAACATAGCTTGATTAGTTGATAGTGTAATACAGAGGCATGCTACTTATCTCCACCATGAGACTCACTTGCCCTCAAGGAAAATAGAATTTAAAAGAATGCCATCTAAGTGTTTGCCAAAAGTTCCCTTAGAACAAATAACCTAGTTATGTAATTATTTCCAAGAATTCTCATAACTGACTGTTTTGCCTGTTCCATATTCTCTAGATATTATCAATTGAAATTGCTCTAATTTTCCCTTTTTGGCAGTTAATTGTATTTAATTATCCACACAATCACAGGAATATCCAATTAGTAATAAACTTTGTGTGAAGCGAAAAAAAATCACATTTCATTAGGCTACAGATAGTCAAATTTGCATAATAGTGAAAATGAAGTATTTCAATGGATTCTCTAGAAATATTTGCACTTTTC
>NW_012148119.1:617024-618272 GCF_000956105.1 Propithecus coquereli | reverse complement strand
TAAATATATATCATTACTTTGAATAATTTGCCCTTTAAAATTAACTCACTTTTCACAATAGACCGACTAACTCATTTCCTACACAAATGAGTAAATGCCTCAAATTGGTTGTACATTATATTTTATTGAGGAAGGAATGACATATTCCAGTTTTACTCTATGTTCTTTAAACTGTTTATGACCAACTAACACTACTAACAGAATTTTTTTAAAAGAATTCTTGATTTCTTAGGATAAAAAGGGAGTATAAAGGACCCTTATAATCACTGCATAACATATGCTTCCTTGATTTTCATTCAAATGCTTGATTTTGTATCATTTTATCTTGAAAAGTGTGAATAGTATTTGGTCTGTTATGTATGTACATTAAAATTAGTGTATTATTTGAAGTGTTCTTTGATGTAAAGATATTTAGAAGTTTATGCTCTATTTAGCATTTTAAATTAATGTAATTCTTGGATGTTTAATATATAGGTAATATTTTAAACAAGTTTCAGTTAAAATTTAGTGGTCCCATTGACCCAATACAGAATCCCTTGT
Source organism: Propithecus coquereli (assembly GCF_000956105.1). Taxonomy (NCBI): domain Eukaryota; kingdom Metazoa; phylum Chordata; class Mammalia; order Primates; family Indriidae; genus Propithecus; species Propithecus coquereli. The sequence goes on along the minus strand of NW_012148119.1, from coordinate 617,732 downwards.
ACCTCCAATAATGTCAAGTTCCTTGAACATACCTGCTATCTGTTGGTTTAAACATTATTTAGTCGGTTACAATGACTGTCAGTGTAACTACTTTTACTGGCAATGAGAAATGTTACAATATTATATTACATACTTACAGACAACAGTTGCAGAGCCATGCTGGAAATTAAAATTTACCTTTGTACAAGTTATTCACGTAGAACAACTTTAGTTCCTCCTCATTTCTTCTTGATAAATTAATTATTTCAGCTTAATTCAAATCATTCCAAGGAATGTCAAAATCGAACCAATTTAATATAGCGCTAAAATCAGTGCCCTGCAAGTATAAAGATACACTAAAAGTGAGGGTTTCCAAAATCTCAATTTAATTTTAAATAAAATGATGAAGCCCAAGAAAGTGAATCAGGAGTTCAAATGTCCCATAACAAACTACCATGTCTTTATGACCATTGCATATGTAATTATATAAATGTGTTTTAAATGCTTGTGTCCTAATTACCCTGGTCTCTCCTTTTCTTCACACTGTGAACTAAGGAGAAAACCTCATTTTTCTTCAGTGACCCTTTCCTTAGTAACTGTAATGAGAAAAACTCCTAATCACTTTTTTTGTGTGTATGAAGACGAAAATGTCTTGAACTAGTTATCCAGAATCCCTTAAAAAACATTTTTCAATGGTTTTATGAGTGTTGTCTTTTTAGAAGATGAAAA
>NW_012148119.1:611200-613899 GCF_000956105.1 Propithecus coquereli | reverse complement strand
CGAGGCTGTGCACACATTTACTTCAAAATGCACACGAATTTTATAAATGATAAAGAACATACAATTAAGACTTCTTAGGTGTGAGACTTGAAAGATAAACATGACAAACTCATGTCTAGAAATTAATACACCTAATTTTGTGTTTAGAGGACAATTCGAATTAACTTGATGTTTAATTCTAATATAATGAGATTAAAATGGGTTAGTGTATGTATAAGCACACGTTTGCATATATGTGTGCATGTTTAAGTTTATAGCAGAAAAAACAGAATATAAACTTCAACCTAAAGACAACTTGTTCAAAGATTGATTATACATTTACATTTACAATGTTATTGTTTCCCTTTATACTGTTATGCCTCACTTCCAAACTATAATCATCCTGTACCCCCACATCATCCTATATATCATCTTTCATTCAGTAAAATTCCCGTCATATTCAGTGCATTCTGAATATGTCCTCATGTGTTTTTTTTCCTTTTAATCAAATTATTTGGCTCTAATGTAACTGCAGTACTTCTCATCATAAAGTTTCCTTGTTTTCTGAGTGATCACAGATCCAATGATATTACGGTGTATATGAAAATAATTAAAATATTTGTTGTCTAAGTACCAGTATAGGTTTTGCTTCTCCTGCATACACACATAAAAAAAGATAAATTTGCCTTCAATAATAGTCAACTTCTGCTCAGTTGGTATAACTAAAGCAAATCCAAATAAAAGCCCATTAAAACAATCCTCTTTATTTTGCATTAATACCTTACTTAATTTTAATGCCTACGAGAACAAAAAAGAGATAAGTAGTTCTCTGTTAGTGCTCTGTATGGTGTAAGATTTGCAGTCTTATATGCCTGCAACTTCATGGGTTTTATTTATGTTTTTATCAAAAAGCTATGGTATGGATTTACCGTAATCATATACACGCACATATACCTACCACCATAATCTATATACGCACACATACATTTTTATAAACAGCTCAGTGTGGACTATGGATTGACATAAATCATAGGAATATTTATGAGGATAGGCCCAATTTTCCTATTGGGCGATATGTACGATTTATTATCATTTCTGTTTTTGAGTGGAGATAGTAATAAGAACAGCAATTGAAGAAAAACAGTGTAATATTAAAATTATGAAGATTTAAAATACAAGAGGATTCACAATAGTCACTTTAAAATTTTTGTTTTTCTTTGTACTTTATAAGTGTAATTTTTTAAAAAAAAAGAACAAGTTTTTGTGTGAATATATTAGAATGAATATTATAGAGCATTGTTCAACTGGAATACGTGTAGAAGATACTAACACTTGGTTGTATTTGATGTAATTTCAGTGCATTCAGTGTGTGTAACCTGTATTAAGTTAAATACCTATAAATAAAGTTGTTTCTTCATTGCAATACCACATCTTCTGATATTTTTTGAAGCGCTTGTTGTCAGCAGGGACTACCAATTTCATTAACATCATCGAGAATCCTAAAATATTTTTGGTGCAATAATATCTTACATTCTTCATGGTATAACTCATTATCTGTGTCGTACTAACCAGAACTTCATATATTGGCATTCCTATTCACCACCATTGTGAGGTAACTGATCTTTTTCAATTAACTCAAAGCAATGAAGTAGATTAAAGTAAATAATGTTTACTAAAGTTTAATTTTGTGCATTTTATTGTACTCAAATTCTTTGAATATTGGTAATATGATGTTATTTATTAGCCATTGTATTTCATAAAACATGCTAGATAATGGAGTTTACCATGAATTCAAACAAGATTAGTTAAATATTTCTCAAACTCCAACTGTAAGGCAACGTGGAGGATGTCAGCGGTTAGGGTGAGGGTTGGGATATAGTGGGATGACAACTGAGGTTCTCCTCTGGTTGCTATTGGTGTAAAAAGCCCCCTGCCTATGGAGTCAAAATACAACTATGTTAAAATAAACGTTCATTTTTTTCTGTGCAGAAAATCCCTGAGTATATCAGGTTTTTGAAAAAAGTAAAAGCAAAAGCACATCAAAGTGACAAAATACAAAAATTTGGTTTTTATTACAATAATAATTAGGAGTGTGTGTGTGTGTGTGTGTGTGTGTGTGTGTGTGTGTGCGTGTGTGTGTAAGTGTTTGAATATTGCTAGTAAATCACTTTGCAAGTATGTATTGGGTATAAGCACACATGTACCTAACCCATTTGAGGAAGTATCTTAAAATCAGTGACACTTTTCTCAGTCACATCGAAGCAGCAACTAAATCCTGTTGACAATACCTCTAAAATACTTCTGACATTGGTCCCCTTGCCACTTCTTTTTTTCAGGTCCTCATCATAAATTACCTGTTTCACTACTATCAGGTTGTCTTACTTCCTACTTTCATCTGTCCAATTTTCTACCCTGTATCCAGCATATTCTTTCTGAAACACAGATCAGATCAAGTGAAGCCTATGACAAGAGCTTCTAAGTCTTTCCCCATTGCATCTAGAATAAAGCTTCAATTGCTGTATTTTTCAAAGGAGTTTGCAATCTTAATCAGGTCTGCGTGTTCATCCTATCTCTTACCACTCCACGCACCCCATGTTTTTGTCACTTTGTCTACTACCTCCTGTTCCCTGACCATGCCATGCACTTTGATGCCTCCATAAATCTGCACAATTTGCCAGAACTATATTGAGTACTTGCTTTGGTTAAGATACTGCTGTGGG
>NW_012148119.1:606112-607210 GCF_000956105.1 Propithecus coquereli | reverse complement strand
TAACTGTATACCAAATCTGCATTAACTCTATTCCTACCTCAACTATCTTTGTGCTTGTATGTGAAATTTCAAATTTCATGGTGCATTTTTGGTTTCATGGAGAAAAATACCATATCTCTTCTGGTATGAAATCCCAAGAGAAAACTCTGAAAATAGACTTGTACACATACTCTGTCTTCCTTACGTTACTGTGGTATGTGGGATGTATTAGAACATCAGATTGGCTACCACATATGGGCATGGAAAATATTGGACATACCAAAAACTAGAGACTTGTTTTCTTAACAGTAAAAGAAACACGCTGTAGGTCAGGCCTCCTTACTCTCTGGGCAACCTTTGTGACCCTATGTGCACACAGAAACATGTACTTTGTCTCTTATCTAATCTCTGTTAATCCAACAGAAGAAAAAGCTTTGGTCACCAAACACTTTCTGGATAAGGTGACCCCTTTTACCCTGGGAAACGGTTCTCTGACCATGCTCCCTTATAATACATTTTTCTCAATCTTTCCTAGCAATCAATATCACTCTCTGATATACTTCAGTCAAATCACCCGAACATTCTCATTCCCTGAGCAGTGGTCATTGTAGTCGTCACACCATAGATATGCACTGTGTGGAGAGTAAAGTTTATTTACCCATATCACCTGCTATTCTGAAAATACATTTTTCACATTTAGAGAAGTGTAGTTTGTATAGCTGGCTAAAGCATTAAGGTGGTTAAGTCTTGAGAAAAAGAGGTTGAGACAGGGAGAGGGTCTAGTGCTGAAAACATCAAAAGCCTAACAGGAAAAAAGAAATAGTAGGATCCAAAAGGTTAAAACCATGGATTCTGTCTAACATTTCCTCAGTTCCATCAACCTTTATCTTTCTTAGTTTGCCTCTCCCTAGTAATGCCTAGTATTGACCCTTGTAGAAGTGATCATTCCTGAAGATTCACATATTCATTCCCCAAAACATCACCCCTTCTGTCTTCTCTGGCAGAAATATCAAATAATCATATGTAGTCCCCCTGAGGTTTCCCCTTGCCCAGAGAAATATAACAGTCCAGAGATCTCCATATAGATTCCAATTCCATACAGATTTATATAACACTAAT
>NW_012148119.1:595771-596097 GCF_000956105.1 Propithecus coquereli | reverse complement strand
TTAATAAAATTCAGTATATTGAAATATTTGTTTTCTGTGCTGGCCATAAGCAGTTAAACTATCTAATAAACAATTCTATTTTCAAGATTATCCAGCATTTTCTCATTTTCAAAAAGTTTAAAGAGGACTTCACATTGCTCCTCTATTAGAACAAGACAAACAACCTGAATCATCACTGTCTCAGTATATTAACCACTTTGATAAAAGTAACCTTTTATTTAATCACTGTCTAGACCAGTGATTCACAAAACTGGCTGTGCAGTAAAATTGCATGTGGAGGTCAGAATCTATCCCATTAGATTCTGATAGTGTAGGTCTGAGTCGAA
>NW_012148119.1:594452-595721 GCF_000956105.1 Propithecus coquereli | reverse complement strand
TTCATTTGGGAAGCTATTGCAATTAGCAGATATTTGTCACGGGGTATAATTCCCTATAAATAGGCCAGTTGTAAAAATGCAAATAGCATAGACAAGGACATTTTTCCTCTTCCATCTATCCCCATTCCACTCCGAATATATGAACCTTGGGACAAACTTTGAACATAATGGCTATTCAAAAAGTGTTTAATTGAACTTTCTGCAGCACTTTCTGTTTCAAGCCCCACCTCTTATTTCCATTCTGTCTTTGCAATATTTAAAACATAATGTGATTCTAATATTCTGCAGTTTGGTATACCACAAGATGAGTTTGACAGAAAAGGGTATATATGTGTATCACCAAATCTAAATGTAAAGTAATTTCTACATCAGTTTATAATAAAAATGAGTATTTTAATACATTCCATATAGTTAACAATTTCTAATTAGTCTCATTAGATACATTGGTAATAACCAGAAATATATATCAAATATGGATCACCAGATATCTATAAAAGTTATTGAAAGTCACTAATTCAAGTGCAATATGAATTGTCATTTTAGTCATTTAGAATTACTAACTTTTGATTACATAGCAGAAATTGGAAGAATATTTTCTTTCTGGATTGTGCTTCCTAATTGAACTATTCAATTTATATGTAGCAATTGAAACGGTAATTTTTAATTTTGCCTAATATATAGTATACAATACCATACAATATATTTGGTTCCAAATAAGCAAGATTCAGCACTTATTTAGGAAGCCACATTAACTCCTTATGATTGCTTAGGGAACATACATCAAATGCCTATGCTACATTAAGTTCTGAAAATAAGGTACTTCTTTGTAAAAAGAAGGAAAGGAAGGAAGAATTAATTCAAGGAAAATTTTGTGAGTGCCTGCTAAGCCAGGCATAGTGCTAGACACACTGGGCAGCAAGGTGTGGTGGGACATGATGGAGCTTTAGAGTCAGATAAACATTTTCTTCAAATCTGGATTTGTAGATTTTAGGTACATGGTCTTTATCCTCTTTGAACCTTAGGATCTTCATCTTTCCTGTGATATCAAGATGTCAAATTAACAGGATTGTAAATAAGGATTAAATGAGATAACACATAAAAATGTGCATAGCATAGCATAAAATAGACACTAAATTTAGATTTTCTTCTACTTTGATGAAGTCATCTAATCTTCTTATGATATTGTGAACTAGATATTATTGGTATCATACCCATTTTAAAGATTAAAAAACAAAAAAACTGGGTCTCAGCTTCAATAATTTGCCCAAT
>NW_012148119.1:581777-582227 GCF_000956105.1 Propithecus coquereli | reverse complement strand
GACATTTCATACTTAATAACCTAATCAATCAGACTTAAATTCCATTGATTAAAAATTACAGGTGCATTCTTACAATTTCAGGTATCATTATAACATTATAATCATTAGAAATTTTATAATTACAGAGGAGGAATAGAGCTTATAGTTGAAAGGAAAAAATCCCACATATATAAAAATGCAGCTTGTTAGACCCACCCCAAAAATGTATGCAGAAAGTGGAAGGGGCAATATAGACTATGTAATAGCAAGCAGACCTGGAAATAGGGTTTATGAGACACTAGTCAAATCTACTGTTAACCAACTTCAGTAATTTTTCCGAGACACTGACTTGCCTCCTCAATTCATATCATTTAATTCACCTTCATTTTACCAGTAATAATTGCAAAAGACATACATAAACATACATGCGTACACACAAACACATACGCACTTGATGCCAAATAACTTAGT
>NW_012148119.1:577559-579717 GCF_000956105.1 Propithecus coquereli | reverse complement strand
TCAGCATATATCATATAGTAGGTTGGATGAATGATATTCCATCAGTGGGATGCTAAACTTCTTGATGTCTCCAAGCATCCAAATTTTTTTTATGTACTATAGAAACACGAAATATAATTTTCAAATGTTTTTAGCATTACCTAGGCAGAGTATAGAATCATATGTTTTGTAATATGATTTGAGATACTTGATTACATGTAAACTATGAGTTTCTCTGGTAACACTCTTTAACCAAAATTACATAAAATTGTATTAGATGAACATATTTTATCATGTACTTTGAAATGTTCATTTCATTTTATGAAATTCTAATGCTATAGAACATTTCTGTTTAAAAAAATCTGCTTGATTTTTTTCTTGCTTATTTTCCTGAGTTCTATATCGATTCTAGTTATCAGCCCTTTATCAGATATGTAGCATGGAAATATTTTCTCCAATTCTATAGGTTGTCTGTTTGCTCTTGTGATAGTTTCCTTGGCTGTGCAGAAGCTTTTTAATTTGATCAGGTGCCATTTATTTAATTTTGTTGTTTCTGTGATTGCCTTTGGAGTCTTCTTCATAAATTCTTTAGGCTAATATTTGTAAGAGTTTTTCCAACATTTTCTTCTAGAATTCTTATAGTTTCATGCCTTAGGTTTAATTCTGTTATCCACCATGAGTTGATTTTTGTGAGACGTGAAAGGTGTGGATCTTGTTTCAGTCTTCTACATGTGGCTATCCAATTTTCCCAGCACCATTTGTTGAATAAGGATTCTTTTCCCAAGTGTATATTTTTATCTGTTTTGTCAAAGATCAGATGGCAATATGAGGGTGATTTTATATCTGAGTTCTCAGTTCTGTTTCATTGGTCTACATCTCTGTTCCTGTGCCAGCACCATGGTGTTTTAGTTATTCTACCCTTGTCGTAGAGCTTGAAGTCTGGTAAATTGATGCCTCCCAATTTGTCCTTTTTGCTTAAGATTTCTTTTGCTATATGGGGTCTTCTCTGGTTCCATACAAAGAGTAGAATTATTTTTTCTAGATCTGTGAACAATGATGTTGGTATTTTAATAGGGATTGCATTGAATCTGTAGATCACTTTGAATAGTATAGACATTTTATCAATGTTGATTCTGCCAACCCCTGAGCATGGCACAGTTTTCCACCTGTTTATATCCTCTGATATTTCCTTCCTCAGTGTTTCCTAGTTCTCATCATAGAGGTCTTTTACCTCCATAGCTAAATATATTCCTAGGTATTCTATTTTCTTTGTTGCTATTGTGAAGGGTATTGAGTCTTCGATTTGGTTCTCAGTTTGAGTGTTGTTGGCATATAGGAATGCTACTAATTTCTGTACATTGATTTTGTCACCTGAGACTTTGCTGAATTTGTTTATCAATTCCGGTAGTCTCATGGCAGAATCTTTGGGGTTTTTTAGATACAAGATCATATCATCAACCCTATCAACCACGCTATCAAAAAGTGGGCAAAGGACATGAATAGACACTTTTCAAAAGAAGATAGACTAACGGCCTACAAACATGAAAAAATGCTCAACATCTCTAATCATCAGGGAAATGCAAATCAAAACCACAATGAGATATCACTTAACTCCAGAGACAATGGCCTTTATCAAAAAGTCCCAAAACAATAAATGTTGGTGTGGATGCGGTGAGATAGGAACACTCATACATTGCTGTTGGGACAGCAAACTGATACAACCTCTGCATAAAGTAATACAGAGATAGTTCAAACAGCTACATGTATAACTACCATTTGATCCAGCAATCCCACCACTGGGCATCTATCCAAAGGAAAAAAGGACATTCTATAAAAAAGACATCTGCACTAGAATGATTATAGCAGCACAATTCACAATTGCAAAGATGTATAAACCCAAGTGCCCATGAATACATGAATGGATTAATAAAATGTGGTATATATATACCATGGAGTTCTACTCAGCCACAAAAACAATGGGGATCTAGCACCTCTTGCATTATCCTGGATACAGCTGGAACCCATTCTACGAAGTGAAGTAACACAAGAATGGAAAATCAAGCACCACATGTACTCACCATCAAATTGATATTAACTGATCAACACTTATGCGTACATATAGTAGTAACATTCACCCAGTGTCAGGCAGGTGGGAGAGGGGAGGAAGGGTTGGGTATAT
>NW_012148119.1:574631-575781 GCF_000956105.1 Propithecus coquereli | reverse complement strand
AATTATGTTAATTATTTACAGGTAGGAGTCCAAAAGCATGACAGTCATATAGTCACGATACATTCATCTGTATGAAGAAAGAAAGTTAATTTGGGGTAGCTACATATGTTTCATTTTTGTTAAAATGTGTTGGTGTGTTTGTTTATTTATTTCATTCAGAGAAATTTAATCATAAACTTAATGGGTTTCTGATATCACTGATTTAGTACTAAAAAATAGCAATAGCTGTTGGTGGCAAACATTGGTCTCCATCTTTATAGCCACTAAAGTCCCAAGTTCTCTTGATTCTAACTCCAAAATAGCTCATGTGTTTCCATTACCAGTACTACCACATTAATTCAGGACTCAGTTTTCTTATTTTTGTTTTTTTGTAAATTTTTTTGTACGGAAGTAAAATATACACTTTCATTACTTTTCACCTTAACTATTAAAATGATTTCCTAAATGGTTTCCCTGGCTCCAAGATGTCTCATCTTCAGCCTATCCAACCAATTGGTGTCAGAATTTTCCTATATTTCAATAATGTCAACCTTTTCTCCGAACTTCGTATCATTTACTGAAGAGGGTCCAAACTTCCTTGTCTTGTGACTAAGATCCTCCATGATCTGGCTCCTAGTTGAAATTTCCAACTCAATTCTCAAAATTACCATGTGTTCTATAACACAAAACCTAACTAATAGATGTAGTCTATAAAGTATGTTCAATCTAGAGATAAATTAAAATTAAAATTACTTACCAAGTTTTTCCTATAGAAGTTATAGATTTTAGAATTTGAGTCTAGGATTGCAACAGATAATTAATTAATTTCCATAGATTTAGGGGGTTCAAATTGTTTTCTGTTACATGGATGAATGTATAATGGTAAAGTCTGGGCTTTTAGTGTACCTGTCCCCTCAATAGTGTACCTTGTACCCCGTAGGTCATTTTTCATCCTTCTTACTCCTTCCATCCTTCCCCTTCTGAGTCTCCAATGTCTGTCACTCTACAACAACTAATTTATAACAAAAAATTTTAAGACATTTGTAATCTTTAAGCTGTATGATGCAATAACAATTTGAGGCAGCACATTTATTTCATAATAGTATTGCATATTCAAAAATCTTGGCACATTGCACAAAGAAGGAGATAAATCATATAATTTAAACTTATG
>NW_012148119.1:569810-574351 GCF_000956105.1 Propithecus coquereli | reverse complement strand
TTGTTGTAGATTATTAAATTCAAAATTATAGTTTGCCTTGGCATCATATATTTTTTTTTAGATTTTTTTCATTATTCTTTGATGTATTAGCAAATATAGGAACATAAAAATCAAATAAAATGTTTGTTCCTAAACTTACCTTGTGTGGAGAAGGAGGTATGTTTTGGATGTTATTGAGCATAGAACCTTGGCCCAGAGACCTGGTCTTTCAATAAGGAGAGTCACCATTAATGTCTGGAGTTAGATGTTTGGCAGAGAGTTGCCTTGAGACATTTGATTAATTAATTCTTAGATATATTTAAAGCTAAATTTGTTGATTCATTCATAATTGTTAATCAGAGTTAATCACTTCTCTGCTCTGATTTTTTTTTTTTTTTTACTATTTACTTACCTTTTATTCAATTGCTTTTGTTGTGATATATTGTTACCACATTTTAGTCAGCTTTTGGGTCTTCTCAAGGAAATTACTAGTTAGTAAATAGTCACTCTTAAGTCTCCTTATAATTGTGTGTGTGTGCATGTGTGTGTCTGAGGAGTTGGGGTGGAGTTAAGGGACATGTCATTGTTATTATTCTTCTAATGATTACTGTTGCTTAAAATTTCAGTGTGTATGGCACCACACTTGTCCTTAATTTGGAGGGTTGTATGCAAAAGAGAGCATTGTATTTAGAGCCTATTAAGATTGGTTTTAGATCTCACTCTGGCACTAAGAGCACTGTGAATTTGGTCAAGTCTTTTAATCTCCTAGACTGAGGTTGCTTTCTTGAGGAGAAAAGTGTTTTTTAATATTTATTGTAACTTTTCACTCTGTTATTTTGATCTTGAAGAGATCAAGTATAAAAAAGTTTTTGCATTTACTCTGTGATAGATAGCACAAGCAGAATGCCATATATTTTTAATTGAAATTCTGTTTAAAATGCTTATCTTAAGCATAATTTTTCCAACACAGTGTATATGTGCTAATCTTTCACGAATAATATAAGTCTATTTAGCACCTAAATATTGGAAGATAAGAGGAGGATGACATCTAGATAATGATAGATAATTATGCACAAACAATCAGTACGATGCGCACCCCCAGGGGAATGGACACACTTGAAGCTTGGACTTAGGGGGGAGGGAGGGTAAGGGCATCATACGTAACCTAATCATCTGTACCCCCATAACATGCTGAAATAAAAAAAAAAGAAAAAAAAAGATAATTATGATCAACATGTAGTTGATCAAGCGACATTCCACTGGGTCTGAAATCTGTTTGGAGAATATTGCTATGGTGATATTATTGCAAAAAAATATTTGCTCACATTTTGAACTAATGGTGGATTTTCCACTTTTAATCAAGGAAAGTTCTCAATTACCTAAGGGATTTTTTTGCTTTATAAAACCTCCTGGTAAATCAAACTGATTTTTATGGATCCATGTATGCAATTTTCTTTTTAAAAGTTATCATGGGCACATGACAAATGCATCTTCAAACAACCTCTGGTGTTCTGGATCTCTCTCTTTTAAAATACCATGAAGAATTCTAATCCACAGAATAGAATTCAGGACAATATAAACGGAAGCGAAATGCATGTGCCAGCAGTACTTCCCACTGGGACAGCCTACATAGGATATCACCCACAGGAGGGGATACGTACCCTGCAGGGAGATGGAAAAAAAATGAAAGCCATAAAATTAAGGAATACAGAGAAACAGATTACTGTTTAATTCAGTAGGGGGTCTGTGATTCACCACTGCTCAGGTGCAGATGAAAACTACTCAGGTCAGAACCAAGTTGTTTCAGTAAGAGACAGCACTATAAATAATGAGCTGTTCTCTGGTGAGTCAATCACTACCAACTGCCTGTTTAAAATGTCAGAGCTGTCAAGGTCAGTTGGTGTTCACTTGATGGCAGCACTGACCTAGTGTCACTTACACACACGGTCTATAAATTAAATTTTAAGTCTCAAAAAAGAATTAGCTTTGTTTCTAGAGACAATATTTGAATCGATAATGTTTCGGGCACTGCAGTAAGAATGATGTGAGTTGATTCAAGTTTACAAGGCTGAGACAATTATCCATTAAAGCAATTACATTAACACGTCAGACTGGTTAGAAATCAATACTGAGGCAGAGTCAGAAAATTTGCATATTTTTTCTCTGTCCTTACGTCCTCACCAAAGCTTTTGGAAATTGTTGTTTTCATTGCACTTTACACTCCACAACCAGGACATAAAGAGTGAGATACTGAGAAAAAGAGAGCCCTACCAGGAAGAGAAAGAAACAAGCATTAGAAAGAAAAAGAATGAAGTTTGAATTTGATAGAAATTACTAGTAAATATTAAAGGAACGAAGTATGATTCCTCTGAAAGAACTTGATACCCATTCCTTGCGACTTGCTTAAATTAACTTTCAGGTACTTTTCAAATAGATAACTGATGGGAACTCAGCATGTTGAAAATTTGCTTAGTTACACATTCAACAAGCCTGACGGACTGTTTTCATTATTTTTGCCCTTTAAGGAGTAAGTGTAGAGTAACACTAATTAAAAGCTTTTCTACTGAATAATCCATGTGCATCACCTTCCAGAATTTAGCTTAAGGGGCCTGCATTGACAAAAACACATTTTATTCCCTTCGCTTAATTTCATTAGTGGGACTTTATTTTGACTTTCTGGGAACATTTAGATTTTCCTCCAGAGCATGTTGCAGCACAGAATGATTAGCAGAGCATTTGAAGTAACCACAGCTCAGGGATAATGGGAATGATCCCTATAGCACTGTGCAAACACTGGGGCCATTTATAGATGTTCTGCGCAATGGTGGATAAAATAGGGCTGCACTATACTGTACCAAAGGCATTTTCTCTAGAGTCCTGGATAAGTCCCTTCTATGCTAAATAATTCAAACATACATTTTGCATTCAGTAAACAGCTGAAAACAAAAGGCAATGAAGTTTTAAAAAGGAGTTTTGCTCAGTCAGTATATTGTTTTCAATTTAAAAAGGGAGGCAAATATGTAAAATGATCCCAAATTGCCTACTCAATTGCTAGGGAGTAAGAGTAAAGGCAGAGAAATCTGGCACTCTACACACACACACACACACACACACACACGCACACACACAAATAAACAAGATTTGTGTCTTTATTGTTGTTATAATTTGTTTATAATGCTTTCTTGACAACTGAGACAGCACAGCATATACTGCATTTATGATTTACACTTTGCATGAAGATAACTGTGATGAGAAAAAATATATTTATTTAGAAAAAGTCCCTGAATTTAGCTTGCTTTCCTCTTAATTTTTTATCCCACTAACTATAATTTTACTGTTATGTTAATATGTTCATAATTTGAAAAATTCTAAGTCTTAAGAAATCTTGGAATCATGTGAATTCCTTTTTACTTGCTCATTAGCAGACACATAATTTTAGGTAAACCTCAATTGGGATCCATAAAACCAGTTGTACTAACTAGTCTATAATTTCATAATCTGAGTGAGTGTTCTCAGAAAGCACACAGTTCAAAACCTCTAGATCTACAAATGCCTTTGGCTATATGGCTTTCCGGACAGAGTCAAAATATTACCCAAAAATGTACTAATAACATTTGCCACAAAGCCTCCAGTGATGATTGGTTTGTGGATGAATTTCCAAATACCACTTTGCCTGCAGAGCGTCCTTATAAAGATTTGATCCCCTTTCATTTCTTAAAGAAGAATTAATTTTTTAGAGCACTTTTAGATTCACAGCAAAATTGAGAAGGATTTACAGAGATATCCCACATAACCCCTGAGCCCACATATGCATAGCCGTCCCCATATCAACATTCTCCACCAGAGTGACACATCTGTGACAATTGATGAACTTATATTTACACATCCATATCACCAAAAGTCCATAGTTTACATTAGGATTCGCTCTTGTTGTACATTCTGTGGATTTGGAAAAATTTATAATGACAAATATCCACCATTATAGTATCTATAGAGTAGTTTTATTACCCTAAAAATCCTCCATGCTCTGCCTGTTCATCTTTCCCCCCTTGACCCCCTGGCAAACACTGATCTTTTTACTGTGCCCATAGTATTGCCTTTTCCGGAATGTCATATAACCATATCGTATATAATCATATGGTATATAGCATTTTCAGATTGGCTTCTTTCACTTAGTAATATGCATTTAAGTTTCCTCCATGTTTTTTCATGGCTTTTGCTTTTCACAGTTCATTTCTGTGAGCTATGATATTCCATTTATGGATCTACCACCATTTATTTATCCATTCACTTACTGAAGGACATCTTGGTTGCTTCCAAGTTTTGGCAAATATGAGTAAAGTTGCTATATAAACATCCATTTGCAGGGTTTTGTGTGCACATAAGTGTTCAACTCATTTGAGTAGATACCAAGGAATGCTATTACTGAGTGGTATGGTTAATATCAGGTCTAGTTTTATAAAAAACTGTCAAATTGTCTTTCAAAGTGGGTGTAGATCCCCTTTCATTTTGAAGATGGCAGCACATAATATCTCAGCCACTTTACAGATCAGTGTTTTTTT
>NW_012148119.1:566898-568815 GCF_000956105.1 Propithecus coquereli | reverse complement strand
GGGTTCCATAGTTTACTAGGGGAGTATTAATAGTCTGTCTAATGCTAAAAGTAGACAGTCTAATTTATAATCCAAAAGTAGACAGTCTAATTTGTCGTCCAAAAAATAGCCAGATAAAAGTTCATATATTTCTCTACACCTATTTTTCAGTTAAAAAAAAACGTTGAGACAGACACCTAGCCTGGAAATTAAGTTTCAAAGTTTATTCTAGTGATTCCCCTTATCTGTACTTACTACTGACAGCAGGCTGTGAATATGTTCCTGACTGCTGCGAGGTAACACTTCCTTCACCATGCATATAAAAAAGACTGAGCTATTTATCTTGGGGTTTTGTAAAATGAACAATCTAATCAAATTCGGCTCTTGTGGTTTTTATTCTTTATAGGCACCCATAGTAAAAATATAATCTTATATCATGCTGAGGAGCATCATTTATTCATATATATTATAAAAAGAAGTGGTTCCTTTGAATAAAGAAGATGTTTTAAAAGCTCTATTAAATTTATCAGACATGATGAGATATACAAATAATTACTGTAAATGAAGAAATAAATTTGAAGCCTAAATCGAATGCAAATATTACTGTGAGAGGAAGGAAATAAGGACTTTATTACATTTATTTAACTTTAAATTTAACAGGAGTTTGCCCAGACAGCACACTTTCAGATACCTTCAAATTATAATTCAACAATTAGTGGTTTGGTATGTGAGCAAATTTCTTTATAGAGGGAAATTAATAACTGGTGTAGCCTAGCTGAGAACGTAAATGTCATGGGTAAGAGTTCATAATGAATAATACATGTCCCGAAAATGATACAGATGGATTTTGATTTTTTTCAAGTGTTTTGATCTGATATAATATCCTTACAAATCACATTATATAGAATATTTTCAATTTATGGAATTCACTGTTTTAGGATATCATAGAATTAATCAAATGCTATGGGTAGATTAGGGGAACAGATGAATTGCATAAGAATGTGAACAAACATTAAATAGGAGCAAATGCATCAAATCTTTAGGTGTAGTGTGAGTACATAAATTTTTGTTTTTGTATAGATAATCCTCTATATATAGACGTCTTAGGGGCCTTTAAAAATGTTTTTATAAGTTAGAGATATTAAAAACCATAAACTGAATATGATTGGTGCCTACCTTAGGTGGTAATGAACAGTCTGTTTTTTATACAGTTTAGTAAATTTGAATTATAAAATGAAGTAATAAATTTAAATTTGGACAAAATCAATCCTATCTATTTTTTTCTGAAAAAACGAAATGATCTACTCTTCATATATTTAGCAAAATCATTTCAATCATTTTGATAGTGTGAATTATTTCATCTATATTTAGTTACAGCTAGCATATTACATTAACGGTCCAGCTGATAGTTATGAATATAGAACATCTAATAAGTAAGTAAGAGGATAAACAAGGTTTCTTGACTTCTTACTATGTGCCAGGAACTAGTTAAAGCCCTTGAACATAACATAAGAGTCCTGTGAAATACATTTCTTTATATTCCCATTATTCAGGTGAGGAAATTGAAGCCCAGAAATGCTAAGTAAATTGTTCAAGATCACCAACCTAGGAAGCTATAATAGAGCTAGGATTCAAGTTCAGGCAGTCTGGCTCCAGGAATCTTGTTTTAACTATCTCTACTGATTACCATGGCCATGTTGATCAGCAAACCAGATATTTATAAAAGATTTAGACAGGATATTATAAGTAGAAATCTGGGGGAAATTAACTTCTTTGTACAGAAAATGTGAAGGAAGTGAAATAGAAATTAGCATGTTTAATTCTATTGTTCAAACATTCCAACAGTTTATATGGAAAGATATATGATAAAGATTTAGTCAACTCTAGGCCAGGCGTGGTGGCTCACGCCTGTAAACCTAGCACTCTGGGAGGCCGAGG
>NW_012148119.1:562296-565553 GCF_000956105.1 Propithecus coquereli | reverse complement strand
AGTTAGTTATTTTTTCCAACTCAACCAGAAAATTTTATTTTATTTTTTCCCTGTTTCTTTTTTTAAATTTTTCTTTAATTTCAGAATATTATGGGGGTACAAACAGGTTACATGTATTGCATTTGCACCACCCGACTCAGAGCTACAAGGGTGCCCATCCCACAGACAGTCCACACTGCACACATTAGGTGTGAATATACCCATCCCCTCCATCGCCTCCCACCTGCCTGACACCTGATGAATTTTACTTCTATATGTGTGCGTAAGTGTTGATCAATTAGTACCAATTTGAAGATATGTACATGTGGTGCTGGCTTTTCCATTCTTGTGGTACTTCATTTAGTAGAATTGGCTCCAGCTCAATCCAGGATAATGCAAGAGATGTCAGTTCGCCACTGTTTTTTGTGACTGAATAGTATTCCATGGTATACATATACCACATTTTATTAATCCACTCACGTATTGATGGGCACTTTGGTTGTTTCCACATCTTTGCAATTGTGAATTGTGTTGCTATAAACGTTCAAGTGCAGATGTCTTTATTATAGAATGTCTTTTTTTTTTTCCTTTGAGTAGATAACCAGTAGTGGGATTGCTGGAACAAATGGTAGTTCTACTTTTAATTCTTTGAGGAATCTCCATATTGCTTTCCATAGAGGTTGTACTAGTTTGCAGTGCCACGAGCAGTGTATAAGTGTTCCTGTGTCTGCACATCCATGCCAACATTTGTTGTTTTGGGACTTTTTGATATTATCAAAGCAAATTGAGTTTCCCAGGTTCAGTAAACTCCAATATGGTGGTTCTCAGGGGGAAGAAGGAGGGGGTGCACTTACAGACCCCTGCTTTCCTGTGCTCCTCCACACCTTCTCCATAGGCATAGGCTCTCACTGGCCGCCTGACCCTGTAACTGGGACCTCTCCCCCATGCCTACCCGACCCACCGCCTGTGCTGTCAGCAGGCGGATGCACCAAATGCCTGTGGGAGTGAAGGTCACCAACTGGGGCTCCCTTGCTTGCTCTGGGTAGAAACATGCCCCTGGCCCTGAAAGGGGGCCAATCAGCACAGAGAACTTCAGCAGCTGCTATGGTTGGGGGGAAGGGGCCGCGGTTTTCCTGTTCCCCTCTGGTGCTGGGAGTGGAGCACCGCATTGCCCTCCTCCTCTCCATGGCTGCAGCACCCTCCTCCTCTCCAAGCCACAGTGGAGGCCACTCTGTCTGAGATAGGCTTGGCTGGGAATGTGCTCCTTGCCACCCAAGGCTGGCTCAGTCACTCAGCATAGGCTTGTCCAGGAGTGAGCACTATGTTGCCCAAGGCATGCTCAATCACTCAGCGTGGGCTTGGTTGAGAGTGTGTTCACCATTTACTGAGGCAGGCTCAGTCATTCAGTGCAGGGGCCTCTCTGGTTTCTTGTCGCCTTCCCCCACGGGATGAGAACCCTGTTTCCCATTGTAGGCTTGAGGCACCCCAGTGGGGGAAAGGGAAACAAAACCCTTGCCCTTTCCCTGGGCTCCAGAACTCCCCTGATTTGGTTTGAGCTGATTTATCCCTTCTATCCTCCACTCTCTCTGCTGATCAGTTCCTGCTGGTGGTGTCCTGGGCTCCACTGGTGTCAGACCCTGTGGTCCACCATGGATCAGTTATCACCCTCTGCTCCCCTCAGTCCAAACCTCAACTGCTCTCCCAGGAAGGTCCGACAAGCCTTGACTGTAGTTGGCCATCTTGCTTCTCGATTAGTCTTAAATAGATTTATATCTCTAAATATATGAGATTTAAAAGCCCAAGTAATCATAGAGGGAATATTTCAAAACAGTGTTCAGGCAAGGGAGCTAAGGTGAATTTAGTCTTTGGAGGTTCATTACAGGTAAATTTTTCATTTTTTCCCCTTTTTCAATAAGACTTAATGCATGTGTGTGTGTGTGTGTGTGTGTGTGTGTGTATGGATGGGTATGTGTATGTGTATGATCATTAATCTTGAATTAACTGTCAACATAAGTTGACATCATAGAAAACCTTTTTGAAAGTTTTCAGCTTGTTCTAATTAACTTTTATATAATAAGCGGCAATAAAACTATGTACATGTTGTGCTGCCAGAAAAACATAATGAAAGACAAATTAATTATGTTGGAAATAGTTTGCTAATGTACTAAGAGTAATTAGTGGCAACCTACGAGTCGAGTTTAATCAGATTTTATTTCATTAGAAGGCATCATTTTCTAATATTCATAAAATGGGTGAGCTGTCTAATGAGGTAGTGAGATTTCCAACACAGAAACTGAAAAAGCAAGGGATGGATGGCCATGGACAGAAGACTCTGTTCAAGGGCTTCAGATGAGGTTTGTACTATATGAAGTGGAATAAGTCTACTTCCACCTCTGTGTTTTTTGTAATTTTATGATTCATTTAAACACTTCTATCTGCAAAAGAAACATGACACTTTAAATGTGCATTATCTAGTCTTTTGTCAAGGGTTGGGTTCAATAAAAGATGTTTAAAAGAATATTTTTCCTTGGTCAATGAATGCAATTGAATCCCACAGAGAAGTCATATTTTAAGGAGTTAAACATTCTCCAGTCAGTAGAAAAACACATTATTATATTTTTTATGGCCTGGGTCTGACCAAAGCTGACCGAAACAAAAATTATGGCTGCGGAACACTGTACATGATTATTTGTGTATGAAAAAAACAAAGGAAAGGAAGGGACAAAAAACTTGCATACCCCTTTGTGATTTTTGGAGAGAAAAATGGTGAAAAAAGAAAGAGAGAGAGGGAAAGGGAGTACAAGTTCAGACGAGGGGAGAGGTTTGCGAGAAAAAGTGGGTAATAATTGGGAGAGAGTACAGTAAGATGAAGTAGAGAAACATAGGAAGAGGGAAAGGGGAGGGAGAGAGGGAAAGTTCAAAGAGAGAGTGAGAGGTAAAGAGAAAATATTGGAGAAACGAAGAGATGCAAACAGAATTAGTAGCGAGAGAGAAAAGGGAAGAAAGGGAAGAAGAGGGCAGAGAGGAAGAGAATGGGTAAGGAGGAGTGGTATGAAGAAACGTGACTGCATCTCCATGTATGTGTATGTGTTGGGGGGATGAGAGAGACAAAGAGAATTTCTAGACTTACTCTGTACTAAAACGTACCCATTAATAGGAAGTACCTACTTAATAATGTAAAAACATTTTTATTAGCATCTTACAATCATCCTATGTTAAATTCATGATTTCTTTTTTTAAAATTTCAGAATACTACGAAGGTACCAATGTTTTGGTTG
>NW_012148119.1:559169-562007 GCF_000956105.1 Propithecus coquereli | reverse complement strand
TATATATATATGTGTGTGTGTGTGTATACACACACATATACCACATTTTGTTAATCCACTCATGAATTGATGGGGACTTGGGTTGATTCCACATCTTTGCCATTGTGAATTGGGCTGCAATGAACATTCAAGTGCAACTGTCTTTTTGATAACATGACATTTTTTCCTTTGGGTAAATACCCAGTAGTGGGATTGCTGGATCAAATTCTAGTTCTACTTTTAGTTTGGAGGTATCTGTACACTGATTTCCAGTCCCACCAACAGTGCAAGAGTGTTTCTATCTCTCCGCATCCATGCCAGCATTTGTCGTTTTGGAACTTTTTGGTAAAAGTTATTCTCACTGGAGTTAAGTGATATCTCATTGTGGGTTTAATTTGCATTTCCCTGATGATTAGTGACATTGAGCATATTTTCATATGTTCATTGGCCATTAGCCTATCTTCTTTTGAAAAGCTTCTGTTCATGTCTTTTGCTCATTTTTTAATGGGGTTGTTAGATTTTTTCTTGCTAATTTGCTCGAGTTCTTTATAGAGTCTACTTATCAGCCCTTGATCAGATATATAGCATGAAAATATTTTCTCCTATTCTGTAGATTTTCAGTTTGTTCTGTTGATTGTTTCTTTAGCTGTACAGAAGTTTTCTTTTTTAAATTTAATAAAGTCCTATTTATTTATTTATTTTTGTTGTTACTGTGATTGCCATTGAGGTCTTCTTCATAAATTCTTTGCCTAGGCCAATAGCTATAAGAGTTTTTCCAAAATTTTCTTCCAGAATTCTTATGGTTTCATGCCTTAGGTTTAAGTCTGTCATATATCTTGAATTAATTTTAGGAGTGGTGAGAAATATGGATTCTGTTTTGATCTTCTACATGTGGCTCTCCAATTTTCCCAGCACCATTTATTCAATAGGGATTCTTTTCCACGGTGTATATTGTTGTCTGCTTTGTCAAAGATAAGATGGCAATATGTGGAGTGTTTTATATCTGGGTTCTCTGTTCTGTTACGTTGGTCTGTATCTCTATTTTTGTGCCAGTACCATGACGTTTTAGTTACTATAGCCTTATAGTATAGCTTAAAGTCTGGTAGAGTGACACCTCCAGAATTGATCCTTTTGCTTAAGGTTGCTTTGGCTATTTGGGATCAATTCTGGTTCCAAATAAAGTGAAGAATTATTTTTCCTCAATCAAGGAAAAATGATGTTGGTAAATTTGATGGCGATTGCACTGAATCTGTAAATTACTTCGGGTAGTATGGACATTTTAACAATGTTGATTCTGCCTATCCATGAGCATGATATAATTTTCCATCTGTTTATACCCTCTGCAATTTCCTTCCTCAGTGATTTATAATTCTCCTAGTAGAGGTTTTTTACCTCATTGGTTAAATATATTTCTCAATACTTTATTTTCTTTGTTGTTATTGTGAAAGGTATTGAGTTTTTGATTTGATTCTCCTCCTGACTGCTGTTGATGCATAGAAATGCCACCGATTTGTGTATATTGTTTTTGTAACCCAAGGCTTTGCTAAATTTAAATATCACTTCACGGAATTTCTTGGGAGAGTCTTTGGAGTTTTCTAGATAGAAGATCATATCATCAGCAAAGATAGATAGTTTGAACTCTTCTTTCCCCATTTGGATAGCCTTGATATCTTTCTCTTGCCTGATTGTTCTGGCAGGGAGTTACAGCACCATGTTGAATAAAAGTATTGACAGTGGTCAACCTTGTCTAGTTTAAGTTTTAAGTGGAAATGCTTTCAATTTTTCCCCAAACAGTATGATGTTGCTTGTGGGTCTGTCATATATGGCTTTTATCATTTTTAGATATCTTTCATCTATCCCTACTTTGTTGGGAGTTATTATCATAAAAGGGTGCTGAATTTTGTCAAATGTTTTTTTTGCATCTATTGAGATGATCATATGGTCTTTGTTTTTGCTTCTGTTTATGTGGTGAAGAACATTTATGTATTTACCTATGTTGAACCATCCTTTCAACCCTGGGATGAAGCACACTTGGTCATGGTGGATTATTTTCTTGGTGTGCTGCTGAATTCAGTCTGCTAGAATTTTACTGTGAATTTTTGCATCTATATTTATAAGGGATATTGGTCCGTAGTTTTCTTTTTTTTGTTATGTCCTTTCCTGGTTTTGGTATCAAGGTGATATTGGCTTCATAGAAGGGGTTGGGGAGGTTTCCTTCCTTCTTGATGTTATAAAATATTTTCTGCAGTATGGGTATCAGTTCTTCTTTGTAGGTCTGGTAAAATTCAGCTGTGAGACCATCTGATTTGGTACTTTTTTTTGCTGGAAGATTTTTTATTGCTGTTTCAATTTCATTGCTCAATATTGGTCTGTTCAGGAGTTCTATTTATTCCTCATGGAGTCTAGGGAGGTTGTGTGTTTCCAAGAATTTGTCCATTTTCTCAACATTTTCAAGTTTATGTGCATAGAAATTTTTATAGTATTCAGAGATGATATTTTGTATTTCTGTAGTATCAGTTGTAATATATCCTTTTTCATTTCTGATTGAGCTTATTAGGGTCCTTTCTTTCCTGTTTCTGGTTAATCTAGTAAGAGACCTATTGATTTTGTTTCTCTATTCAAAGAACCAACTTTTTGTTTCATTAATGTTTCTGTATAATTCTCTGGTTATATATTTCATTTAGTTCTGCTCTTAATTTTGTTATTTATTTTCTTCTGCTGGGTTTGGGATTAATTTCTTCTTCCTTTTCCTATTCCTTGAGCGAATTCATGAGATTGTTGATTTGTTATCTTTCTGTCTTTTTGATGTGGGAATAAGGCTATGAATTTTTCTCTTTGCACTGCTTTTGCTGAATCCCA
>NW_012148119.1:554988-556637 GCF_000956105.1 Propithecus coquereli | reverse complement strand
GAAGGCTTACACAGTGTTGGTAGGACTGCAAATTAGTACAGCCTCTATGGAAAACACTATGGACATTCCTCAAAGAACTAAAAGTAGACCTACCATTCAATCCAGCAATTCCACTACTGTGTATTTACCCAAAGGAAAAGAAGTCATCTTATCAAAAAGACACCTACACTCAAATGTTTATTGCAGCACAATTCACAATTGCAAAGATGTGGAATCAACTCAAGTGCACATCAATTCATGAGTGGATTGATAAAATGTGGCATATGTACACCATGGACTACTATTCCACCATAAAAAAGGAAGAATTAATACCTTTTGCAACAATCTGGATGGAATTGGAAACCATTCTCCTAAGTATCACAAGAATGGAAAAAGAAGTAGCACATGTGCGCACTATTAAATTGGAACTAACTGATGAGCACACAAGTGCACTGAGGGAGGTAAAACTCAGTGGAAAGCAACCAGAGGTCAGGGTGGATGAGAGGAGGGGAATAAACCAACCTAATGTGTACAATGGACATTATTTGGGTGACAGGCACAGCTATAGCCAGGACTCAAGCATTACAAAAATGATCCATGTAACGTAAAACATTTTAGCTCCTTTAATATTTTGAAATTAAAAAAAGAAAGCAATACTATATCCAATAGCACGAAAATAATAAATTTAGGAACAAATTTAACTAGGGAGGTGAAAGATCTGTACACTGAAAACTATAAGGCATCAATGAGAGAAATTAAAAAGGACACAAATAAATGGAAAGATATCTTGTGTTCTTGGATTGGAAGAATTAATATTGTCAAAATGTCCATACTACCCAAAGTGATCTACAGATTTGATGCAATCATAATCAAAATGCCAATGGCATTTTTCACGGAAATACGAAAAGCAATCCTTAAATCATATGGAACTCCAAGAGACCCAGGATAGCCAAAGCATTCTTGAGAAAAATTATTTTGTTAATAGGTCAACTAAAAAATCATCAGAGTCTTGCCTTAGACTCTTATTTGCATTGCAATGCATTATCCAGCTATTCAGCTAGAGAGGATGCATGTCAGGTATTAATATGATAAGGATATGTTATATTGATGAACAATATCACTTTTATTCGAAAACTTAGTTATTATGGCTACATGAAGATCACTTAGAACAGAATCATGATGTAACATTATGCTATCAAGCTGCATTCTCCTTGAATTTAAATAACATTTTTAAATCACCTTTTCCACTTGAAAGTGCTGCTTCTAAAGTATAGTTTTTCTTCCAGACTTTACTCCATCATCAGGACTTACATATGCTTTGTTAGAGAACTGACAGATTGTACTAGAGCGTACTCCACCTTTTATCTGTGCCTTCTGGCCTAGTGACGTGCAATGCGAGATGACCTGTAATGACTTGGGTACAGACTTAGATCCTCAGCATCTTCAGGAAACAGTAGAGAGCTCTTGAAAACAGGAGAAAGAGATAAGGGCAGAACTGAAGGAAATTGCTTACATTTTAATTTAAATGATGCCAAATCTTGCTATCATTTGCGGGTCATTGAGTTTCTATCTTTTTTACTGATGTTTTTGCATAACAATGACAGATAATTTGTAATAGCCTTAACATTATAATGATGCGTGTAAAAGGGAACTATTTTATTTACTTTTGT
>NW_012148119.1:553777-554448 GCF_000956105.1 Propithecus coquereli | reverse complement strand
CTTTATATCTATCTCTTAACAAAAGTCCTGCTTCAATTAATAAACTTCTTTAAGCAATTGTTAGTTATCACTTTGAGAAGTTAGACACATTGACTTATAAAAGAAGGGAAGGCTATAGAACCATACTTTTGGCTTTCTGTAGTTTTTAGAAGGCCACATTCTGTGAGTTGAATGCATGATTATCTGATGGTTTTGGAGGTAAATTAACTTAGAATATTATTTCCTAGATATAGAGGAGATGTGTTATTCACCTGAAGATTTTATCCTATTGTGTTTCTTTCCTATTGCTTTTGACTATTTGTTGGGTGAAGAGAAATTAAATTAAAGGAGAAATGTTCGAAGGAACTGTTTGTGTGTCAGACTTTTCTCCCTTTTTCTTTGTGTTCTCAGTTACCTGTGTGTGGTTATTGAAAGGATGTGAACAGGCTCTATGGGTGAGAATGCTGTGGGAGAAGGAGATAAGTACAAATGGTTCCTTGTTTTGAAGTCAGCTTCTAATATTCCCAGAGAGCTGACAAAGTAGAAAAGACGCAGAACCCCCTAGGAATATGCCATAAGTAGGCATTGTGAATTTAACATTACTTATTCCTGTTGTCTCTATCTAGACAGATCAATATTTAACCTTTCAAAACTATATCAATAGGAACGACTTAGTATTTCCCCTTTTTCAT